>NC_022029.1:35071552-35075309 GCF_000317375.1 Microtus ochrogaster
GGCCTCTGATCATGAAGCATCTGCTCCCTGATAGCGAACACACAGACACCCAGGCTGCTCTGGCCATCCCTCCCAGCCTAACCTCCCCAGACCAGAGGTCTCAGTTTGGAGTCCACTGCTCTGATCAAACACCGTGACTGATAAGAACTTGGGGAGAACAGGGTTTCTTTGGCTTAGGCATCCCAATCACAGCCCATTATGAAGGGAAGCCACTGCAAAGAATCCAGGCGAGAACCTGGAAACAGGAACTGAAGCAGAGGCCATGGAGGGATGCTGCCTATTGGCTTGTTCCCCTTGGCTTTGCTCCTTTCTTATACAGCCCAGAACCACCCATCTATGGGTGGCACCACCCTTCTCAGACTGAACCCCCATAAACACACATACCAATCATAATTTTTAAAATACTCCCACCGACTTGCCTACAGGTCGGTCTAATGGAGTCAATCTCTTTTAAGTTGCGGTTCCCTCTCCCAGATGACCCTACTGTATTTCCAATTAACAAAGCAACCCTACCCATCATGCCACAATTCCTTCCACACACCACCTGCTTTTCCTGCGGGGCCAGCTGTATTGATTCCACCTGTCAAAGTCTGCACCCCTTGACGGGTAATTCCATTTTCACAGAGCTTCCCTCTGATGTTAGGTGATGAGAAGCCCAGCCTCACCCATTTAATGGTAAAGCAACATCAAGGAGAGCAAGGCCCTGCACAAAGCCAAATGGCAGTTCCTCTTCTGTGAGTTTTCTAAAACAGTGATCCCCATTGGCTTTCGTGGATCTTTGGAATCAGGCTAGTAGGCTCCAGTACAGCCCTGGGTCTGGCCTCCCAGGTGCTCTAGGGACCGATGTCTTCAAAGCCAGTCTGCTCACACCTGTGCTGCACCAATGACGAGGCTGACCTATGCTGAGGGTGGCTGAGGAGTCCCCAGCCTTCAAGTCTGGGCCTTTCCTTTACATTCTATTTGCAGATCGAGGATCCTTCTAGCTTTGTAGTTGTGTTCTCTCCTAGGTGGGGCAAGGCTTGTTCCCCAGAGGTGACCCTTAGAGTTCCACTCTGCTCCAGTGGGGAAGTTCAGTCATGGAAGGTTTTAGACCAGAAAATGTAACTGACACATTGAAGGGGGATTTTAGAGATTTTACCAAAGTTCTCATCAAAGTTATCACCTGAGAAATCGACTTGATTTGGTCCTGGCTTGCGGGACCCAAAGCAAATTCCTATGTTTATGATCAATTGAATCTCAACAAAATGCTGCAAAATCATTTTTAAGAACAATATTTTTAGCTGTGGTGGTGCACACTTTTAATCCCAGCACTCAGAGGCGGGCAGAACTCAGTGAGTTCGAGGCTAGCCTGGTCTATAAGAGCTAGTTCCAGGACAATTTTTTTCCCAACAAGAAATGATTCTGGGGCAATTTGGTATCCACACATGAAAAAAAAAAAAACAACACGTGCTGGTGACTATGAAACACCACCAAAAAAACTCACTCAAAGTGCAACATAAAAGTATGAAATGAGGTGCGCAAATTCTAGGAAAAGGACATGGGCACATGTCGTTGTGACTGGATGAGGCAAAACTTTGTGTTTGGACATTAAAGCCTAACAGCTCCATCACCATGCTCCAGCATGCTTCAGAGAAACCGCCAAGGAGAGTAAGGCAAGATGGCTAGAAGAAGAAAATACTGGCACGTTCATGTGCCTGATGAAGAACTCACATCCAAGACATACAAAGGACTACAAACACCAGCAAAAGGTTAACCCAATTTAAAGCCGGAAAAACAATTTATCTAGACCTCATCCATATATGAGGTACAAGAACAGCAAATAGGTCCATGGAGACCCCTGTGCTCCACATGTTAGGGGAATGCAGGATGTGATCCACACACCACATCGAGTAAACCTGGCTTAGTTAAAAACGTGGAAAAAGGGGCTGGAGAGATGGCTCAGTGGTTAAGAGCATTGCGCGCTCTTCCAAACATTCTGAGTTCAATTCCAGGCAACCACATAATGGCTCACAACAATCTGTAATGAGGTCTGGTGCCCTCTTTTGGCAACAGAAGGAAGGGCTGGAGAGATAGCTCAGTGGTTAAGAGCATTGCCTGCCCTTCCAAAGGTCAGAAGTTCGATTCCTGGCAACTACATAATGGCTCACAACCATCTGTAATGAGGTCTGGTGCCCAGGAAAAGGCAGGAGAGATGGCTCAGTGGTTAAGAGGATTGCCTGCTCTTCCAAAGGTCCTGAGTTCGATGAGGTAAAGTGCAGGGCCATAAATATCACCCTTCACAATAGCCACAAATAACGAAAAAAATCTTGGAGTAACTCTAACTGGGCCATAGGGCCATAGGCCAGAGATCTGTGTTTCATGCTGCTTTCTGCAGCTAACTCACTGTGAATTGGTTTTCTCTCAGAAAATAAACTCATTCATTCAGAGAATACAGAAAGGTGTGTTTGGACTCAAGTAATGAAATCATAATAATAATCTAAATAATTCAGAAATTCACAGCTGATGCCGTTTATTTTATATGCCCATAATATTCTGTCAAGATTGTGAAAAGGTTAGCAATCACGTATTATTAATATCTTATAGGGTTACTGTGCCAATTAAAAGAAGAAATATGAAGGAAATTCACAATGGTCACAGATGTCATTGAAGTACTGAAACCTTAGATCCTTAACTATCATCTAGATTTTACCATGTGATGTTTGAGATATCAAGTGGTGTCAACCTCCAAAGAACACAGATGAAGAAGGTATAGGCTTTTTTTAAAAGACAACTTTTTAAAACATCTCTTTGTTGTTGTTGGAAAATGGCCTTTAGGTGTTGCAGGAACAAAAAATGAAGGAAAGTATTGGGATAACTTTAAGGGTTGATTATAAAGTTAGCCCCAAATATTGATAGCATGGGAATATCATGTTATTTAAACCATCAGATTGTATAAAGTCCTTTGTGCTGTATAAACAATGAAATGCTACATAAGTCATAATTTTACTTCTCCAATATAAGATACAGGTTAAGTCAGTAATTTTTAATTCAAGTCTATTGTAGTTTTACTTCCTACAACATTTCTTGCATTTTCTCAAATTTATTATTTATAGAGATTATTTATGTGCAGAAAGATAATTTGATAATGAGATTATATCTGCTAATCTATATTTTTATAATAATTATAGCTTCCTGATAGATAAATTGTTGGAGTGAATTGCTATGGTACAAATAATTATGGTAAAATTTTATCTTGTTTCAGAGAAACTTTTTAATTATCTCAGGATAGCCACGTGACCAGGCAAACATCCCTGACCTCAGCAGAGTAGAAATCCTCTGAAATAACTGTGTGAATATTGATTATTTGCTACAATGTAAAACATTATAAAGAGTGCCTGGTACATAGTAAACACTTAATAAATGATTGTTATGGCTGTAACCATTCTCCCCATCACTGGTTTGAAGATAATAAGGTTATTTGTTGCAATTTACTCTGGTAGTAGGTTCAGTTAGTCATCATTTTCATTATAAATCTTGTGTCTGAAGGTATTGGACAAAAATATCAGTGCATAAAACACTCTGTGTGATAAGCAAATAACACAAACCTCTAAGATAATGTTTCTCACCCAGCACCAGGAAATTCTCTCAATATAGAAATCAGCTTTAATATTGTCATACTGGCTGGCTCCTTCCTCAGAGGGCAGACATTGGAACTTCTACTTAAACTCATAAGATAAAAAGCTATTTAATTTTTTGGCGAAATAGTATGTACACCAAA
>NC_022029.1:35075489-35076106 GCF_000317375.1 Microtus ochrogaster
ATCTGCAGTCTTATGCAACTGTAGCCACTATTGGGAACAATAGTTAAGATATGTTGCTAGCTAGGTACCCATCAGCAAATGAATGGATAGAGAAAACGTGGTCTATATCCATGACAGAAGAGTATTTAAAAGTGAATGAAGCATTCACGTCATTACAAATGACAAATAATGAGGCTTGAACCCAGAGGAAAGTATGCTAAGTGAAATAGGCCTGGCAGAGGGATGCAAATAATTCTTCATCTTACTCATATGTGCAATCTGAAGAAATGGAATTTGGGAGAGAGTATGATTATTACCATACTATAGGTGGAGAGGGAATTGGGGAGATATTGATCAAATGGCTAGCAAGAAAGAAGTGTATAATTTAGTTTCCCAACAGTTTAGAATTTTGCAGGTATTTTTTGTTTTATAGACTTCTAACTTTATTTTTTTTATTTAGAAAAGATAGCTGGGTGTGGTGGTAGATATTTTAATCTTAGTTCTTGGCAGACAGAAGCAGGTAGATCTCTGAATTTTAGGCCAGCCTGTTTTACAAAGTGAGTTTCAGGACTGCCAGGGCTACACAGAAGATAAAAGATTGGTGAATAACTTGAATTCTAACAAATTTACTGAGGTTT
>NC_022029.1:35077116-35077890 GCF_000317375.1 Microtus ochrogaster
TCCTACTTCTGCTTCTTTTCTTCCAGATTTCTCCTTCTATATCTACTATCTGCCTGACAGCTTCGCCTATTGTTTATCCTGTTTCACTATTGACTACTCAACTCTTTATTAGACCATCAGGTGTTTTAGACCAGCAAAGAATTATAGTTTCACAGAGTTAAACAAATGCAACACAAACAAAAGCAACACATCATAAAACAATCTTCTATAACAGGTTCACTCTAATTGAGTTAGCGATTGCATAGCTCTTTATAATTGTTAGTATGCTGAATTTTAACGGCGCTTTGCTTGAGGGCTCTGATATAGAATTTGTGTACATTTCAAGCCCAGGTAGCCATTATTGATGCTCTGTTTGTTCTTACAAAAGAAGATGTTGATGATTCCAGTTGAGAGCCAGACAAATGTGCTTCTCTGACTTCACAGGCAGGAAAAACCCTTTGTCAGTGATATGGACAAATGACTTACCTTCAGTCTTACTTAACTCCATGGACCCATTAATTTTTTATGACTTAAAAAGCAAAACAAGTTAAATCAGCTGTGTGTCAGTTCTTTGATGATTCCTTTGTCACAGAGGGGACTTGCAGATAATTGAAAAAGGATGGAACATAATGAGTTTTCCTTGCATGTTTCTTCTCATCACTAATTCTCTAATGGCCTCCAGGGAACATAAAGAGCCTCTCATATCACTCTTCAATGGTATGAAAAGGCCTACCTCTGGCACCTGGAGCTTGGTGCTGCCCTTTCCAAACTGGATGGGCTGGAGTAGAGTCAGCA
>NC_022029.1:35078900-35091076 GCF_000317375.1 Microtus ochrogaster
TTAGTTTTGTACCTAGATTGAGTGCCAGTCACTTGCCTTTTATCCTAGCTCCAGCCTAGAATGTTAAAGCAGAAGTACTTATTATATGGCTGGTATAATTTAGGGGGAAAAAGTTAAATTTACATCTTAATGTGAAGCTGAGCCATTAAAGAAAAAACTCTCAAAAATCCAATCTATTATCTCTAATAAGGGAGTAAAGATGTATTTTAGAAAGATTTCTATCAGATAAAATTTAAACAGCCTTTAGAAATGCTTTTAGCTATAATGACACATTCATTCCAGAGGTTTTAAATTTTAAATTAGGTGTTTTATTTTGTTGGGTTTTTTTCATATACAAAATGTGATCTGAAGTAAAGCAGTGTGGACCTCCTTTCCAAGTCTTCTATGTGCTAACATCTAGCTTCCAGAGGCCAGTTTTTTTAATCATTTTTTTTTAAATCTTGAGTGAGGGAGACATTATGGGGCTAGCAAGAAACCTGGCACTAGAGAAATCCCCAGGAATACACAAAAATGACCACAGCTAATAATAATGACCTAAGCAATAACAAAGAGGATACCCAAACTGGCTTTACCCTGTAGTCAGACTGATGAATATCTTAAATATCACCATCGAACCTTCATCCAGCAACTGATGGAAACAGAGGCAGAGACCTACCTCAGAGTACTAGACTGAGCTCCCAAAGTCAAGTTGAAGAGTGGGAGGAGTGAGAATAAGCGCAAGAAGGTCAAGACCATGATAGGTTCACCCACTGAAACAGTCTACCCGAACTAATGGGTGCTCACTAACTCCAGCCGGACAGGAAAGGAAATAGCATAGGTCCAAACTAGTCCCTCTGAATGTAGGTGACAGCCTTATAGCTGGGCAGACTTCAGGGCCACTGGCAGTGGCACCAGGATTTATCCCTACTGCTTGTACTGGCTTTTTTGGAACCAATTCTCTTTGGATGGATACCTTGCTCAATCTAGATATAGTAGGGAGAGCCTTGGACCTTCCCCCAAAGCAATATGCCTTACCCTCTCTGAAGAGTGGATAGAAGTGGGAGGGTAGGTGGAGGGAATGGGAGGAAGGGAGGGAGTGGGAACTGGGATTAGTATGTAAAATAAAAAAAAGAGTTTATTTTCTTTAAAAAATAAAATAAAATAATGTGGTTTCAAGAGGTGCAGAAAGCCAGACACTCACCGGAACCTGCCTTGGTAGTCTTCCCTGAGCTAAGTCCATTGCTTAAATAAATAACAAGGAAGTAGATATTAGTTTATGAGTGATAACTGTCTAAATTTCTGTAGCATTTGTGTGACTGATACTTTAACAACCTGAAGGTACAAATGCATCATTGTTCTAGAATGACTTTTCTATTTAGTGCTAGGACCAAACATGGTCTGTGCATGTGAGGTTAAAGTTCTACCACTAGTACAGTTTTAGTTTAAGAATGACTTTTTTTTTATTGGAAGATGGGAGACTTGCTCTGGTAGAGTTTTTGCTTTACATACATAATTACATTCTTGAATGACATTTTTAAAGACTTTGTACTTTTCAATTTTTATCTTATTTTATTTTCATAAGCAAGTGTCCAGTCCCCTCTAATTAAATTTTCATTGATCAACCTAACTGTAAATAACAATAAATATGCCTGTAACGATATCTGACAGAGAAAAAAAAATGGGCGAAAGGGACATGTCAGCAAATGTTTATAGAGCAGTGGTTTTCACCAGGTGTGGTCCGGCCCCTTCGATAATCACATATCAGATATCCTGTATAGCAGTTACTTACATTGCAATTCACAACAGTAGCAAAACTACAGTTATAAAGTACAACAAAATAATCTTGTGGTTGTGGTCAGCACAACACGAGGAGCTGTTTTAGTGGGTCACAGCTTTAGGAAGGTGGAGAACCACCACATAGAGGGAGAGCGGAGAATGGAAACTGTGGCTATTATCTGAAGAGAGGAATCAAAACTTCCTTTGCTGTCTCCCTCTCCTGTTTCTTCTTCCTTCCCTCTCCTTGCTTAGAACAACTGGGAAGGCGCTTTCATGCTCCATCATATAATTGCTTTAATTAATCTGCTTGTAGGTGGATAATTTTCCTCATTCTGGCTTTATTTTTCCTCTGTATATCACATCTATTCACTTTTATTGACATGTATAGACAACATTTGCATCAACAACTGTCTTAATTTAATTTAAAACCTCTTTATTGTTCAAAGAACAAAAATGCGTAGGATGGTTGTCACCAAGTAATCATTTATGGAACCACCAGGCAGGCTAAGAAATGTGGCATTGTCAGAATTTTAGAAAGAACATTATAGCCATGATCCTCTGCATGCAAGGCCCATTAGAGCTTCTTCCCTTTGTTATTCTGACCCAGAGATGGCTGAATAACATGGCACAATTTTTCACATTTGGAAGCTACATTGTTTTTAAAAGAGAGAGACCACGCCCCAATGGGCTGGTATCTCGGTGGCTATTGGCTGAAGGAGCGGAAGGAGCCCCCACAACACCTCCCCCTTTTTGTTTAAGTAAGAGAGTTCTAAACCTACTATGAAATTATATACAATAAGTACAAATATCCTATTCTAACTAGCTTAAGTCTTGTATAATAAATAACTTAGCCAAGTCATGAGAGGAAAATACATTCATATAGTCTTCAACCCCATCGAAGATCTGAGAAGGGAAATAATGTTACCTGAGTAATTAGGAAGTGCAATTAAACAACTTCCAAAACATGCAACAAATCACAGAGACAACTAGTTTCTTGCCTTTGAAAATGGTATGTCAGTTATGTTAGGCCTTAGCCAAAGTTGGTTGCTTCAACGCTGCAAACATGACCTTAGGTGATTGCCCAGGTAGCTAGTTGTCTCTGTGATTTGTTTAGAACTCTCTTACTTAAACAAAAGGGGGAGGTGTTGTGGAGGCTCCTTCTGCTCCTTCCCAGGTGTAAATTCCCTATAAGAGGATCAGCTGACCCTTTATTTCTTACTAGTCTTCAACCCATGCTTTTATCCTAGCAAGAAGTCCCTTGCTAGATGTCACCTTATGGTTAGACTTCCCAGACTTCTGAGTCATGTTCTGTGCATTATGAACTACCTAGTCCCAGGTATCCTGTGACAAAAAGACAAAAGAGAGTAGGATATGCAAATTCCATAGTCCTGAAAGAATAGCCTAGACATACTCTGCCCCAATACTATGCAAATCAACCATCAGCAAACAAGAATTCTTGGAATCCTTGGAAACAGGGAACACCAGGAAAAGCTACTTAGGCTAGTAGGAGTGCTGCACCATTTCCCATAGACCCTGAGAAACCCAAACTCATACTGAACTTACCTTTTTTATGATGCATGCATGTGTGAGCCTTTGTGAAATGCAGAGGCATCAATATCAACAGCAATATTCTTAAAAACAAAACAAAAAAAAACCCTCCCTATAAAATAAGCATAAAATTGGTTTAAAGGAAGAAGAATGCTCTCGTAAGGACTTTATGAGTCTGAAATAGTCATCATGGGGTAGCTGAGAGTAACATGTCCCCTATAGACTCATGTATTTAGACACTTGGTTCCCAGCTAGTTGTAGCTGTCTGTGAGAGTGGAGCCTAGCTGGAAGAAGTAAGTCACTGAGTTCTCCCTGCTTTTCTTCCTGGCAATAACATAGAAGAAAGGACTCCTTCCTTCTTAGGGAGGATGGAAGAACAACATTAGTACTCTTTTCTATGTTATTGCCAGGAGAGAAAGGAATATAAAGAGCACTCATATCTCCAACACAGGGGTCAAGGTTTCTTGCCCAAATGGCTAACCAACTCCATAAGGAGCCTCTTTGATGCCCATCTTCCTCTTGAAGTAATTGGTGCTGCCAGGAGGAGATGTGTCTCATTGTCATGAAAAGTCCTAAGTTTTTAAAACATTTTAAATGCCATATTCTGTTAGTCTTTGAGAGGTTTGAAGAATAACTATCCATCTGAAATTTATCTCTGTACATCTAGAAAACCTAACTAACATGACTACAAGCTTGACTATTATAGATGACTATCTATTAACCTGTATTTCCTAATTATACATTACATTTTAAATGGACTGCACAAATATGATACCTTAATCAAGATCAGAAATATGACAAAATTGACCTTAAATTTGTATCAATAAACCAATATCCATACCAATGTGAAGTATTCATCTCTATAGCACACCCCTTTAAATGTAAACAAACATTTATAAACAATCATTTAGGGAATTTGAGCATTGTTCTCTCCAAACTGCTTTCTGCTTTTTGTTGGGTAAAGTAATTTTTCGGTGTGTTTATGGCAACCCTTCAGAGGTCTTGGTCCATTAAACCACATTAATCTGGAAGGAATATATAGGGCTTCATCATCTGTGGAAACAAAAGAAGAACCTTTTTTCCAAAGCAATGAATCCTTATACCCAAATTCTGAAGTCAAGATACCTTCAAAATACATATGTTGGTTTAACTTAGCAGTCCCCAGAATCAAATGTTTCTCTGCAGTCAAAAAATTCAAAGAAAACATAATAACATAAATAACCAGACTCTCTGTGTATTTTCCATCTTTATGTGGATTATTTTTCTTTACTCCTTTTAATCTATGACTGTCTGTACTCTGTCTCTTTAAAGACTTTGGCTTGACTCCTTGATGTTATGCTGTATAGACTGGACATGCATGACCCACAGAAAAATGACTGCTAAGCTTACCTAAAGGTGGGATGGTCCTTTTGGGGTTCTTGATTCAGATCCCAAAAGGGCATTAGGGTTTTTTCACTTCAAAGTTAACTTCAGAGATTACAGGGGTGGTTCAGATAGTAAAGAATTTTCTGTGTAAACATGAGGACCTGAGTTCAATGCTGGAACCCAAGTGGAAAAGCCAGGCATGGTAGCAGCACTTGTAATTCTGATGCTGAGGAAGGAGAGACACACAGAGTTCTCAGGCTAGCTGACCAGCCAGACTAACCTAATAGGCAAGCCTCAGGTCACTGAGAGACACTATCTCAAAACACAAGGTGGACATCACCTGAGGAACCATACCCCAGGATGAACTTTGGTCTTCACATGTACATTCATGTGCATCCACATGAACACACATACATATATACACACATGAACACACATACATGTGTACATATATACACACATGAACACACATACATGTGCACCCACA
Source organism: Microtus ochrogaster (assembly GCF_000317375.1). Lineage (NCBI taxonomy): Eukaryota > Metazoa > Chordata > Mammalia > Rodentia > Cricetidae > Microtus > Microtus ochrogaster. The sequence goes on from NC_022029.1 coordinate 35,084,056, forward strand.
TGAACACACATACATATGTACACCCATGAACACTCATACATGTGCACCAACATGAACACACATACACATGTACATATATACACACATGAACACACATATATGTATATATACATCATAAAAAAGGTAAGTTCAGTATGTGTGGGGGGAACCCTAGGAAAACAAGAAGACATGAGAACATAGTTGTAGGAGATAATGTTCTGTGAAGATAGAAAAGTCACCTTGCCTCGCCATAGCTATAGACTTTTGGAGCAAGGGCTATGGGAGGATGGAGGGTAGTAGAGGATGAGAAAGGAGAGAATTTGTCAGCAATCTTTTATACACAGTTTTCTGAAATGTTCATTGAAATGGAAATTTTCAGATTAAAAATCCTTGAGAATCTTTTAGGCAAGAGAAGGGACACTAAGAACACATAAATCATGTTTCCTTTGCAAAACAAATTAGAATTAGAAGCACTTTCATACCACAAAAATAGAAAGACAGGTTTCAACCTTGCAGAAGAATGGGAGATGTTAAATATGAAACTAGAGCTCGGGGATCAATAGTGTCATTAACATTTTAAAATGCTGTTCTGAGCATATGCAGTGGCAAGTTATAATACCATGACATGCCTGTCATTAACAGCTCACTGCTTCTATAAGCCTTGCTCTGAGTTAGAGCAAATTCATGAAAGTGAGGGACACACATGTTCTTTCCTTGTGGTATAGTCAAACAGAGTTCTCAGGTATCCATCCATTTTTCTTTTCCTATACCACTCTTATAATCTATTTCACAACAAAAATCGCAATAGAGTGTAAGTACGAAACTCTTTGGAAAATCCATGTGCTTTCTCTTAAATGTATGGCCAGATGTGCAATTATTTTCACATGAATTCATTATGTAATAGCTTTGCCTCTTGGAGATGATCAAATCCAATCTGCCAACAATATACTTAGACTACTTAGTCTCCAGGACTATAAAATTGAAGTCTGACTGCAGATTATTCCATTATTTTTATTTTATGTGTATGGATGTCTTGCCTACATGTTTGTCCCTGCACTATGTGTGCAGTGCCCAAGGAAGCCAGAAGGGGGCATCAGGTCACCAGACTAGAGTTACAGATGCTTTTAAGCCTTTGTGTGGGTGCTTGAAATTTATCAGATCCCTCTGGAAGAATAGTAAGTGCTCTTAGCCAATGATCCATCTCCCCAACTCTTGAATATAGCTTTTAAATCTTGTAATACAAGTGAAATGAAAATCACATTGACATGCTATTTTCTTCTGATCTGTTGGCCTTCCACTCTGAGGAAGAGTCAGTGAGACCAAGGAAGGCATCATGCCTACTGTTCCCTCCTGTGAACCCTCACTACCTTTGCTTTCTATTCTATAGCATTAAGAATAAGTTTGACTATAGCTGGAGAGATGGCTTTATGGTTGCAAGCACTTGCTCTCTTGTAGAGAATTTGGTTTCATTTTCTGACCTACAACAGGCACTAGACAGGCAGATAATCTACACATATGCAGGCAAAACATACATACACATCACAAAATAAAAATAAAGAGAATGCTTAACCTAGAAACGAAAAGGTGACATGTAACTCTTGCTCTGCCAGGTGGGAGGTACATGACTTTGAAAAAGAGTTTCTCAAACTCTCTGCTCCCTTCTTCAAGATCTTTCTGGAGTTTTAGATCCATAAATCTAATTCTTTCTGACCCTTCCACCTTATAGTTGCAAAGTGTTAGAGAAGGCCTTGGAGGTTCTTAGCATCTTTCTTAAAACACAGAACACAAATAGCAAAACAGCGAGAGGTTTAATTGAAAAGCAATGTGAAAGTAGAGAATAGGACAAATGTGGGATTGGCCCCAGATTTACTTCACAGGGCTTCCTTCTGGGGCATCAGGAACAGTAGCTGGTTGCTAAGGACAGGATGTGGAAGGTTTACTGTGTTGATGGACAGGCGTGGGCTATGTAAACTTTTGCCCACTGAACCTTTCCCATCATGCATCAGATTTAATCATATGCACACCCAATCATGTATAAAGGTATGGTTTTTCCTCTCAATTATTAGGGTTTTTCCCCTAAAATTGGACTCAGAAAGCACAAGGAACCTAAACCAAGCTGGACCTACTCACTTTTCCCTAATTCCAGAACATCCAACACGTCTGAGCACAGAAGTGAGACAAGGTGACTAGGGCCTTTCTAGGGAGTTACCAGGAGTTATTAGGGAATAACAGCAGTTGTTTTATTTGGACAAGGGTTCATATAGCTTGGCATAAGTGGGCATGACGGGTCACGAAGACACCCCTGCACTGTCTTCCTCAGAAGTACCTCATGTCAGCTCGCCTCACTTCCATTTTCCTCCGCTAGCCAGAGCTAGCCTGAAGCATGGAATCCAGGTCCTCCACTTCTGCGTTTGTTCTCTCACCACATTGCAGTAAACTCACACGCTGTGTTTTGATCCACTTGCGTCCATTTCTGTCACCAGTTGCAGCCCATCCCAGCCACCTTCACACTCGCCAGGACTATGCTGAGGACTTCATCACTCACCCATTTAATAAATAACTGTTCTCTCTGAAATGCGAACCCTACCGAGTTATCACTCTGTCTAAAGTGTTCAGTGGCCTGGTCCATTCTGAAATCTGGTCCAGCTCCCTCATCTTGTGAGGCCTCTCGGTTCCCTCGCTGTGCTATTTATTTTGTGCACTATGCCTGTGCACACTGTGTTGTTTCCCAGGCTTTCACACTGCCTGCCAACATCTGTCCCTCCATCAGATCGCATCTCAGTCCTCACCCACTCAGAGACCCTTCCTCTCACCTCACCTGAGGCCACTGCTTACCATGCACAGTCATAGCATGAAACCGTAACCTCATTTATCTTGTGACTTTCAACATTGCCTGTGCTCCCATGTGACTGCAAGTTTCATAGGGGAAGAAATTGACACTTGCCTCTTACAAGGCAAGTGCCAGGAAACATTTGTTGAATGACTGGATGGGCCAGTGAATATAAATTACTAAAATTAGAAAAGTATGTACCTCCTCAAGGCTAAAATCCTACAAATAAATCTGCCATATAATTTCCATGTGAAATTCTTTTTTATTAAAATGAGACAGTATTGTGTGAGTTCAATAAATGGCCTAGATAGTCTATTTCATGGCAAATATATAAAGTAGATTTTGAGGAGTTCCTGATATGTGTGGGTGTCATTGTATACATACATGTTCATATGTATATTTTTAAAAAGGAAGTCAAGCCATCTGTCAAAACACTAAGGGAAAGGTACCCAGAAGGGATCATTTTGGTGAAGAACAAGAGAAACAGGACAACTGTCCAAGAAGATGACAACAGCTCAGAAAGAAACGCAGCTGAGGAGGTGAGCTCACTAATGTTGAGCAAGCAAATAAGCAGCTTGACCCCCACAGGAAACATAAAAAGAAACAGGAAACCATGAAATGACAGAGCTGAGTCACTTATTGCCGTGAACAGCCATGTCCAATGCAGGCTCCAGCTACACAGATGCCCTGGAAAACACTTTAGGAGGAAAAATTGATTTTTTTTTTTTTTTTTTTTTTTTAGGTTTTTTTGTTTTTTTTTGCTGAGGGCGCAGTTATACTGCCATGCTTTCATTTTTTGGAAGCCTAAAAGATATCAGAGCAATGAGAGGCAATGATCCTTCCTGCCAGCAGTTCATGGTCTTGGTGGCTGTGCTTGTGTCTGAACAGTTTGACACCAGCTGCAAAGGAGTGTGTCTTAATTACCTGTGTGCGCACCAACTCTGTGAGCTCTATGAAGGAAGGGCAGGGTTAGAAACTCCCAAAGGGTTTCTCTCTTTCTCTTCCTCCCTCTTCCTGTCCCTCCCTACACACATACATGTACATACACTCAAATGTGTCTCTTGAGCCCAATGTGAAGGTGCTGTCTTACAAGAAGTGTTTCACTCAATGAAAAAGAAGAACAAGGTAAATGATACCTGTTTATTAGAAACAAGAACCTTCTGTGGGAAATATTACATTTATAATGCTGCTTCCACAGAGCAAAAGTCTGAGATACTAGTGATGAGGCTATCTGTACCCGCTTGTGTAGCAGGCATGAAGCTCCGGGTTCTGGTCCCAACACACACACACACACACACACACACACACACACACATTGTAGAATATTATTTTAAGATGTGTTACATTTGTTTGTGCTGTGGAACATTTGTTTAATGATGCAAAGATGTATTGCATTCTTTCATGCTGCATTTGTTTAACTAAATGAAGCTGTGTTACTTTTCCTATCTAAAACACTCGATTGGTCTAATAAAGAGCTGAAAAGCCAAGACCAAAGCAGGAGAAAGGATAGGCAGGGTTGCCAGGCAGAGAGAAGAAATACATGCGGTGGGACAATGGTCTGTACCCTGTCACTTGTATTTTAAATAAATGCTGATTGGCCAGTAGCCAGGCAGGAATTATAGGTGGGGTGACCAGGCAGGAAGTAGAGGTAGGGCAAAGAGAATTCTGGGAAGAGGGAAGTTTCAGTCTGCAGTCATCACCCAAACACAAAGGAAGCCAGACACAAAGCAAGCAAGATGTGACTGCCTCACCAAAAAAAGGTACCAAGCCACATTACTAACACAGACAAGAATTATGGGCTGATATAAGTTATAAGAATTAGTTAATAAGAAGCCTAAGCTACTGGGCCAATCAGTTTATAATAAATGTAGACCTCTGTGTGATTCTTTGGGACTTAACAGATAAAGGACTGCGTGGGACAGAAACCTTGGTCAACAAATAGAAGGAGGAAAAGAGAGGGGAAAAGTCCAAGGAACAATAAGTGAAGGGACCAGCCTCCCAGCTACACAGCCACAGAGTAAGAAGTAAAGAAAGGTATATAGAATAGAGAAAGCTAAAAAGTCCAGAGGCAAAAGATAGATGGGATAATTTAAGAAAAGCTGGCAAGAAACAAGCCAAGCAAAGGCTGGGCATTTATAAGTAGTTAAAAATGCGTATATTTATTTGGTAGCTGGGTGATGGGACCCCCAAAAAAGCAAAGAATATAAAAAAAATAACATGCACGCACATGCACACGCACACATACACACACTCTGGGGAGAAAAAGAAACAACACAGAAACCAAATATAGTGATGTAAACTTTTAATCTCAACATTTTGGTAGTGGAGGCTGAAGTATCAGGAGCTCAAGGTCATCTTTGGCTACTGGTACCTTGAAGGCTAGCATGGGATACATGTCTTAAAAACAAGTCTAAGGGATGCTGTAAGTAGCTTTAACCCTTACTCAAGCTTTCACATCTTGATACTCCAGATGCTTTTGGTACTGATTATTCTTCCCTCCTTGAAGAATACTTCAGTGAAAGCCCAATACTGCATGTGCCATGTCTATAAGTCCTGAACCAACAACAATTAGGAGCCAGGCCTGCCTGAGATGTCCCAAAACCTAGGCCCACTGACAATAGCTCTCAGAAACTGCTTCATTGATGTGTCTTCGAGGTTCTGGGCTTCTAGTGAGAGGTGCTAATGATGCCAAACTGCATCAGAGCCCTTCTGAACCCTCTCTTGACAAGCTGTGAAAGGACCATATTCAGACTTTCTTAACATTGGGAGAGGGCTCTCATCTCTGATGTATCCATAATTCCCATGTAGAAAATTCTAAATCAGGTATTGTGAGGTCCTTTTCTCAAATCTCTGCAGACACCTTTCTAGTGTGTCTGGCAATGGTGCACATTGAAAGTTTTTTTTTTTGGGGGGGGGGATCCTGAGTTTTCTAACATTGTCATTCCTGCTAATCTCAAACACTGCACAGAACAGCCAATCATTTTTATTTTAAGGAATCACAGATTTGAAATGCTAATCCTGCCTCCCCATCTATATAACGTGAAGGTCACGCTATCTGTAAAATGTTTCAGCAAAGGAAACAGGAAAAATATAAATTGCTTATAGTGTCTAGATGACTGTCTGATAGGTTGCTGTGTTTGGTCTTCAGATCCTGTCTATATTTCATTTTTATAAAAATCAAGAAAATGTAGACATCAAAGCAGATTTCTGAAATAAAACATGGCTCTGTCCTCAAGTGACCTGTGAAACATCTCCAGTAAACAGAAAACATATGTGTTAGGTTTAAGACAACTGTAGAAGCTACAGAAAAAATAATGGCAGCACTGACCACACACAATAACCCAGAGAAACTTAATATAAGTTCTACAACCTGTAACCTCACTAAGAATCTAAATTTTACATCCAGCACACTTATAGCAAGAAGAACAAAGATAATTTATATTAACATAAAACATATATTGCCATGAGATTAATTTAATGACCATAAAAAGACATTAAATGAACAGAGGGATCTTGCAAATCCTACAGCAAGTCTCAAATAATACTGAGAAATGGACAATATCTCTATGAGTTGTTGTTTCATACCTTCAAAAACAATCCAAAACATCTTCTACCTCCTATATAAAGGTTTGTCACCTCAAAGGTGAGTAATATACTAAATATCTGTCTTTCAAAACTACGTTTTTATCACTGGCTGTAGGAAGTGTTGCTGGAGGCCTTGGTCCAGATTGGTTCATAGACTTGGAACCAATATGTAGAGTTGGTGCCGAAAAAGACTGTGACTCCCTCTGCTGTTCAAACAAATGGCTCCAGATAGCCTGAGTCGTCTTTATTTATACAGTTTCAATGGTTCGCACGAACAATTTTGCAGCCAGCTTTTACTTCCTAAGTTTCTAAAAATGGTTATAATTATCACCAGTTTGTTCCTTGCCTCTTTCCCCTTTGTCTCCAACTCTCCCATGGGTAGCCATTGTCCTTTTGACCTATATCTCTATCATCAGAAGTGTGAACAGTTTTGCAAGCAACAAAGGAACTTGTCTAGCTTGGCACACCTACAGGTATAAAAGTGTGTCCAGTTGGCAGTATGTGCAGTTATGACATCATGTAGGGTAAGAGACTGCTTTGTCTCTCATGGTTAATATTTACATGTGGTAGGTGGTATGAGAAGTCCTTCTGTATATGTGTTGCTTTTATTGGTTAATGAATAAAGAA
>NC_022029.1:35092321-35093039 GCF_000317375.1 Microtus ochrogaster
ATAAGGATTCCTTAAAGACTAATGTGGTTTGATGGATCAAGATACCCTGAAAGGTCACCATGAACATCCCCAAAAATTACTTTGCCCAACAAAAAACAGGATGCAGTTTGGAGAGAATTATGCCCAAATTCCCAAATTTTGTTTATAAATGTTTGTTTACATTTAAAGAGGGATATGATATAGAGATGAATACTTTACATCAGTATAAATCTTGGTTTAATGGTACAAACTTAAGATCAATTTTGTTAAATATATTTTCTTCTCTTGATTAAGGTATTGTGTTTGTGCAGCTCCTTTAAAACTGTAATGTATAATTAAGAAATATAGGTTAATAAATAATCATCTATAGTAGTCACATTAGTTGGATTTTCTAGATATACAGAGATATATTTCAGATGGACAGGCATTCTTCAAATCTTTCAAAGTCTACAGAATATGGCATTTAAAATGTTTTAAGAACTTAAGACTTTTCATGACAATGAGACACATCTGCTCCTGGCAGCACCAGTCTACTTCAAGAGGATGGTGGGCATTGAAAAGTCTCCTTATGGAGTTGGCTAGGCATTTGTGCAAGAAACTGCTCTTGCCTGGATTGCTCGATGTTATGCTGTATAGACTGGACATGCAGGACCCACAGAAAAATGGCTGCTGAACTTGCATAAAGTTGAGACAGTCCTTCAGGGTATCTGCTTCATGAAAGAGTCTGCAGGACATTCTT
>NC_022029.1:35093861-35096692 GCF_000317375.1 Microtus ochrogaster
TGGCACTGTTTATCCTTTGTTTTTATGTCTATCTTCTTTAACTTCTTGAGGTATTAGTACAGTTATTAGAAATGAGAAAACAGTAGGTTTCTGTGATTTGGCTTCATTTGCTGTTCTTAGACTGTTCCCATTAACTCTTGATGCCATCTACTTAATAGTATTTCTTTAAAACTCTTGCAGTTAAAATCATTCTTCCAGAGATGGGTAGTGGTGGTGCATGCCTTTAATCCCAGCACTCAGGAGGCAGAGGCAGATGGATCTTTGTGAGTTCGAGTCCAGCCTGGTCTACAAGAACTAGTTCCAGGACAGGCTCCAAAGCTAGAGAAACCCTGTCTCAAAAAAAACAAAACAAAAAAAGCATTCTTCCAGAAGAATTATGCAAATAAGTAATATTAAATTTCATGCTACTGTAACTCATTCAGGCCAGCAGTATGGCTACCATAGCAGGAGCAAGGAGAGCATGTAGCACACATGCTCCCGGGGTCATGCCCAGAATTAGGCAGTGAATTGTACACAGGTTTTTGTCAAGTGGGTGAGGGTCTCCAGGTGTCTTGCCAAATGGAGAGCCACTCATGCTGTTCTCAGGCATTGTTTCCTGAAGAGCCATATGGCTCCCACCAAAGTGGATATGGAGACATTAAACCCAGCTTAGTGTGGAATTCACACCACCTATTTGTGCTCCTTGAACTGATAGTGTAAGTTCAGAAATAAACTGCAAGCAACTGTAAGATGATAGAAAATAAGAAATAAACTGTAAGAAGCAAACCACAGCAGGACTCTTCTGTGGCTTTTGACGCTCTTGTTTTGTTTTTGCTTCCCCTCCCCCTCCTGCCTCAAATCACATTAACAAGTACAATTAAACAACTGTTGACTCACTGGAGAAACTGTGAATATTGTCCTCCACATTTTTAAATTTTTCAAAACCAGAGTGCCTCGAGAAGCAAAATAGTTGCTGTGTACTTGGAACATTCTAAAGTAGCCTCAATGTGTATAAATATAATTCTTCACTGGTGTTTTCATTGTAGACTCAGCAGCCAGTCTCAAAGAAAGTAAATAATTTATCCTATCTAAGATATGAAATTTTATGAGTAGATGGTTTACACAGTACAAAAAATTCTCCCCAAATGCTGATGAATACTTCAAAACATGATGTAAGTGTCCCTATTGACTCTACAACTTGTTTTACAGCTGCACTGAGCATCAGACCCTCATGAGTTCCTGATGGCAAGGGAGTGGTGGTGGCTTGCAGCTGAAGGATCCCGAGAGCTAGGGTGTGGCCATTGGTCAGGGAAAAGCACTATATAAGCTGCCTTAAAGTCAATAAAGTAGGCATTCGGGGCATTCTCGGGGTTATCTCTCTCTCTCTCTCTCTCTCTCTCTCTCTCTCTCTCTCTCTCTGTGTGTGTGTGTGTGTGTGTGTGTGTGTGTGTGTGTGTGTGTGTGTGTGTGTGTGTGTTTCAATCTCCAACCCCTTCCCCAACTCGCAAACCATGTAGAGTGGGCATGGTATTACACTCTACAGTCCCACAACTGAATCAAAAACTCAGACTCTAACTAAATGTAATACCCAAAGCCATTTCCCATTGTTTCTTTAAAAAGATAATCTCTTCTAAGACTAAACCTACCACACTCAGAGTCAACATTTTCTTGCCCTTTGACACAATACTTCTTTAATGTTCTTTTAAAGCTCACAGTCAGAAGCATGCATGGCACATAATACCCACTTCTGACTCCTTTCTGGTCCCTACCTGGGATGGTAGTCATGTCCTCCCTTGATGGCACTTACAAGTCAGCAGGGCATGTCAAACCAGTGGTCCTGGGGCCTGAGCACATGCCCTTGATGAAGGCCCGCTCAGTACTCTGTCACCTGTCAAACAAGGCACATGTTCTTTGCTGCAGAGACATTGTAATAACCTCATTAATGGTGGCCAAAGGAAAGCCAGCTCATGAGTTCATTATACCCCAGGCTGAGACTGACATTGGGGTGGCAGATATCAGATGGCTGCCCTCACATTTCTGAGGAAATAAAAGGGTTTGAAGTATGTCATTCATGAGAAATGAGTGATGTTGCTACTCCTGGGGATCACTAAAGTAAAACATTGCCAAGAAGGATAAAAACTAGCAACACTTCAAACCTAGTGACTAGACTTTTACTCAATGTGTGTAAAAGCCCAAATTCACTGGAAATAGTCAATTCATGAGGATCTATTTAGAATATGCTTCTTTAAACTACCCACATTTTAAAATTCTTTTCTCATATATTATTTCCCACCAAATGTGTACCTTCCCACTTCCCCTCTCAGTCCTTTCCCCCTACTCCCTGCCCCCAAATCCATTCCTCTTCCTTTCCCTTCAAAGAAGGGCAAGCTTCCCAGGGAGATCAACCAAACATTGTATACAAAGTTGCAATAAGGCTGGGCACCTCCCCCCCATATTAAGACTGGACAAGGGGTCCCAAGAACAAGTAAAAGAATCAGAAACAGCTCCTGCTTCCATTTTTATGAGTCCCACAGGAAGACCAAGCTACACAATCATAACACATATACAGAGGACCTAGGTCAGTCCCATGCAGGATCCCTGGTTGTCAGTTCAGTCTCTGTGAGCCCCTATGAGCCCAGGTTAGTTGATTCTGTGGGTTTTCTGGCTCCCACAATCCTTCCTTCCCCTCCTCCACAGGATTCCCTGAGCTTCATCTAATGTTTAGCTGTGGGTTTGCATCTATTCCCATCAGTTGTTGGACGAAGCCTCTCTAGTGATAGTTGGCGTGCCCAGATTACAATCCCCACAGAGACCACCAGAAACCAGAGAAGACCAGACTACAAAAACGAAGG
>NC_022029.1:35097507-35108616 GCF_000317375.1 Microtus ochrogaster
CCCATGCCTATTCCATTTGTCTCTCCGAGTACTCTCTCCCTCCATTCTACCTTACTTGATGTTTCCTGCCACCATCCCTACCTGCCCCTGTCCACCCACAATATCTTTTCTATCTCCCTTCCCAGAGAGTTTCATGCATACTTCCCACCTTGAGTCCTCCTTGTTCCTTAGCCTCTCTGGGTCTGTGCATTGTAGCATTGTAGCATGATCATCCTTTACTTTATGGCTAATAACCACTTATAAGTGAGTACGTACCATGTTTGTCTTTCTGGGTCTAGATTACCTCATTCAGGATGATTTTTTTTTTCTAGTTCCATTTACTGTAAAATTTCATGATGTTTTTTAACAGTTGAGTAATATTCCACATTTTATTTTTAATAATTTATTTATGTGCATTTATTTTGTGCATTGGTGTTTTGCCTGCATGTATACCTGTGTGAAGGTGTCAGATCCCCTGGAACTGAAGATACAGACAGTTGTTTGCTAACATGTGTGTCCTGGGAATTGAACCTGGGTCCTCTGAAACAGCAAGCAGTGCTCTTAACCTCTGAGTCATCTCTCCAGAGGGATGGGATCAGCTGTTACAGGCTAGGCTTATCACATTTTGTTTATCCATTCTTCTGGCGAGGGACATCTAGATTATTTCCAGCTTCTGACTATTATGAATAAAGCTGATATGGACATAGTTGAGCAAATGTCTTTGTGCTAGGATGGAGTGTCCTTAGGGTATATGCTCAAGATTGGCATAACTGGGTTTGTGGTAGATCCATTCCCAATTTTCTAAGAACCTGCCATACTGATTTCCAAAGTGGCTCTACAACTTTGCACTCTCTCTAGCAATGAAAGAGTTGTCCCCTTGCTCCACAAAACTTCTCCAGCATGAGCTGTCACTTGTGTTTTTGATCTTAGCCATTCTGACAGATGTAAGATGGAATCTCAGCATCATTTTGATTTGTATTTCCCTGATGGCTAAGGATGTTAAATATATCTGTAAGCAATTCTTGGTCATTTGGGATTCCTCTATTGTGAACTCCCTTTTTAGACCTGTACCCTATTTTTAATTGGATTATTTGAATTTATGTCTATCTAGTTTCTTGAGTTATTTAAGCCCTCTTAAAGAACAGATGTGGAGTTGCTGAAAATCTTTTCCCATTCTGTGGGCTATAATTTGTCCTATTTACGAAGTCCTTTGCCTTACGGAAGCTTTTCAGTTTCATGAGGTCCCATTTATTGTTGATCTTAGTGCCTGCCCTACTGGAGTACTGTTGAGGAAGTTGTCTCCTGAGACAATGCGTTCCAGGCTGTTCTCCACTTTCTATCTATCAGGTTATGTCGGGGTCTTAGATCCACTTGGACTTGAGTTTTGTGCAGGGTGATAAAAATGAACTGATCTGCAAGCTGGGTGGGACCCAAGGAGTATTAGTGGGCTATGGGCAGGCTCTTACTGGGGTGATGGGCATCTCTAATAGAGCAAGGGGTTTCTGCCGGAGTTGTGGGCCAGAATATGAAGATGAGGGGATGGGGTACTGTTGGGAAAAGCTGGGCTCTCTGAGGATGCTTTAGATGTCTGTAGGTAGAGTCTCACCTGGAGTTCTGGATACTGATGAGGTCTTCAGCGGGTGGGGAGCTACCACAGGAGTTGTGGGCTGGGATCAGGATGCATGTTCTACAGTTTGAGTTGTTCTGGGTGGCTCTTTCTCACTGTTGCTTTTACAAGGTAAAGGGTTTAGAGAGGGGGCTCAGTGGTCAAGAACACTGACTGCTCTTCCAGAGGACCCAGGTTCAATTCTCAGCATCTACATAGCAGCTCACCCACTCAGCACCACAAACTTCACAACTGTTTGTATCTCCAGTTCCAGGGAATCTGGCACCCTCACACAGACATGCGTGCAGGCAAAACAGCAGTGCACATAAAATAAAAAACAAATCATAAAAAGGAAGAAATGGCAAAATGAAACAACTGCTATGTCCCTGCACCTGATGAACCAAAGCCTAAACTAACTGAAGCCATGGTGGAGGCTGTGACAGCACACAGGGTCCCCTTGGGGGAAGCTTCTCCTTAGACTATCACTTTCACGGGAAAAGCTGAACTCAGCTCCAATGTGGGTTTAAGATCAGTTTGTCTACACATGATGTGTTTTTACTTGAATTTTTGGGATCCCAATCCAAGCTGAATTTCCCAACCACTGAGAAGCCTCTTGCCATCCAACTTCAAAGCAAAACATTTCTTCACCAGCAATACTGGCAGAAGTAGGAGGAATCTGGCTTCAAAGTGCAGCACTATCTTTCTGAGTTTCTAAAGATCTAGCAAACACCTAGTAAGTAAAGCTCTCTATTCCCAGTGTACAATCATCCACAGCAAACATAAAACAAAGTCACGAGAGAAAGGGAAGGGTCTAGCAGAAAAAAAAAAAATTCAGCCTGCAGGCAAGCTGAGCACCCATTAATTTCAAGAATCCACAGACTACAGGTGGCATGGAAATAATTCAGTGCATCTGAGTAATGCTGGCTGAGCAGGACCTCCGCCCTGCATCCTCCTCCTTCACCTAACCCCAGAATGCTGGCTGAGCAGGACCTCTGCCCTGCATCCTTCTTCACCTAGCCCCATCTTCCATAATGGCAATTTTACTCTAGCCACATCACTCTAGGGCACTGGCTCTCAACCTTCCTAATGCTGTGACCCTTTAATACAGTTTTTCATGGTGCAGTGACTGCCAGCTCTAAAATGGTTTCCACTGCTATTTCAGAACTGTAATTTGCTACTGTTATGAATCATAATGAAAATATCTATGTTTTCCTGGTGGTTTTAGGTGACCCCTGTGAAAGGGTTGTTCCACCCAAGGTGGTCACGCCTCACAGGTTAAAGACCACTGTTCAAGGGTACTGCACTACAGAAACAATCCAAATTCTGGTCTTTACTAACACCTAACACCCTTTCCAATCTCCCAGGGTGCTTATTGCCATCTAAAATAATGAAAGGACAATAAATTTACAAAGAAATCATTGGTAAGTTTAAGGCTTCATAGAGAATACCAGACCAGTCAGGGAGCTTAACTTTATAACTATGTATCTATCTTATCTTTGTTAGTATGTACGTTGGTCATATCTCCAACAATAGAAGGTAGGAAATAATTTACTTACATGGGGAGGCACCTTTGGAAGGGACATAAAAGAACCTTCCAGAGCACTGGGAATATTGTAGGGTCTGGTCACATGAGTATACATGAAAGTAAAAGTTGATGGAATTACTATATACTTCAGATACATGTATGTATGTGTGTCAGGAGCCATTTCCCCCAAAAAATATTGCAGGGACCATTGTCCTGGGGAGTTTGCAGAGAGCCCCACACCCCAACTGTATTGAAAACTGTTTGTTGGCGGAGCCCACCCCACACCCAACTATCTTGAGAGCTATCTGTTAGCGGAACCGCCCCACATTCCAACTATCTAGAGAACTGTTTGTGGTTGGAATCACAAAAGGAACGATTCCGCTTGCATAGAGAACTAGGTGTGTGAACTCGTGACCTCCTGACCAAGGACTCACGACCATAGCCCATGCCCCTGCCCCCATCCCAAGCCAAATTCCTCATCCAAGGGCTATATAAGCTGCTGCCATTATGCTAATAAACGGAGACTTTGACAACACCTTGCTTGGCCTTCTTCCTCTCTCCCGCCCATGTCTTTTCAGATAGCACCTCTCCGGGACCCTGGAATAACTGACCTGCCAGGCCGGTTACAACCCCTAGACTAATAGACCCACCAGGGTGGTCTACATATGTGTGCCTTGTGTTTTACTTGTATGAATGAACCTTTTATCTCACAGGTTTTGTTCATTGTTTCAAGACATTAAGAAAATCTTTAATTTTAAATCTGAGTTCTTCATCATTGGAAAAAGCTCTTTAGCAGGTTAAATTGGATAGGATTGAGCCAAGAAATGGACATTTAGCACTAGAAGGTGAAAGGGTCAAACTCTCCAGTTTTACAACTGAATTTAGGTTTCAGTCCTCTGAAAGGGACTCTGTCTCTCCCAACAAAGGGCCATTAATCGGCAGATTACATAGATTACATTCAGGGCCTAGGGAGAGAACTTTAACAAGGCCTGGGCCAGCCTGTAGTATCTCAAGGAAATGACCAAATAGAGACAGATCCTAGGAATTGTCCAAAGATGGAAGAATTGTAGCCCTTGCCAGCCCATGTTAGCCCTAGCCAATCAGAATTGTACTACCATAATTGCCACTTGCTTAGGCCAGTCATAGCTAGAATGACCTAACTGCTTCTGGAACTGCTTCTGTGCTTAAAAGGAGCCTGCACGCTCCACTCAGGCTCCTCATCATTTTGCCTCTGTGTGGGATGGTCGGCCCCAGCATGGTGGAATAACAAATGCTCTTGCTGATTGCATACAACAGTGGTCTTTTGTGGGACTTCTCTAGGACCCTAGCAGATGGCTTCCTTAAACTCCTTGGGCAGATCATCCTACTTTATATGCCCCCTACCCATGTTTATTCATCTCATTGCAAACCTATGAAAGACTTTGTCAAGCACTTCATGCAAGCAAGACCTCATTGGACTCTCAAACATTGTTCTACTCATTGTGCTCAAGTATTTTAAATCCTGGCACATATACCTATACTTATTCTATCAATTACAAAGAAACTTGTATTCAGTTTTCCAATGTTCCTGTATTTGATTCTATTTGGGCAATTTTTGAGGCCATTTTGTAAGGCAAATCTAATTTCAGAAATACAATCCCTATTGTCCTTGTGGAATGTCCTTCTCCATCTCCAACTCGTATCTTAAAGTGTGCTTCGTCTCTGGCACGGCTGCACCAGCTTATTTTTTGAGCTTTCAAATATTTTGCTGTATATTTTGACTTGGATTGTTTCCACCTTTTTTATATTCAAGTGGATCTCTTATAGATGGACCAAAAACCAGCATTGAGTGAGGAGTTATTTATGAAATCCCGCCCCCCACCTGAGAAGCTATTGGTGATTGGCAGTTCCACGGATATGAAGGTCATTTTCCCGAGACTACTCATATAGTCCTCCATAGATGCACATACTGGCGGCATTTAGTGAACTTGGTGGGTTTATAAAAACAAAAGACATGAAATTGGGAGAAAATAGTGGGCAGGTAGGGGAGGAGTTGGAGGAGTGAGAATCGGGGATGGACTTAATCAAAGCACATTATATGCATGTATGAAATTCTCAAACAATAATCACAAAATAATAGTGTTTGACCTTACAGGAGATGGTTGTGTAAGTTAGCTTGTTTCTTTGCTAAAGTACTTATAGTATTCCTTCCTTGAAGCCAGAAGTTTTCTTTTATATTCTAAGATTTTTTTTAATTGTAATATGTGCAATAGGTCATATTTTTCACTTAACTGAATAACATTGGAAGCTAAACTTAAAATAATCTTTGCACTCCATAGTCTTAAGAGTCGGAGTTAGGTATCTAAAAGGATCCAGTGCTATATTCAAATCCTTTCACTTGAAACTGACCTGGACATAATGACATAAAGCAAACAATGCCAGACTTAGAAAAGCAAAGATGACGATTTCTGTCATTGACAGCAGTCTAGATTTACCTTTATGTAGATGGATATACATGGAAGACATGGAAGCAGAAGAGGGCTATGAAAGGAAGGCGGGGTCTAAAAGGAGAGGCACACAAAAACACAAAAGGTTAACGAGATTGAAATGAAAACTGAAAGGGACCTATTTGGGAGGAAGGAGGGGATGAGAAAGAGGGCAGTGCAGTAGGAGGGTGAATAAGAACGCAGTGTAACAAGAGGCCTGGAAGACTGTCCTGAGTCCAGCCCATGCCCATTCACCACTGAGCACCACTGTAATGAGAAAATATATGGTAGAGGAGTGGGAAAGAAAGAGAAACAGAGCGGTTCATGAACTGTGGAAAGTGGAGGAACAGGCTGTGGGATATTATAGCAGGGAGGAAGAGACTGATGTCAGTGGCCTGCGCTGCCAGCTAAGGCTATGTGATAGCCAGGTCTGTGCTGCCTCCAAGGGCCATACTTATCTGCACTACCGTCTGAGGCCATGGTGGCATCTAAGACTGAGATGCAGCCCAGAGCCATGTCCGGATCCATGACCATACCACAGCCAGGGTCCATACTGATCAGTTCATGGCCCCTGTCACCACCAATGGCCATGTGGATACCCATGGTGTAGATTGCTGCCTAAAAACATTCTGATGTCCAAGGGCCCTGATGAAAGAGCCCTATCCCTTGCTGGACCTGGAAATGATGACCCTGGCCTTCACAGGAGAGATGGTCCTAATGCCATGGGAGCAGGAAAGCTGGTCCTGCCCCCTCACTGGCCACCACATGCAGAAAAGCTGATCCTGCCCCTTGCCAGTTGCAACGTGACAGCAATGTGGTGGTGTGGCCGTGGGAGAGTTGGCCTTTCCCTTGCCTAAGTCAGGGAGGGGTGGTCCCAATGGAGGCCTGGACTGACCAACTCGGCTACCACACAGGTTCACTTCCAGGGTTTTGAGTTAGGCCACCCCAACATCTACCCCATCTATGACCTGCTGGAGTGTATAAAGGGAACAGTCCTGTGGGACCGTAGCCACAGGACCTCCATGACTTGGGCCAACAGCACAGATATCTGAAAAGTTTCGGTGAGGGTCCAGTATTGGTGATGTACCAGAAGTCAGAGGCCTTGAACCAGGCCAACCACTCATTGCCATGAACACTTGCAAGTAAAGCTGTTTGGACAAAGGGTGTACTGTGTGACCGCCGCAGCTCCCACGGCCACTAGGATACACAAATATGTGATGGGAAGATGGTAAGATGAAAGAGAAAAGCGGGTTTTGTTTTGTCTTTTTTCTTTTTTCTTTGGAGGGGCTACAGGGGTGAAGGGAAGACATAGAAGGACTGGAAAATGAGTGGAATTGGGGCATACATTGTGAAATTCCAAAAGAATCAATAAAAAAAAGTTTAAGAAAGAATACAGTATAATGATATACATGTTGAAAATACCTTCATGAACCCATTACTTTGTGTGTTGTCTTAATTACTTGTCTGTTGCTGTGATAAGACACTGTGACAAAGACGACTTACAGAAGAAAGCGCTGATTTGCTCTTATGGTTCCCAAGGGATAAGAGTCCATCACCATCACTGCAGGCAGGCATAGTGCCTGGAGCAGCTGCTGAGAGCCAGACTGACCCAAGACATTCTCAGAGACAAAGGGACAAAAGGACAAAGGGACAAAAGGACAAAGGGAACGTCAGTTCCCATTCTCATCTAGGAGTAGACTCGGCAAGGCCAGTCTAGGGCTACAGTCAGTGCCTCAAAGGAGCTGAGATTTCAGTTCCTGGGAATCTGGTTCTTCTTTTCCTGGAAGAGACTGGAATTGCCAGACGCAAGGCCACTGTGTACTCCATCTGTAATGTTCTTGAGATACATTGTGTTCCCTTTGCGCAACATTTCTTGATCAGTCTCTTGATGGCTCTGTTCCATTTTATGATAGACGCTTCTGACTCTGTCCCAGTTCTCCCCTGGGAATAATATTATATATGATGCTGTACTTTTTTAGTAGGTTTGCTTGGCATTAAGACATAACTTGTACAGGACCTCCCCATCCCAAACTTTGTTATCCTATCTTCTATCCTCTTTATCTTTTGATCTTCTGACCCTCTCTCGGGATCCTATCACGGTAGAATGACCTGCTGGTCCAGGTCAAGCAGAAAGCTGAGAACTCATATCTTGAACCACAAGCATGAAGCAGAGAGAGTAACCGTTTTGAAAGGATATGGGTGCTCAACTTCTTAAAGCCTGCCTCCAACAAGGCCACGCCTATCTCAAACAATGGAACCAAACAGGGTCTACATGTTCAAATACATAAATAAGCCTACAAGTGACATTCTTACTCAAACCACCACGTGTGCCAACTGCAATTTGACTTAAAAGTAATTCAGCCCCACTGTCCCTGGGCTGCTTCCCTCTTTGTCACAGTTACCCTCCAGGACACACTTATGTCCTGTTGCAGTGTCTCTGGCCAGCTTCTCTGGAGACTCTAATCATTTAACATAACTCCTGATCACATCCTACTCAGAGTACATGAGATACATCTTGTCTTGTTTTGAGGACTTGTCCTCTTGCTCAGAAGTTATGATTTAGTACATGAAATCCTGTTCTGCCCAACCATTTCATAGCCGGGTCACTCCTCCACACGCCTCTCTAAAGACAAGGAATCAAACTAAAACAACAAATGAACCAAGAACCATGGCAACTTTACCCTCCTTCAATCTCTGAAGAAAACTGTAGATGCTGCACTCCAAGGAACTCAGCAAATGATGTAGAGGTTTGGACTGGAGAACAGCACATTACAAACCTTAGATTTCGTTTCCAGCCTCCTCTCTCTACCTCTCATTATTAAGATGTCTTTCTTTTACTAAGAGGTCTTCATAACTTGTGCCTTGGGTGCAGACACGCCTTAAATCAAGGCACTATAAATAAAGGCTTCTTTAGTTATCCATTTGTGATACGAAATTAAGTAGCCCTTTCCAACTTTGGAACTTCTTAGAGCTGTCAATCACCGATGGGCAAATGTGGAGTACAAAGCAAGCGACTCCTTAGGCTTATTTTTCCTCAGGTTAGGAGATAAACTACTGACATTCTAGAACTACATAGACCATCTCTGTGAAGACAGTGTGGGGAATGAAGACAGAACTCCTAACTAAAGCTAAGTGGGGAAAGGGATCTTTTCCAAGAATAGTCACTGATGGTATTCAATGGTATTACAGGGATGGCTCAAATGTTAAGAGTACTTGCTGCTCTTGCAGAAGACCCGAACCCTCTTCAGGTGGTTTACAAATACCTGTAACTAAAACTCCATGGAGCCAATTCCAATGCTCCCTTCTGACCTCCATGAGCATCTGTACATCGTGGACATAAAATCTCTCTCTCTCTCTCTCCTCTCTCCTTTCTCTCTGTCTCTGTGTGTCTGTGTCTGTCTGTGTCTGTGTTTGTCTCTCTCTCTCTCACACACACACACATAATACATTTTTAAAAAAGTAATAAAGAAAGGTCTCATCAAGTTGGTGTTGCACCTAGTAATTCTATTGAACTATACTCCTCCCACTTTTTCTCTAGTTTGAAGCACTTTTGCATTATAAACCTAAATTCATAGTTCCCATGAAAGCTTAACTTCTTTTTAAAGTAAATAAATTTTATTGTAAATATTTAAGGCATATAACAGGGTATTTTAAGGCTTCCTGACCTGTTTATTTACTGATGGTTAGTCCTTGGGAACCACTGAGCACACTCATCATATATCTGTAGACAGATCTTAGGCAAACAAATGTCTGTGTGTTGCAGACTCAGTTCCCACAGTAGCACCATCAGGAAGTGGTGGAGCATTTAAAATCTGGGTTCTCAACCTGTGGGTCGTGACCTCTTTAGGGTAGCATGGTAGATATTTACATTATGGTTCATAACAGAGGCAAAATTATAGTTATAAAGTGGCAATGCAAACAGTGTGGTGGGGGGGCGGTCATCACGGCATGCGGAACTGTATTAAAGGGCCACAGTTTTAGGAAGTTTGAGAACCCCTGCATTACAAGGAGGCAGGTCGTTGGGGTAACTGAGGGCACAAGTTCAAAAAGAGTAGGAAGAGCCTGACCCCTTCCTCTGTTTCTCTCACTTCTTAGCCATGCGGTTACTTTGATCACGTTGCACCAACTCTCCGACCATGTTGCCATCCCATGCCACAGCAACAAAGGAAACCGAGATGAAGTGACCCTTTTCTCTACAGGAGGTAATTACATTGGGAAACGTCTGATAGGGGTAGGAAAGTGACAAACAGAAAGAGTTGTTCATTTATCCTACCCGATGTAAGTGCAGCTGTAATCTATGCAGTCAGCAAAATGCCCGAATAGAATCCAGTAATAGCAGCTACAGCCCTCCCTTGTGCCTTAGATCTTCAGGCCTTGCTCTCCACTATTTTACTACTTTTCGTCATTTGACCCTCATCTCTGCATTTTCCCCCCTTACCTCATCCTGATAACTTCTTTACACAGGTTTGTCCTTTTCTCGTCAGTCTAGAGATTGAACCTGGGGCCTGGTACTAGCACACAGAAGCAGCTCAGCAATGGAGACGATAGCCCAGCTTCATTTTTCTTAACCCCGACTTTTAAAAGAAATATGAAGTGTTTCTAAACTAAACCTATGCTACCTAACTATGAACTGGGAGTTTCGTTCATAACAGAGATTCTGCTAGTGGCTTCTAGGTGCACAAAGTAAAGGCTAGCCAGCCAAAGCAACTAGAGAACAACCAAGTTCAGGGTCAGGATACATTTGTTCTTTCTTTTTCATTATATCTTGCTTGGTGTTAAAATTGATGAACTACTACTCGGATAAATTACAAGTTATCTGATAGGCCTCTCACCTTATCGTTGCCTTCTCCAACTTCTTTCTTGTTTCCTTTTGGCCTTAACAGAATGCTATTCTGCCTGGTTCCGAGTGTGCTTCCTTTCTTCTCTGGGCAAGACCCTCCTCGCTTCTGTCAGAAGGCTGAGTTTTTCCAAACCTATTTCCTGTTCCTAACGCACCTTGAAGAAATAAATAAAGAATTTTTTAACAGATATACCACCATGGCATCTTCAAATGATGTAGCTGTCAAAGACAACATCTTCAAGGCCTTTGCATAAATCCAGAAACACTTCTGAGAACACTCCTGGTGATCAGAGAAGCCTGGAGGTACACTTGTGAGACATGATTGACAAGAGGAAGTTAGAGGTTACTGAAATAGATTGTATTCAGTTCAATCTTTAAAAATCCATTTCCATAATATTTTGCTGGCAGTGGTGAAAAATAGAAGCATCTTCTTCGGAGGTTTAAAATACTTTTCCAGAGAGATTGCCCACTTGCAAAGGTAGGAAGACAAAATTGCATCCATGTGCAATTTTCCTCCTTCCTCTTCCTTTCCCTACTGGTCCCACTTGTAACATCAGCGAAAATGGAAACCTGATTGTGATTACTCAGATATAAATTAGGTGCTCAATTCCAGGTGAGCCACCAAATTCTTCTTCTAGAAAAGTATTCCAGAGAAATGGTTTAGCAAAAACAGGTGCTGTACACATCAAGAAGT
>NC_022029.1:35109141-35113368 GCF_000317375.1 Microtus ochrogaster
GGAAGGGAGGGAGGGAGAAAGGGAGGGAAAGAAAGAAGAATATAACCAAAATATTTCATTCTAGGAAAATGTTAAATAATTCATCTGCACTATAAAATTGCATTTGGTTTTCAAATATAGAGTTAGAAATGCTATAAATAGTAAATGGAAAGGAAAATATAAAAGAATCCTTAAACTCTAAGATGTGCATATTTGAGTACACTGGAAAATAGAAATCATCACTGAGTAGTGTTCACCATAGGTTTAGGCAAAGGGGACTTGTGGCTCTTCTTTGTGGAGATGTGAACAGCAAAGCTGCCACCTCTACATTCTTGTATTTCCTATGGGTATGACTCACGATTGCTCTGAGCAATAAATAATAAATAGATTATGTGTATTAGCAGTTAAATTTCAGTTGTTAAAATGGGATTTTAGTAAAATTACCTTAAGGTAGCATTTAAGCTGGTAGTGTATTACCTGGGACATGCATACTCCAATAAAAAAGATGTTTTTATGTGAAATTCAAATTTAGCTAGTGTGCAAGGCAACAAATTGGATGGGGAGCTGTCAGAGACCAGCTTCAACAAAAATACCACTTACCAGAGTGGGGCATGTTGATCAGAAAAACAGTAAAGAGGACGAAGACAGGAGTAAAAATAATAAAACAAAAAACATAGGATAGTATCGGGAGGGGGTTCCATTGAATATTGAAATCTGCGCATTTAATTTTCCATAAACTTTTATACCCCAATATCACAGGGGGGAAGAAGACAAAAGACCGCTTTAACAGACACAAAGCACAGACAGCTAGAACAGTTACTTGCTTCAGTACTTTGAGATATTAAGTCATTAGCATTCCATTGTTTAGGCAGGAAACCCACCCTAGACCAAGCAAGTGTCCTGAAGGCAGCCACTCCCAAGGTCAAACCTCCTATTTCAAAAGAAGAAGCAGAAGTATGCTTGAATTTCCTGACCATTGGTCAGAGTGGTAGGAATCTACTCACGTGGGCCATCTTAAAGTCAAAAGAACCAAGAGAGCATGCCCTAGGTCAGGATGTGTAGCCCTGGTTGTTGTCACCGGTTTTGAGCAACCTCAAACTCTGACCTTCAGACAAGGTAGAAATAGACTCACATTTCTGGGGGCTCCACGGGGAGCTGACAAAAGAAGCTGGTAGTTTTATTGTGGAGATATAAATGCTAAGGATTCACCTTATTCTCATCTGTGCCCCAGTAGAAAGAGAGGATATTTTGATTTCTTTGTGTTTGGAAGAACTTCTCACCAGGAGCAGCTCATCCTGGAACGGCACTGACTCTGGCTAGGCAGAGGCAGCTGAGACAAGGTTTCCTCCTAGGGAGCTATAAAGATGGAATAATCCACAGGTTTTTCAGGAAGAAATGAAAAAAATGGAACTGATTTTTCTCGCATAAAAAGTAGCAGGTGCCCAGACTTCGGGGACTCAAGACTTGGGATACAACTTCAAGTGAGAAAAATGAAGTTAAAATGTAAACTATTTCTGTCACATCAGTTTAAAAAACCAGTGACTCCACAGAGCCGGCTTTCTGCAGCTCTGCCTTTAGGATAGCTGCAGAAGACAGAGTGGACCATCTCACAGGGAAAATATCAGAAGTTAACATAAATGTTAAATCCCTGCGACTTCAAAATTGCTTCCTTGACAACCACACCAGAAGCCTGGCCATCAGCAACTTTAATAAGGAATCAAACAGATGTTCTCAGAAGAACAGTGGCCACCTGAAAGGACAGGCAGTTCAATGTCTCATTTGCAAGGTAACTGGAGATAGTGACAAGTTGAGTTGTTCAAACATACCTACTCCATAGCTTACGTCTAGGATGAATAATCAAAATTATTTAGTTTGCCATTTTCCGGATCATGCCAAAGGATGACCAAGGCCTCAGCACTGACAGCACAGATGGATCCACCAGGACTAGTGTTGTGGTAAGTGAAAAACAAAGACTGGGCAACATGGGTAATTTCTGCCATTGTATTTTCAACAAAATCCTTGATAAATTCAAAGGTGATGATAAATAAATAGTCATCATCCATGGCGAAGACTGTAAAGTCAATTCAACTACAAATGGAATCACATTGATTTCCATTTTCCAAGTCAGTAACTTTTATGATGGCAAAAATCCGCTCTGCATTCAAGACCATGGATGGTGTATGCAGACATCAGTCTGAAACAACCCATCAAACAAGTAAACAAAAAAACCAACTCTCATCCATCTTTTTTCTTGCTTCCATAGACAAGAGATCTAAACATCTCTCCAGGAGAAATTGGTAGCTTAAAATAGCAGATAGCTGCAACTTATTATTTTTGTGGCCTTTTGTGGTGTTTTGACTATCTATCAAAGGGGAGGTCCACGCCAAGATTGCAAAGTAATATACAGACTACACACAAATCATAGTCTGCTGTCAGATAAAGTGGAAAGTCTGCAACCGTTTAAAGAGCTCAGGAAAGCTTAACCAACGGCCTGTTTCTCGCATGGCCCCAGAATGCTTACAGACCAGAGGACAGCTGCTTTTCCTCCATCCATGATTATACTGTGTTGATGTAGCCAATGGGCAAAGGTGGACCCGGCAAACACCGCACTACACTGGTTAGCTTCAGTCCTTCTCCAAGATAAGGGAAGCACCTGGTGGTCCAGAACCAGTCTCCTTTGATATACTTACTTTCCCTCTGGGAAAAATGGTTTGGGAAACATCTGGCTCTGAGAGGCATTGGATATTTTTAAATTTCTTCCTCTGGGAACCAGCCCCTCTCCTGCCCTTTGCAGCCTGCAGTTGCTGCCAGGAGATAGAAGACAGGGGGGTGGAAGGCACTGGGTTTATTAGGCACAACCTGACAGTCAGGCCAGTGAGATGAGCAGCTAAGCCCCTGCACAGCTGGCTCTCACCTCTCCCTAACTCCTCTCCAATACTGGGGTGGGAGAACCCTCATTTTCAGGTTCCCTGAGCTCTGCCAGTCCTTGCTAATATAGTCTAAGCAATCAAGCTTTCCTGTAATTACAGTCAAGGAAGTTTGCCTCAGAAGGAATTCACACTATTTCTGGAGTAGAGAACAATTGCTGTGAATTTAGAACAATCTGGTGGTGCATTTTGGCACAATAATTCTGCATGTTTGTGGGTACAATATGATGCTTTAATGTATGGGTCTACGCAAAGATTCAATTGGGATAATTAGCATATGCATCACCTCAACATTGATCATTTCTTTGTGGTAGGAACATTCAGAATCTCTTCTAGTTCTTTTGGAATATATAATTCATTATTGCTATGTGCACACAATCTATTTGTGTATTCTAACACGCCAAAACTCGTTACTCCAATACAAACATAATCTTGTATCCATTGAAAACCCTGACAGCCCTCCTCCCTACCCTCTCCAGACTCTAGGAATCTCTGACCTTTCTTGTCTCTATTTCATGAGTTCAGCTCATATTTCACGTATGAATGAGATCATGTAATACTTGTCCTGTATTAGGCTAAGTTTACTCAACATGTGGTCCTCCAGGTTCATCCAAACTAAGCAAATGACATGATTCCCTTTTCATCAATAGTAGAACAGTATTCCACTGCATACATAGATACAGATGATAGATAGATAGATAGATAGATAGATAGATAGATAGATAGATAGATAGATAGATAGATAGATAGCATTGATGGACACCTACAATGACTCCATATCATGTCTATTATGAATAGTGCTGAGTATCCATGGGAGTGTTCTGTCACGCTGATTCCCTTAGTGATCATCTTAATCATAGTGCAGGGTAAGAAGCAAGCCCTGCATACTTGGATCAGTAAAGGAAGAGAAAAACATCCAAAGTGTCTTCCCGGGGCTGGGGATACAGTTTAGTGGACTAAAGCACCTTCTGAGACAGCGTGACAATCCAAGTTCAAAACCTCAGCCTCCTTAAAAAGCACATCCAGCAGCATGAAATGAGCAGAATTTCACGAGTTTCTGCAACCCCAGCACTGCTGCAGATGAATGGGAGGAAGAGGAGAATCACCAGAGCTTGCCAGCCAGTAGCAAACAGTAAAGAGAGCTTCTGGAAACGGTGGAAAGGAGAGCTGACACTGGAGGCTGCCCTCTGACCCCCAGAAGTGTATTTTCTCCTCATTGACATCAACCCTGGCCAGCACACAGGCACACAGTGCAGTAATCCACACACCTAATTCCTCTTTTTTTTTTTAAATTTTTTTTTTATTAAGAAAGAAAAAAAAA
>NC_022029.1:35113811-35123161 GCF_000317375.1 Microtus ochrogaster
TCCATCGCCAGATGAAGGTTCTATGGTGATATGCAAAATATTCACCTAATTCCTCTTAACCGCTTGTCTCAAAACCTTTAGCTTCTAAGTGAGTATCTGAAGCCTTGAAGTAATATTTTAGTAATTGATTTTAATTTATATTTATTTCTATTTATGTCTGCACATCACTCATCTGTGTACCGTGGGCATGAAGGCTCCTGTTGAAGCCAGAAGATGGTATCAGATCCCCTGAAATTGGAGTACAGGCATATGTGAGCCTCCTGATGGAAACCAAACCTTGATCCTCTGCAAGGGCAGCAAGTGCTCTCAATCACTGAGCCATCTTTCCAGCCTCCTGCAGAGGTATTTTAAAGAAATACTTTATTAAAATATCTTACCTAATCTTTCACTATTCAGCTTTATGAAAAATATTATCGGCAAGCAAATTATTTCACCAACCAGATCATTTCAACATACTTTCCACACCTGTGAACATTTTCCTATGGGCATATAATTTAATGTCACACTATTTTCTGTGTAGGTGTACATGTTTAAAAGTCCTGACAAGTGCTAAGCCCATGGGTGTGTAAGTGTGGTGCACATTTCTGACTGTTTTCCTAAGACACAGTTTCTTAGGGGCTGGATAGTACCTTGGGAGACTAGCACTTACCTCATATGCATAATGGTCCAGATTCAGTCTCAAGTATTGCAAAGGAGAAAAAAATAAAAAGAAGGAATAGAAAATGGGAAAAAGAAATAATTTCCTGAAAACAAAATCTCTAGGTGTACTGACAGGTTTTGTGGGTCAACTTGACACAAGCTAGAGTCATCAGAGAGGAAGGAGCCTCAGCTGAGGAAATGCTTCCATGAGATCCAGCTGTAATGCATTGTCTCAATTAGTGATCAGTAGAAGAGGGACCAGCCCTTGGGGGGTGATGCCATCCCTGGGCTTGTGGTCCTGAGTTTTATAAGAAAGCAGATTGAGCAAGTCAGGGGAAACAAGCCAGTAAGCAATACTCTTCCATGGCCTCTACATCAGCCTCCGGGATCCTGCCCTGTTTGAGTTCCTGTCCTGATTTCCTCCCGTGATAGACTATGACCTGGAAGTGTATATGCCAAATGAACCCTTTCCTCCCCAACTGTTGGCCATGATGTCTTTGTTGCAGCAATAGAAACCCTGACTCAGACTCTAGGTAAAATGATATGAGTATTTCAAAAACTTTAAAGTAGGTTGCAGTATTGACCATCTGAATGATTGCAAACAATTACGCTATTCTGATTATGCTTCAAAACACCAACTCCGGTTTTATAACAATTTAAAGTAATGCTGTTTTGAAAGATGGGGAAAGTGCAAAATACTAGCTGGTAAATTAGTATGATTTCTAGTGTGTAGAACATTTACTCATCTATATGTATAGGAATCTCTTCCTTAGTTTTTACTTGTCCAAGTTCTCTTCTCGTTTTTCAAGCAGATTCTTTTAGATTTTATATGGATGGTGTGTTTGCGTGTATATCTGTGTAACATGTGCATGTCTGCTGTGTGAGTCGAGAAGAGGGCACTGGATCCCCTGAAACTGTAATGGGTTAAGGGAACCAGACCCGTCTCCTTCGCAAAAACAGCAAGTGCTCTTAACCACTGAGCCATCTTTCCAGACCCTCAATTATGTTTTTAAACTTTTCATCTTGGTATGTTTTCAGAATGTCAATATTTGATCACATTAGAAAGTATCCCAATCATTCTTCTCTTCCCAACCCACAGGGAGAGTTCTCCAATCTCATGCCACCTTCTCCAATATTCCACAGGCCATGGACACCTGACCTGACCATGTCACCTTCTCCAATATTCCACAGGACATGGACACCTGACCATGTCACCTTCTCCAATATTCCAGAGGACATGGACACCTGACCTGTCCATGTCACCTTCCCCTCAAATCCCCTTAAAGTTATTTATTTTTATTTATATGTCTGTATGTGTTTGTCTGTGTGAGTGCTTGCCATGTGTGAGCTGGTACCTGCAGAAACCAGAAGAGGGTGCCAAATAACTCGGACCTGAAGATATTGGCCACTATAAGCTGTCAAACATGAGTGCTGGGAACTGAACTTGGGTCCTCTAGAAGAGCAGCAAGCACTCTTGCTGCTGAATTGTCCACTCAACTCTTATGCCTGACTGTAATGGTCAGTTTTAAGTGTCAGCTTGCCACAACTTTCCATCCCTGAGCGAGGAGTCTCAACTGATAAATTGTCTATATCAGTGTGGTTTGTGGAACAGAGACACATCTACAAGGGGTTGTACTGATTGCCTAAAAGACCTACTCCAGGTGTGGAGAGCATCTCTGGTAGCACCCAGATAAAAAGGGCATGGAGGAGAGATGATCATTCACCCTTTGTGCCTTTGGCCTTTTACTCTCCCATCTGAGTTAACTGGCCTCATACAATACTGCTGTGGACACCATTGCTGGGCTTCCCATGTGGACTGAGGGCTAATGGCTCTCCAGGAACCCCTAAACCATCCAGCAGATGAGGACCACTAAGGTACCCAGCTGCATGGACTGAGCAACGACCTGGTTCTTGGCTCCTGTGTAAGGCAGTCATTGGGAGATTACTATGACTGCCGTGGCACCCAGCCTTACAGACCAAGCAAGAAATTTCTGGGTTCTCGGGCTTTTAGCCAGGTGGTGACAGCACACGCCTTTAATCCCAGCACCTGGGAGGCAGAGGCAGGTGGATTTCTGTGAGTTTGAGGCCAGTCTTGTCTAGAAAATAAGTATCAAGACAGTCATGGCTGTTTGCACAGAGAAACCCTGTCTCTAAAACAACAGCAAGCAAACAAAAAAGAATCTTGGCCTTTCGCATGTGAGACAGCTGTTGTACAACCATTTGGACCGTATTTCATATGCCCACTTAACAAATTCTATTCTGTTCCTCTAGAGAATCCTGACCAATATGCTAATGTTGCTGTATACTATTGGCACTAACTTTAGAATGTGCCCAGAATCTAGCCAGTGTCTACCACCTGTATCCACAATGGTATTCTTTCTCAAAATAATTACCTGCAGACTTGCTATCTAGGAAAGAAACGACGGCATGTCATCAAAACTACAAAAATTGTATAGCTTACTTAAATAATTCTCTGTTTTTCATTGTATTTCCAGTCTGTCAGTAATAAAGAATATACAAATTAAGTAAATTGACAAAAAAAAACAAGGAGTGTGTGACTCCACTTAGGGAAACTGTGGATGAGTAAGAAGCAGGGTGTCCCCCATCTACCTTCTGACTGTTGGGGTTACAGGCACGCACCAGACCCAGTTAAAAAAATCTTAATGATTAAAATACAAAACTATATGTAAATATGATCTTTCAGCTTGGTTTGCGCTTTAACCTGGAAGTCCATCACACAATGCTGCCACCTACTTGCAATGTGTCAATCATACTTTATTAAGACCCGAGTACAGTGGAGCAGTTTATATTATAATGTACGATAGAATCAGCCTATTTGTGATAATCTAAACTGCCAGCTGGGTAACTGAAAGAGTTACTCAGTTCCTACCTGCCTTTCACCATGACACAAAGGAAACAGAAAAGACAAAGAGAAGAGAGTGGCCGAACTACTAGAAGTGGTTTCATAGAATGAAATTTCTCCTTTGCCTGGGACCCAGAGTTATTCTTCTTTGTATTAGTCTTGTGGCTTGTGGGAAGTGGGCATTCCATTAGCATTTATAGATTAAATCAATCTGGGTTTCTCTAAAAAAAAAAAAAAAGTCATGGTCATTATTTAACATATTTGCACAAATATTTATTATAGATGTTTGTTGGTGTTTGTTTCACTCTTTTTTTTGAGGCACAGCCTTACTATATATAGCCTTAGCTGGCCTGCAACTTGCTATGTCAATGGGACTGGCTTCAAACCCACAGAGCCCCACCTACCTTTGCTTCCCAAGTACTGTTATAAAAGCTTTGACTATGTTTTAGTTTTTGTATTGTTTAAATAAAAGCAGCAGTTTAACTTCTGGTAAGTTCAAGAATCTGCAACAGAGATAGCAATAGAAAGTAAGTGAAGGAAAATTATCATTAGAAACAAGTGTACTTTCCTCTTCACAGACGGCATAGGAAGAGAATGGCTTAGAATATAGGCAAATTAAAATCCATTGACTTAGCAAGACTGTAAATTAGAAGAGCAGACACATATAAAGCTAAGTATAAATGAGAGAAAGAAAACATGATTACAATTACAAGGTAACTAGACTACATCACATGCTTCAATGCTGGTTGCAGGGCAGGAGTTGTGGCTCGGTGGTAAGATGCTTGCCTAGGGTGTTCAAGGCTTCTGGTTCAGTGCAAAGCTGGGGGTGGGGTGATGCTGGGAATACTTTTCTTTTATTAAACAATGTCAGAATAGATGTATGTAATGGTCAAGAAAAGATTCAGCTCCACCTGTAACACAAAATTAGTAGCCTTAGAGGTCAGCTTTAAACCCCACTTCTCTTGTTTCCCTGGTAACATCAGAAAAGTAAACCTTAGCTTTGCCTTTCCTTAGGCACCCTGGCCAAAAAAAGTGGAATGTGCAGCCCTGAGTGGCATTTTGACTTGACATTTTGATCTGTTCCATAGACTTGTAAATTACATATTATATCACCTCCCTTAGTTAATTCAAGTACAGGGTCTGTCCCACAGTCTCTTCACAGAGAGTCCCATCCAACCATCCCATTTTTTTCTTATACACATTTAATCATCTACCACACAGTTACTCTGTAGTCCCCAAAATTAGCTTCATACAGCAATTTGTAATCTAGAACACCAAATATAACTAGAGATGTCACTTGTAGAAGAAAAAAAGGAGTAAATGGGGAATATGTTATAACATTCCCCAGTGCTCTGAGATTTCTCCACATATGTCCCTTATATCAGGGACAGATTCTGCCTTGCTGGCCCTCAGCCCACCTCTTGGTGACTCTATTTCTTCTGCCCTGGCATTTCTTAGAAGCTGAGAGAGGGCAAATCTGTGACTTAAAGTATCTCCTACTTAAGCTCACAATGCACTGAGCGTGCCAACACGCTTATTTTCTTGTTGAATGTTTAGAATTTAGAAATCTGTGTTTGCTACCTTCAGAGCTTAGCTTTCAAGACAGCAATCTCAAGGCTGAAGGACAAACATGATCTGTTTGTTGTCATGAATGACAAATGTATTCGTGTCAATGAATACAGAATATCAGTTGGTAAAACCCAGCAGCCTTTCAAGGTAAACTTGATATAGAGGTAATGTGCCCAACCCACAGTTTATATCATGCTTGATGGGGCAAGTCAAAAACACTGCCCCTGAGTTGAAGAACCAAACCAGAATTCTCCATCTGTAGACAGAATTTTCAGTCCCCCCAGTCCCATAGCTGTTCAGTCCCAAAGAAACACACAGAGGCTTACATTAATCATAAGCTGTTTGGCCTATTAGTTCAGGTCTATTAACTAGCTCTTACAACTTAAATTAACCCATAATTCTTGCCCATGTTTAGCCATGTGGCTTGGTACCTTTCCTCTGTAAGGCATTCTCATTTTGCTTCCTCTGCATCTGGCTTGTGATTAACTCTCTGCATTTTCTCTTCCCAGAATTTTTCTAGTCTGGTCACCCCACCTATACTTCCTGCCTGGCTACTAGCCAACCAGCATTTTATTAAACCAATATGAGTGACAAATCTTTACAGTGTACAAGAGCATTATCCCACATCCCCCCTTTTTTCTTTGCAAAACAAGAACCCTGAATCTAATCTATTTTGTTTAGCTTTGTTTTAAATCATTATCTTTAACAAGTTGTAACCAACATGCTAAACAAAAACAAACATCCATAATCCATTTTGGGTTGGGGGGGTGGGATGTGGATGTAGTTTTCTAAGCTATTTCCTGCTGATTGGGTATGCTGATAATCTTATGAGGACCCAAAGGAATTTAGGATTATGGTCAAGTCTTGACTGGAGCATTCTGTGAGGCTGGATCAGTCAATAGTCTTGAAGCTGTTCTGGATGTAGAACTCAGAGAAAAATGCAACGAAGGTGCTCTGAAACATTGGATCATATGGGCCATATGTTCTCATTGGAGATTTTTCAGGGAGTCTTACCCAATCAAACCTTAGTTTTCTTAGCCAAGAATGAATCCACAGTCTCTCATTTCCATGGAAACAAAAACAAAACCTCTTTTCCAAAGTAACATATCTTTTGACTTAAATTTTTATGTCAAGGCATTTTCAAAATATATAGGTTGGGTTAATCCAGCAGCATTTATTATCAAAAGTCTTTTAGCAGCTGTTGCTCCTTCCTCGGTAGCCAAACAATTCAAAGACAATATGATAACATACAGTAAGTATCCAGATTCTCTGTGTATTTTTCATCTTTACAGGGCTTTTTTTTAACTCTATTTCTTTTATTTTTATTTTTAGATTTTTGGATTTTTGAGACAGGGTTTTTCTGTGTATCTTTGACTATACTGAAACTCTGTAGACCAGACTGGCCTCAAACTCACAGAGATCTACCTGCCTGTGCCTCCCAAGTGCTGGAATTAAAGGTATGTGCCACCACACCCAGAAAAATCTGTTTCTTTTTTTTTAACCTCTTTTGGATATATATCCAAAGGATGCTCAATCATGCCACAAGGACATGTGCTCAACTATCTTCATAGCAGCATTGTTTGTCATATCCAGAAACTGGAAACAACCTAAATGCCCCTCGACCAAAGAATGGATAAGGAAAATGCTGTACATTTACACAATGGATTACTACACAGCAGAAAAAAATAACATCTTGAATTTTGCAGGAAAATGGATGGAGCTAGAAAACATCATTTCGAGTGAGGTAACCCAGACATAGAGAGACAAGTATCACATGTATTCACTCATAAGTGGTTTTTAAACATAAAGCAATGAAAACTAGCCCACAAATCACAATCCGAGAGAACTTAGGCAACAATGAGGACCCTAAGAGAGACATACATAGATATGTATGTCTATATATTTTCTATATATATTTATATATATTTCATATATATATATTTCTACATTGGAAATAGAAAAAGACAAGATCTCCTGAGTAAATTGGGAGCATGGGGACTTTGGGAGAGGGTTGAAAGGGACAGGAGAGGCAGGAAGGGGGGCAGAGAAAAATGTAGAGCTCAATAAAAATCAATTTTAAAAAGAGTACAGAGTACAAAGAAAACATATAAATAAATCATTGGGGTTTCTTTATATGAATAATGGTCTATCCAACAATAAATCATGAAAATATAAAATCCATTTATAGTAGGAAACAATGCAAAGAAATATACTTAAGTATTTAGCCACAGAGTTGAAAGCCCTGCACACAGAACTCTAAAAACATTGATGGAATAAGCTTTTAAAAAGAAATCAACAAAGGAACAAATATCAATTAGTGAACTTCAAGAGTTAATATTTAATATTTCCCTTTTTGTTTATTTTGGTTTTTTGCTTTAGACCTGGTCTTACTATGTAGGCCAAGCTGGTCTGAAATTCACAATCACTCCACCTCTGCCCCATAAGTGCTGGGATTACAGGTGTATGCCACCACATTCAGTTTGTAAGATTCAATACTGATAAAATGTTCATGCCATCTAAAGCAGACTGTAGATTCAGTGCAATACTCTGACAACGTCATTGATGTTTCTCACAGATGTAGTTCTAAGAAGTGGGCATGAAGGTGGAACATGCTTTTCTTCCCAGCACTTGGGAGGCAGAGACAGGGATTATGAGTTCACAGCCAGCCTGAGTGACAAAGTGGGGCCTGTCTAAAACAATAATAATAATAATAATAATAATAAAAATAGTAAAAAGAGAATCTTAAAATTTGCTTGGAACCAAAAGACCTCAAGTATCCAAAGCAACCCTAAGGGGAGAAAAAGACTCTATTCATTACAAAGCTACTATACTCAAAACAACATATATACAGGTAAATGGAAAACAACATAAATCCAAGAAATTTACCCTTGAATTTATGATTATTTGATTTTCAGCAAAGTTTACAAGACAGTCTCTTTAATGAATGATACTGGGGACACTGGATATCCACAGGCAGAATAATGTAGTTGGGCTCTCATCTTGGACCATGTGTAAAACTTAACTCACACCCAAGAAATGTATGAAAGCATATTCAGCATCACTAGCCATCAGCAAAATGCACATTAAAACCACAGTGGAATATTAACAGAACTGCTTCTATCAGAACAACAAAGGATAACAAGTGTTGGTGAGGATATGGAGAAAATGGGACCCTGGCACACTGATGGTGGGAATCTCAGTTGGAAAGACCACTGCAATAAACAGTATAGGGGTTGACCAACCATGTGTGAAGGGATGCATGAATAAACTCTCACACTCTCACACGCAAACATACACACATATTTACACACACACACATACATCATACACACAAACCACACACATTTCCAATAACACCTCTCTCTCTTTCTGCCTACAATTATTGTCTCCTTTCTTCCTTCTCCTCTCCAAGAATAGACTTTCAACATGTAAGCATCTCAGACTATAGGCTGTAATGACAGTAATAGGTAGCATTCAGTGATCTCATTCTCACGAGTGCAAGCTCTTTGCGTCTTTTTTAGAAAGTAATTTCTTTTTTATGTGCTTTTGGTCCGTGTGAGGGTGTCATATCCCCTGGAACCTGAGCTATCGACAGTTGTGAGTTACCATGTAGATGCTGGGAATTGAACCGGAGTCCTTTGGAAGAGTGGCCAGTGCTCTTAACCCCTGAGCCAACTCTCCAGCTCATTCTTTGTGTCTTAATCCTCACACCAACTGTTGTGG
The DNA here is from genome assembly GCF_000317375.1 of Microtus ochrogaster. Taxonomy (NCBI): domain Eukaryota; kingdom Metazoa; phylum Chordata; class Mammalia; order Rodentia; family Cricetidae; genus Microtus; species Microtus ochrogaster. The sequence goes on from NC_022029.1 coordinate 35,122,606, forward strand.
TTTGAATATAGAGTCTCCCAATTTTGAAAGTCACCACTGTGAAAAATTAAGGACTAAGGCGCTTGAGAGATAGTTAATACATGAGTGCTTTCCCATTGTGGGTGGGGTGAAGGTACTTAGGGAGATGTTCTCTTATCCTGCTGCCTCCTACCATGCCAGGTGAAGACACAGCACTCCTCCCTCAGGAAGCTAACTGTTAGGAGCCAATTTTCTCCTAAAATCATTGCAGGAGCCATCACCCTAGGGGAGTCTGCAGAGAACCCCACACCCCTAATTATGTTGGGAATCATTCTATTGACAGAGCCTACCCCACACCCAAATTGGCTGATGGAGAGCTATCTGGAGAGCTATCTGTTAGCGGAACCTACCCCACATTCCAAACTACCTAGGGAACTAGGTGTGGCAACTTGTGACTTCTTGGCCTACAGTGACCTGACCAAAGGTAACCTCCTGGCTACGTGACCAACGTGAACCACATGGCAAGAGCTCAGACCCCTGTGCCCATCCCCCAACTCCTTACCATATATAAAGCCGTACCCCATCTCTAATAAACGGA
>NC_022029.1:35129687-35143582 GCF_000317375.1 Microtus ochrogaster
ACCCCACATTCCAAACTACCTAGGGAACTAGGTGTGACAACTTGTGACTTCTTGGCCTACAGTGACCTGACCGAAGGTAACCTCCTGGCTATGTGACCAACGTGAACCACATGGCAAGAGCTCAGACCCCTGTGCCCATCCCCCAACTCCTTACCATATATAAAGCCGTACCCCATCTCTAATAAACGGAGGCTCTGACAAATGTAGCATGGCCTTCTTCTTCTCTCCTAGCCCATTTATCTTACAGATAGTGCCTCTCCGGGACCCTGGAATAACTGAACGGCCAGACGGGTTTACTAACCCTAGACTGGTGACCCGTCAAGGCAATTACAGCTAACCCCAGCCCTCAGCAAATGATCTGGAGCTTCCTGTTCTCCAGAACTCTAGGGAAATATTTTCTATTCCTTGAAACCTAGTCTTCATTAAGTATCTGTACAAAATGGGCTAAGATAGCACTTCAGGCGTGCATTATCCTTAGGCTTGTCCTATGAGACAAAGGGACATTTAGAGAGTAATTTGATCAAGGTTGCATACCTAATAAAAAGCAAATAATGAATGCAAATGCCATGGAGCCCAGGGCTAGAATCCATGCCATTAATTACTATGTTGTGTGTCTACCTTAGTGTGCAGCTATACTCTCATAATTCCTCAAAATCCTAATGAATAACATATGCATCATAGGAAAAGTATATTGACATTAATAGGTAGGTTTGCTAATAGCTATCTGTGTTTAATATCCAGGAAGAATGATCTATATATACATGTATTCACATTGAAAGGCCTAAGTAATTATGTGAAATATTCATGGACCAAATATTGTGTGTAATATTATGATTTTATGTAAATAAAGAGATGTCTTTATTCATATACACATGCAGAAATACCTGTCAACAAACATAAGAAATAAGAATAAGAATAATAGCTAGGAATACACTTACACTTACATTACTTTTAAGGTAGAAAGGGGATCTGAAATAGGAAGAAAAAAGTGTATGTGTGTATGTGTGTGTCCTGTGTGTGTGGTGTGTGTTTGTGTGTATGTGCTTGTGTGGTATGTGTGTTTGTACGTGTGTGCTTGTGTGGTGTGGTGTGTGTGGTGTGTACATGTGTTTGTGTGTGTGTGCTTGTGTGCATGGTGTGTGTTTGTGTGGTTGTGTGGTGTGTGTTTGTGTGCATGGTGTGTGTTTGTAAACATGGTGTGTGTTTGTGTGGTGTGTGCTTGTGTGGTGTGTGTTTGTGTGTGTCTTAAGTGGTGCATGCACATGAGTGTGCTCATTCGCATACCCATGCATTCACTTAAGGAGGCTAGAACAAGGTCCTAGCTATTTTTTTTTCTCTCTCTACCTGTATTAGAGTTTCTATTGCTGTGAAGAGACACCATGACCACAGCAATTCTTACAAGGAAAACACTTAACTGGGGTGGCTCGCTTACAACAGCAGCAGTAATTCTCCCCATAATCGGTGGGGACCACACTAATTAGGGAGCTCCATCACAGACGGTTTTATCTATTTTTACTTTATGTGTGTCAGCATTTGCCTGTAGGTATATGTACATGTATCACACGCATGCATGCCTCAAAGGCAGAAAGAGAGAATTAGATACCCTAGACCTAACTAGTTAGTTATAGGATGCTGTGAGTTATCACAGAGCTTCTGGGAACCAAACCCGGGTCCTCTGAAGGAGCAGAATTTGCCCTTAATCTCTGAGCCACCCCATCAGTCCCTTCATGAAAGCATTAAATCCATATGCAAATCTAGGAATTGGTCTTACAATCCTAGTAGAATATCACCCAAGTTCAAGGCAATCCACTATAACATTTTTTATAAAAGCAAAAGACAAAAAACAACCAGAAACAGCATCAGCAGGAGGGAGAGCAGTGAATTACCTCATATTTATTGTGTGGAATGGTATCTCACTGATGAAGACCAAAATATTACAGTCATTTCAAGCCATGGCATGTTTTATTTCCAGTTGTAACTTTAAACTGAGAACTCTCAAATTAACCCAAAGAATTTTATTATTGATCATGACTAGGTACACATGAAAAGAAGAGAGGGGAAATAAATTACATAAAGAATTTCTTAAAACTCTTCTGAATCACTTTTGGGGTTGAGGTTTTAGAAACCCAAATTTTGCTGTGAAATATGACAGCCCATCGCCATCTCAGAGATCTTTTAAAATACAGACACGAGTCACTTTTATGCTACCACTGTCTTGATTTCTATGAGGAAAAAAAAAACCTGGAAGAACTTCAGACATGGCCTGGAACTGATGTTTCTCCCAGTGTGGTCTTTCAGTTGTCTGCTGCTATAACATCAAAAGCTGCAATTCTTCCATTGTCGCATGCATTGACAATAGTAGAAGATGCACCGAATGTAAGGCTCGTTGTAAGTTTAGGTGCTAAACTATGAAGAAGATGTCTCATTGTTGAAATACACTAAAGAGCAGAGCAAACAGAACAAACTGTATGAATCAAGCTATCCTTTGCATAAATGTGGTGATAAAGAACACTTGTATATTACTGTGAGTGCATAAAATGTCTCAGGAAAACACACACACACACACACACACTTATCTGAGGCATGGAAAAGTGTTGTTGGGTGGAATAGGAAGAAGAACTTCATTGCATGGTTTTCTTAAACAATTTCAAGCAGTTGGAATGTACTATCAATTCAAAAAATAACACTAAATTTTCAGGAATCCACTTTTGCTGTTTTGAAAATAAATTTGAAAGCAAAGTGTGCTTTTATTTTCATCCCACATTAAAGCAACACTTTTCATAGCCAGATAAAGCATGTTTGTATAGAAGTAACGAGATTCGTTGCCTTGTGTATTCATTCTAAAAGCAAAGAGAACCCCAAGGGATGCATTACCACAAGTAAAATAAAAGTACAAAATGGTCAGTAAATCGCTCCAGGGCTGCCATTTATATCATTACTAGGGAGTTCAAATATATCCTAAAAAGCTTCGCACCACAGGGGAACCGAAATGCCATTCCTGATTCATCCTTTTGAGCCATATACACGGGGGAAGCAGACAGTCATTCAATAAGCCACTAAATGGCTATTATTGTGGAAGAATAAAGACAAAGGTATTGACTCTGAGGACCTCAGAATCTGGTACAGCAAAAGGATAAAACTTCTACACTAGGGTTCAAGGTGGAGAAACAGAGCAATGGAAATGTGGTCTAACTTATCTCAGGAGTGTATAAAGAAACTTATTGCCAACACTGAGCATCTGCCCCCCCCCTAAAATTCTATGTGAAGTCCTACCACCAAACACAATGACCACTTGAGATTGCCTGCAGTGAAGGACTGACTATAACCTGGAACTGTAAGCCCAAGAAGACTTTTCACCTTGAAGTTGCTTTTTGAAGCTGAGATATCCGCTGTTGTCATACTGCTTCAGAGGTTTAGTCCAATGTCATCATGGTAGGACTTGGCAGCATGCGGGCAGATGCTGTAGGAGCTCCTTTAGTCAATAGCCTTTAAGATACCAGCCCACTTGAGCATGGTCTCTTATACTATAAATCCAGCTGTTAAGCATGCACTCGCTCTCTCGTTTCCGGCTCTGGCTTCCGGCTGCTAGAATCAGTTCCTGTTCCCCGTTCATTTGTGCAGAGGACTGTGATCTAGGACTGTGATCTGTGAGTCTACCCCTAAATAAATAACCCTTTATTATACATAATTCTGAACTAGTGTGGGATTATTTTGTAACTTCCACTATCAGGCAGACATGGTGCTGGAGGAGGAGTTGAGAGTTCTACATCTTAATTTACAGGCAACAGGAAGTGAACTGTCTACCACACTGAAGATAGCTTGAGCAAAGGAGACCTCAAAGTCCACCCCCACAGTGACACACTTCCTCCTAGTAGGCCACACTACTCCAACAAAGTCACACTCACTTTGTGGGGAGTCATTTTCTTTCAAACCACCACAGAGAGATAGGAGAAAAAATGGTTAATGTAAATCTTTAGATGGCTTACAATCATTCTAAGGTATTAGTGTTACAATGGTGAGTGCAGTTGCCCCCCCCCAAGGCCATCTGTCAATATTTACTAGTGAGACAGCAGTAACTGCAGCTGCTATCTTATGCTGTCTGTGAGTGTGCATTGGTGGCACAGTGGTGGATGGATCTGCCTTCCCAGACCCCCTGTTAATATGCCTTGGCAGGACAGTGGAAGACAGAGCCATCTTCCCAGACTGCCTCTCATCTTTGCCTATATCTCCCTGAGAATATCAGTTACACAAAAGCACTTAAAGAAAAAAAAAAGCTACACTTTCTTACCTATAATTAAATACCAGTTTCAATCAAGGGCCTCAAGTAGAGCTATAAAAGATATCATCTCAATTCACCATCCTTAAAATATCTCTAAGCCAGCCACTGCAGCAAGAGAAATATATACCCTGGTTTCTAAGGACCTCCAGAAAGAGATTTTCACATGCTTTCTTGATGATTAATTTCAGTACTTTATACCACATCTTTTGTGAATTAAGTTAATCGTCCTTCAGGCTTCCATAGGTATTTCTAAAAGCAAAGGGAGGAAAAAAATTTCTTTGTAAATTTAATTAACTCTCACTCAAGGCTTCAACGGGCCAGTCTAAGGAAACAATTCAAAGTAAGAAGAACAATTTCACCCATAGCCTAAATCTACTTTCCTCCTTTTCTCAAGGTGTCCTACTGCTCCACAAGGCCAGTGATGAGATACGCAAGGAAATCTGCCCACAGGAAGTCCTACAAAAGGAAAAAGTGGAGTGAAGGTGGGAAGAACTGGACTGCCTCACTCTTCATCATCCTGAGCGACAGATCGGCAGGAGCTGCAGATTTACAGTGCTGAAGGGAATTGCCCGACTTTGTGGAAATCAATGAAAGCAAAATTCAATTTAAACTTTTTATATGAAAATAGCATAAATTGTGAGACTTGACTTCCCCTGTAAATCCTCAAGACTGGAAGAGATTGCTAGAGGGAGAACCATTCACAGACATGAATTACACCCTTGCCAGGTGACTATTGGCCTTTCAGGCTCATCATGGAAAGAAAATCTAAGCCAACTCCATATGCCACAGGTGCACCAAACTGTCGTGTAGCATACCATTAATGTCAACAGTTCCCAGAGATGGTGACTGCTGTGCCCAAGTCATTTAAACAGCTCTGTGCATCAACTATCAAAACTGCTGGATTTGGGAAGGCAGCCATATTGTACAGGGTCTCTTTCCAAGATGAGCAGTGCCACTTGAGAAGCGGCAATGGTATAAAGGAAGCATTGTGACATGGTACTGGATCAGTCCAGACTGCTGGCTGTCCTGAATACAATCCTGAAGAAGCAAAATCAAATAAAACCAAGTAAATACAAAACCAAAAGGGATGTTGTGTATTAAAAAGTTAATATACAAGCCAGGAGCCGGGCGATGGTGGCGCACGCCTTTAATCCCAGCACTCGGGAGGCAGAGGCAGGCGGATCTCTGTGAGTTCGAGACCAGCCTGGTCTACAGAGCTAGATCCAGGACAGGCTCCAAAGCCACAGAGAAACCCTGTCTCGAAAAACCAAATATATATATATATATACAAGCCAGGAGTGATGGACCATGCCTTTAATCTAAGCACTCTGAAGAGGCAGAGGCAGGGGATCTCTGAGTTCAAGATCTATAGTAGTCTTGTCTACAGAGCAAGTTTCTACACAGACCCTGTGTGTGTCGGGAGAATGTAATGCAAAGTCCATTAAGAGACTCCTGGATATCCAGAAGGTAGGAAAGCAGAGCAACTCAGCTTCAACAGCAAGCTTACAAAGGGGTCCTGATCTAGAACTCCTCCCTCTGAATAGTCACAAAAGATGGTAAGTAATTCCACATAACAGAGAAAAATTGATAAAAGAAATCGAGTGAGAATTTAAGGCAAGGATGCAATCAAGGATTGCTTGCATGATTCAGAAACAAGAATTTTGAAGAGCCCCAAAGAGCAGCATGGATAGAAAATGGGGAAATCATAAGCAGCTGGAACACAAGGAAAACAATCATTCCAGGGCCCAGGGAGGGATGAGGGAGGCAACAAATGTGAGCTACCAAGAGTGTGTACATGAGACATGAGACGATTGTATTACCCTCTGTGTACTAACAGCACAGGCTCCTAAGTGAGAACAAAAGCAACAGAAAGAATTAACAGAAGTGATGACTGACAATTTCTCAGAACTAAAGGAGAAATGCCCCAGATTATTATGGCTCATAGTACATACGAAGATCCAAACAAAAAATAAAGAAGGAAAAGAATCCAAACTCCAGACATCAAAGAGGAAATTGTAGGGACTTCAAAGTCCAGGAGAAATGGCTAAATGCTTCTAAGTAGAAAGAACAATTCATCTATAAAGAATGGAGTGCATATTTTAGTCAGAGTTCTGGGACAATGAGAAAATAATTTCATTGCTTTCACAAAAGGATGTTGAACAACAGAGGTTGAGTCCAGTAAGCTGTGCTTTAAGTAAGTATAAGAGTAACAGAGATGCTCTTTATATGCTTGACTTCAGAAGGCTAACCTCGAAGATATACCGTGAAAACACTGGGGAAAGCAGAAAAGAAACAGATAAAGCCAAACACATAGGAAAGTGTAGGAAGCAAATGTTAAGTTTATCTAAAAGACCAAAGGCAAAAAGAAAAATAAATATACACACTCAAGAAGCTAACCTGGATGAAATAAAAATGGCCTTTCTCCAAAAGGGAAGAAAGTGAAAGGTGGGGGTCTAAAGATAGTAAAACTCCACTTCACAGTTGAAGAAACTGAGTCACAAGGTTAAGAAACCTGTCCAACTGGCAGTATTAAGACAAAAATGCAGGGGTTGGAGAGATGACCCCGCTGTTAAAACCACTGGCTGCTTTTTCAAAAGACCTGGGTTCAATTTCCAGCATTCACATGGTAATTTACAATGTCTGTAACTTCAGTTTCAGGGGGTCTGACATCCTTTTCTGGCCTCTATGGGCAATGCACAGATATACCTGCACACAAAATACCAATACAGATAAAAACAAACGTTTTTTAAAATCAAACTCAGTAAAGAGTTTCCACACTATGGTTGTGTGACCTGAGTTTAATCCCCAGAACCCACATAAGAAGTCCAGGAGTGACAGTCCACACCTGTGATCTCCATGCTGGGGAAGCTGAGACAGGCAGGCTCTCAGGCTTAATGGCCACACAGAAAGTCAATCAGAGACCTTGTCAAAAGAAAAAATATAGATGACCCCTGATGAACAACATCTAAAGTTGTCCTTTGGCATCCACAAACACTCAGGAGCATTCACAAATATCCATGTACACCTACCTGAACATACATACACACACACACACACATGTGCACACACACACACACACACACACACACTCATATGTACACACACATACATGATTGAAACTCAGGCAATCTGATTTAGAGCCAGTAAGTTTTCAGGGGGAAGATGACGTACATAAAATCAGATTCTGTGAAAGAGAAAACTAAGCACACATGGAGGTTTAAACTACTCTTAGGTAACCATCAAATAAATAAAAATTTTAAATGGATAACTGTCTATCTAATGAACATAAGAAAGGATGATTCATTCAATGAGAAGGACAAAAAAACAAATGAAAGTATGATCATAATCTGAATTAGAGGGCATCAGTAACTCCAAATGACAAAAATGTAAAGAAATCTAAATGGTTAAACTAAACAATATGATAGAAAGAGGCACTGGGGCTATGGATGTAGTTCATTGGTAGAGCATTTTCCAAACATATACAAAGCACTGGGTATTACCTCTAGCATCACAAGGAGAAAAGAAAAGAGGAGGAATGGAGGGAGGAAGGGACGGAGGGTAAAATAGAAGATGGTGTGGTCATGGCAAACAGTGATGCTCACCAACTATCAAAATTGCTGAAATTTGGAAGGCACCTGCGTTATATACAGTCTTTTTCTCATATAAGGAGTACAATTTAAGAACTGATGATCATATAAGATGTATTGTACATAATACTCAATAAGAGAGAAAGCGAAATTGGGTATCAGTCTCCATCCCTGCGTTCTAGTGTCTTTGTGCAGCATAGGAAGGTGCTCTGCAGGCTACCAAAGGAGAATGGTAAACACCAACCCGGTCACAAACCCTTTGTACTACATTATGTCCTTTCTGCCAAATACGCTAGTGCAGTGGTGGCACAAAGCTTGGGGAGGGGCCAACCAATATTTGATTTGACCTAAGGCCCACTCCATGAGATGGAGCCCAAACTTGATACTGTCTATGTAACCAAGAGTCTAAGACTAGATAGCCCAGGAACCTAGAGAAAAAACAAATACTACTGGCCTAACAAAAAAAAAAAACTAGAGAAAAAACAAATACTACTGGCCTAACAAAAAAAAAAAAAAAAGAATAGCAATAAAATGACTCCTGATGACATTCTGCTATACTCATAGATCAGTGTCTTGCTCAGCCATCATCAAAGAAGCTTCCTTCTGCAGCAGATGAGGACAAATACAGAGACTCCCAGCTGGACAATATACAGGAAAGGAGGGACCTTGGAATACTCAGCCCTAAGAGTGATGTCTCTCCATCAAATCCCTCACGACAGAGCTCTGGGAATACTGTGGAAGAGGAAGAAAAAGAGTGTAGGAGCCAGAAGGGAAGGAGGATGCCAAGGAAACGAGGCCCTCTAAACATGGTCCATGTACAAATGAACTCACAGAGGCTGAGGCAGCATGCCCAGGGCCTGCACAGATCTGCACCAGATGAGGTCCCAGAGCTGAAAGGAAAAACGGACATGTGTCCCCATCCCTAACTCAGAAGCTATCTCCAATTGATACCCACTTGCCAATGAAAATGAAAGATTCCTCCAAGGGAATCTCACTGGGGAAAAAAACACTCTTAAGGGAAGGTTGCACACCCAGCGGTAGATGGCCAACAGGAAATGAACTCAGCAGCGTCTTTGGAGGTTCCTTGTCTCATAATGCTGTGTCAAGGATTTAGGGATTTTCTTTTTTTTTTTAATTTTATCTTATTTTCTGTTTTTATTTTTTTATTTAATTTTTTTTCTCTCTTTTTACCCTAGAGGTCCTCTGCATATAGATTATGGCTTCCAGTTTAGTGTTTTTATGGGATTCCTGAGTGTGAATGCAAATGGGTCTCTGCTTCTGTTTCTTTGGTTTTTGTCCAATTCCAATGTGTTCGGTTTTGTTTTATCATATCATATTATATTATATTACATTACACTAATATTATATTGTTATTCCTTAGAAGCCTGTTTGTTTTCTAATGAGAAACAGAAAGGGCAGGAATTCAGATGAGAAGGAGGTAAAGAGGAACTAGGGGAACTAGAGGGAAAGGAACATAATCAGGATATATTATGTGAGAAAAAAAATCTTATTTTCAACAAAAGAAAAAATATAATAAAATAAAAATGGGCTGGAGGGAAGTCTCAGTCATTAAGCATTGCTCTTGCCCAGGACCCAGGTTTGGTTTACAGCACCCAAGCTGAGTGTTCACAACTGCCTGTAATTCCAACTCCAAGAAAATCTCATACCTCTGGCCCCTGAGGCTACTTGCACTCAGGTGCGTGTGTGCATTCACACACACACACTTAAAACTAAGACAAATATTAAAGTAAGGGGCAAGAACAAATTACAGAAACTCTTTAACACAAGAGAGTTAAAAATGAAGGAAAGGAAGAAGAAACAATAGGCACATGTGAACTTTGGTTCAGAAAAAGCCAGAAAAGCTGGGTGTGGTGGTGGGGTGCCTGGAATGCAGGAATTCAGGAGGCAAAAGCTGAAGAATCACTGTGGGTCTAAGGCCAGATGGTCTATACAGAGAGTTCCAAGGCAGTCAGGGATGCATAGGCAGACTTGGTCTCAGAAACAAACAAACAAAACCTAGAGGAACAATTTTAACGTCAAATCAAAATTTAATTTAAAGTCATGATGTCATGTAAAAACACAAATGTTATATATAGATTAAAAGTGAGTTAAGAAGGTATAATGATGATAACCTGTCTTAGTTAAGTTTTTTATTGCTGTAAAGAGACACCATGACCACAGCAACTTTTATAAAGAAAACATTTAATTGGGGTGGCTCCCTTATAGTTTCAGAAGCGCAGTCCATTATCATCATGACAGGGAGCATGGCAGCATGCAGGCAGACGTGGTGCTGGAGGAATAGCTGAGAGTTCTATGCCTTGCAGGCAACAGAAAGTCGACTAAAAGTCACACTTAGGGAAGCTTGAGCAGAAGAGACCTCAAAGCCTGCCCCCATAGTGACACACTTCCTCCAACAAGGCCATACCTCCTAATAGTGCCACTCCCTTTGAAGGCCATTTTCTTTCAAACCACCACAGTGATCCATCTCAAATAATAGCCCTTCCCATTTATTAAGTGCTTGCTACACTTCAAGTGTTCTTCTGTTTATTGACTCAGTCACTCTTCAAGTCCTTCATGGGGTAAATACAGGTATCCTCCTGTCTACCAAGGAAAGAACAGGGCTTAATCAAGCAGGGCAGGCTCAAGCTGCCTGACCCTGAGTTCACAGTCTTGATCTCTTATTTCTGTCACTATTCAACATTAAAGTAACAACTGATAACCTTTTTAAGGTCAATCAAGAATATGTTATGAATTTATTGGGAAATTTCAGCACAGCTGATAAAAACTGTAAGAGCAGAAAGACAAACAACAAAGTGACAGAACAGAAAAGTGTGGTGCAGTGAATAGCTACCTGGTATTGTAGACATCTATACCCATGCACTTAGGTGTTTTCTGTAGCTGCCTTGTCATAGCTGAGTAGCTATGACAGAGACTTATGTTCCACAATGCCTAAAATATTTCCTCCCTAGTAAGACGCCTTGCCAGCACTTGCTGCAGATTTAAAGATTAACCAGCTCTATAACTGGCATATGGGGTATTTCACATGTAGAAAAAGAGTCAGTGTGTCTCCCAAAACTGCATCAACCCCATTACTATAAAGTCACAATTCTTGCCTACTACCACAGGTATGCAAAATAAACCTCTAGCCATAGCACTAGGGCAGTGGTTCTCAACCTTCCTACCACTGTGAACCTCTGACCTTTTAATACACTTCCTCGTGTTGTGGTGACCCTCCAACCCTAAAATTATTCTGTTACTACTTCATGACTATAATTTTGCTACTTTATGAACAGTAATGTAGATATCTGATATGCTGTTCCTGTTAAAGGGTTGTTTGACACCCTTCCAAAGGGTTGCAACCCTCAGTATGAGAACTTCTGCATTAGAGACTAAAAAAAAAAAAAAAGTAAGGATCATGCAAACAAGATGAAAATTAAGCCTGAAGAAAACATTTAGCAATCCTCTGTGTTTATACAAGCAACCCCAATTAAATGCAAAGGACATAAAAAAGACATAAAAATACCAGGAGCAGGAGAAAAAGAAAGTTTCGGTGTTGGGGAGAGGTGGGGAGGAAAATGGAAGAATGTAAACAAAATACATTGTGTGTGGGAAGGAATAAATCAATTTTTAAAAAGAAAAGCCATATAAGTGTGGCAGATACATAACACATGTCTTTAATGCTGGGTCTAAATCAGTAACATATCTCAACCCAACTGTGAACGTTTGTCAACAAATTTTCATAAGCATTACTGAAATAGCTATTGCATTTCTCATGCAAGAAAAAGAGTGATGTTAAGCAGGTTAGAGCTTGGGCGTTGGGTGGGAGTAGCCCTATAGCAGTGGATATTTTTAGAGGGGTCACCTAACTGCTCAGTCACTTGCTTTCCTTCTCTGTAAAAATGAGGCTGAAGATGCTGCACACCTAGTTCTCAGGAGGAATAAGTTGTTGTAATAGGATTGGCGGGCTGGGCTGCATCCCACCACCCGGCTAGCTTTACCCAAAATAATTACACGGACACTGTATTCTTTTAAACACTACTTGGTCCATTATATCTAGCCTCTTTTCGGCTACCTATCTATCGCACCTGGACTAGCTCATTTCTAATATTCTGTGTAGCACCCCAAAGTGCACTTACCGGGAAGATTCTAGTCTACGTCCATCCTGGCGGCTTGCTTCATTGCGTGCATCTGCCTCAGAGAGCGGGGAGCATGGCCTCTCTCCAGAAAGCAGAGCTGTCGAGTCTGAGCTCACTTCCTCTTCCTCCCAACATTCTGTTCTGTTTACTCCACCCACCTATGTTCTAACCTATCAGGGCAAGCAGTTTCTTTATTTAATTAACCAATGACCTTCCTCCATCAATAAGTGAGATCAGATGGAAGAGCTAAGCACAGACCCTGGCACCTAGGGTCTCCGGAAGAGACTTTTGAAAGGTGATCTGTTGGGGCTACTACAGCTGAGAAGCCAGCATGACTGCAGGGACATGGTCACAGAATCATATTTTCCTACTGTCTGGTCCCTAATGGAGCAACTGAAGCAACATTTAGGGATCCCAGGGTTTCTCAACACATGTTCTTCTTTCATTAAGAAGATCTGTGTAGAGGGACAAAAATAGAGTGGGGGAGAAGACGGGGTGCCTGTGGTACAGGGAAACAGAGCTCAAAATGTAAGGAAATCAATGTTTGGGAGCTATCTTTTCTTCAGTGCTGTGACTAACTCCAATAATGCCAGTGACCAATGACAGTGCAGAAATGTTTTCATGATTGACACTTTAGAACAGCAGTTCTCAACCTGTTTGCCATGACCAGTTGGAGCCCACAAGACTATACAATACACACAGGTGGCAGGCCAATAGGCAGATCCACGGGGAGTGTATACATACACATCTACATGGAATAACCCATTTAACAGAGCTCCAGAAACACTTGCCTTTTGGAAGAGTTGTTGTCATATCTGTAAAAACCTTGTGAGGCCATGATTCTCCCTTCAAAATAGGATTCATTCCCACAATACCTCAGCAGTGTAACTTCTCCTGTGGGGGCAACAGAATGGCCTTTCTTTTCCCCCACACCATGTGGCCTTAGAGCGATAACATTCACTCTTTCTTCTAGGGGCCAAATTTACATACAATCAGTCCCACAAAATTATGTGCTAACAGACAGAATTCCTATAGAAGTTCATGATCCTAGAGAAGCTAAGTAACAAGGTGAACCCTAAGAAAAACATACAGAGATCCACCTGAAAAGGGGAAACAGACAAGATTGCCTGACAAAATTAGGAGCATTTGGGGTGGGGGGAGAAGGGAGGGTGGAAAGGGAAAAGGAAGGGAAAAGGGGAGGGGCAAGAAGAACTTGAGAGAACGGGATAGTTGAGATGGAGGAAGGACAGAGATGAAAGCAAGAAAAAAGATATTTTGATTGAGGGAGCCATTATGGGGCTAGCAAGAAACCTAGCACTAGAGAAATTCCCAGGAATCCACAAGGATGACCACAGCTAAGACCCTAAGCAATAGAGAAGAGGGTGCCCAAACTGGCCTTTCCCTATAGTTAAACTGATGAATATTTTAAATGTCACCATAGAACCTTCATCCAGCAACTGATGGAAACAGAGGCAGAGACCCACAGTGGAGCACTGAACTGAGCTCCCAAAGTCCAGTTGAAGAGTGGGAGGAGTGAGAATATGAGCAAAGAGGTCAAAACCATGATGGGAACACCTACTGAAACAGCTTACCTAAGCTAATGGGAGCTCACCAACTCCAGTAGGACAGGTAAAGAAACAGAATAGGTCCAAACTAGACCCTCTGAATGTGGGTAACAGTTTTATGACTGGGACAGACTGTGGGGAGCACTGGCAGTAAGTAGCATCAGGATTTATCCCTACTGCTTGTACTGGATTTTTGGGAACCTATTCTCTTTGGGGGGATACCTTGCTCAACCTAGATATAGTAGGGAGGTCCTTGGACCTTCCCCAAAGCATTGTGCCTTACCCTCTCTGAGGAGTGGATAGGGGGTGGGTTGGGAGGGCTAGATGG
>NC_022029.1:35143682-35152056 GCF_000317375.1 Microtus ochrogaster
GAGGCAGAGACCCACAGTAGAGCATTGAACTGAACTCCCAAAGTCCAGTTGAAGAGTGGGAGGAGTGAGAATATGAGCAAAGAGGTCAAAACCATGATGGGAACACCTACTGAAACAGCTTACCTAAGCTAATGGGAGCTCACCAACTCCATTAGGACAGGTAAAGAAACAGAATAGTTCCAACCTAGACCCTCTGAATGTGGGTAACAGTTTTATGGCTGGGACAGACTGTGGGGAGCACTGGCAGTAGCATCAGGATTTATCCCTACTGCTTGTACTGGATTTTTGGGAACATATTCTCTTTCGGGGGATACCTTGCTCAACCTAGATATAGTAGGGAGGTCCTTGGACCTTCCCCAAAGCATTGTGCCTTACCCTCTCTGAGGAGTGGATAGGGGGTGGGTTGGGAGGGCTAGATGGAGGGAAGAGGAGGAGGGGAGGGAATAGGAACTGGGATTGGTATGTAAAATGAAAAAAGATTGTCTGTTTTCTATTCAAAATAAATTTTAAAAGAAATTCCTGTAGAAGATAGGCACTGAGCAGGAAGGTAGCATGACCTGCCCTTACCAGACTGACAAGTTTGGGTATAGGTCAAGTCCAGGTTCAGGGCTGTTTAGTGACTTTATCTAATGGTTTGGAATGTGAGGTATTCCCCTTGGATGCTGGCTCTTTTCTGACTAGGGTCACCTGTTCCTGTTCCGGAGTACTACCTGCCCTTTTTGATATGTATATTATCATTGTCCTAGCCTATGGAATTTTCCAACGTCTGTAAAAACTAGAAACCTCATGGAGATCATCCCTTCTTCTTCTTCTTCTTCTTCTTCTTCTTCTTCTTCTTCTTCTTCTTCTTCTTCTTCTTCTTCTTCTCCTCCTCCTCCTCCTCCTCCTCCTTCCTCTTCCTTCTCCTCTTCATTCTTCTCTGTACCCATTCACTTCACTTTTTGCCCCCATCCAAAAAATAAAAAACATGCAGAAGTAACGTACTTGAGTTAGTTTTTTTACCCTCAGATCCTCGCTTGCCATTGACATCCTATTCTGAGCCCTGAGGGGATACTGAGGCTGGTACTCAAGGCCCCTGGTAATGACCCCTTTGGAGGTCACATATCAGATATCTTGCATACTGTTTATGTTGCAATTCATAACAGTAAAAAAAATTACAGCTATGAAGTGACAACAGAATGATTTTATGGTTGGGGCACCATAACATGGGGAACTGTATTAAAGGGACTCAGCATTAGGAAGGTTGAAAACCACTGCTGTAGAATGTAAAGGGTTTTATGCTTCATCTACCAAACCACCTTTTCCTAAAGTACATGGGAAAAGAAAAACAAAGATTTTCTTTGGTTTCTAAATATGTTTTATTGAATTGAGCATCACCGTACCAGAAATAGGTAGCTATGTTCATTTTCAAAATCACAGAAGCAACACCAAGCAACTTGGAACGTAACACAGATTTCTTTCTGACATTTATTTACTGAACTATTTATTGAATAATAAAAAAAAATGGGCATACCATAGAACCTCAGTTCTGGAGACAATCAAGTATTAATGCAACCCATGGAACAAAAGGCTCCAGTGGTGATGGCTGCTTTTCAATCCTGTCCCCGAGGATGTATCCTGTTTACACTTTATCCAGGATGTGAGAGCGGATGGCTTGCCTGTGTGGGATGTGGAAGCCTGGGTAAAATAAACAGTTTTCATTCTGTGTCATAAAACTTCAGACCAGAAAGGCCTCACAGTCATTCAGGGATAAAAGTCAGAACGTGAAGCTGCTGTCCAGACAGAGCGCCCCTCCATGCTCCTCTCGTTTCTAAAAGCACAGATTGAAAACACGTCATGAGACACCAGCCAGCTCTAGACCATGTTCGTGGAAGGCCCTGACCTCCAGAGACTTCTGTTTGGTGCTCACGGTTTTCCTTCAAGCAGATTCTTGCTTTGACTGGAAGTAAAACTGCATCCTTCTTTGCGGCTATGTTTTTTTTTGTTTTTTTTTTTTAACGTAGCAACCTTCTTTTTGATTTTCTGTATTTATGGTATTCCATCTTCTTCAAGTAAATTTTTAAAAAGTAGACATTTCTCTAGAAACATAGCTAGTGATAAATTGCTCACTGTCTCCTAAAGAACTTATATGTTTAGATAGACAATAATCAAACACTAGCATCATTGAATATCAAGGCTAAAGAGCCCCTGTTGCTGTTCGTAGGCAGAGTCTTACTGTGTAGCTCTTGATGGTCTGTAACTTGATAAGTAAACCAGGCTAGCCTTGAGACACCTGCCCTGTCTCCAATTGCCGGATTAAAAATGTCTGCCACGCTTGAGGGGGAAAACAAACTAGTTTTGTATCCTTACTTCAGAAGTTAGTTGGTTTTTTGTTGTTGCAATTTTGTTTTATTTGTTTTTAATTTGGTTTTGGTTTCATTTGGGGTTTTTTGTTTGTTTTGGTTTTGGTTTTTGTTTGTTTTGGTTTGGTTTTTGGTTTTTCAAGACAGGGTTTCTCTATGTGTAGCTTTGGCTGTCCTGGAACTCACGCTGTAGACCAGGCTGGTCTTAAACTCACAGAGACCCACCTACCTCTGCCTCTGCCTCTGCCTCCAGAGTGCTGAAATTTTTGTTTGTTTGTTTGTTTGTTTGTTTAGATCTTTCAATTGATTTACATAAAGCAATTTAAAACAGGCTGGAGGTATAGCTCAGCAGTGGGGTGCATGCTTAGTGGTCACAAGACTGAGGGTTCAATCTTCAGAGGCTCCTCAAGTACAAACTGTGTACATTAATCTGTAAATACACTCAGAGGAAGACTTTAGGGCAGCAGATCTCAACCAGTAGATCACAACCCCTTTGGGAGTTGAATGACCCAATCACAGGAGTTGGCTAAGACCATAGAAAACACAGATATTTACTATGCAATTCAAAACAGTAGCAAAATTACAGTTATGATGTAGCAACAAAAATAATTTTTAGTTGGAGTCAGCACAACATGAGGTACTATATTAAAGGGTCACAGAGTTAGGAAGGTTGAGAACCACTGCTTTAGAGAAAGACATATTCCTACATCTCTTTCCCATTGGCAGTGTTCATGGTCGGTGAGGTTTCACCAGGAGCTCATACAAAGTCCATCGGGGCAAGCCAGAAAGCCAAAGATAGTGAGAGTGGCACCTATTGCCTTTGTCTCTTCCCTGTCCCCAAACAACACATTGCCATTCTAATGTCCTGCTTGTCAAATCATAGTAAAATGGACTAAATCCAAATCACTCCATTGTATGCTTCAACCACAGTTAAACCCGAAGGACATTATGCTGGATGAAATAAGCCAGCTACCAAAGAGCAATTGCCATACAGTTCCACTCATAAGACAAACCTACAGTAGACTTATGGAAACAGAGAGCAGTGTGGCTCTAGGGGACAGGAGAAGAGGTAAAGGAGGTTGTTGGAGAAGAGAAAGCCCTAATTACACAAGATGAGCAGGTTTGGACTAGTATTCAACACTGTGCCCACACATAATAACTCGTGCTGTGTATTTAAATATTGTTAAATTATATCTCCAATGTGTAGGGTTTTTTATTACTCTTTTACTCTTTGGGAGCCAGCCACCTAGCCACCTAATAAATACACAGAGACTTCTTATGAATGCCCAGCCTTAGCTTGACATATTTCTAGCCAGTTTTTCTTAACTAATTATCCCATCTAACTTTTGCCTCTGGGATTTTACTTTTCTCTAATATATACACATATATATGTTATTATATCCTTTTTACTCTGAGACTAACTGTGTGACTGTCCCATGGCATCCTCCTCTCCTCCTCCTTTTCTCGCTCTCTCCTCTTCTCTCTTCCCCTCCTATTATTTATTCTTTTTGCCTGCCAGTCCCTCCTATCCTTTCTCCTGCTTTACTATTGACTGTTCAGCTCTTTATTAGACCAATCAGGTGTTTTAGGCATGCAAGGTAACATAGTTTCACAGAGTTAAACAAATGCAACATAAAAATGCAGCGCATCTTTTCATCATTAAACAAACATTTCACAGCATAAACAAATGTAATGCATCTTAAACTAGTATTCCACAATACCTATCACCTGTTCTTGTCACAATAAAAAAGGGGAAAAGGAAGGAAAAAACTAGTGTATTCAATTAGAAAACCCAGGTTGTAGAACAAACTATTTTAAGATATGCTAAGGTGGAGAACGTCATTTAACTCTTAGTCTTCATTGGTAAGAATGAAAATGGTTACACTGATCTTGTCCGTGTTCAATTCGGTGATTTATGAAACAATACCAGACCCAGAAACAAACAAACCTACAGGACACCTGTTTGCACAAGCTAGCTCCTTGAGCATGGTCTCTTCAGGTTATACACAGACACACCAGTACCTAGAGCACAGGTAATTATTCATTTTTAATTATTCATGTATTTAAATTGCATTTTATTTTATGTGTATGGGTGTTTTGCCTTTTGACGTTTATTGGGAATGCCAGCCCTCTGAACCCCTCAGGATCCAGAAGGAACAGCAAATGAAAACTGACTAAAAGGAGTCTGAGGGTGAAAAGTATGAATCAGCTCACATAAATCTTCTCATTTTCTCTCTCTCTCTCTCTCTCTCTCTCTCTCTCTCTCTCTCTCTCTCTCTTTCTCTGTCTCTGTGTGTGTGTGTGTGTGTGTGTTTTCTCGATATTCTCCACCATCCCACAAAGTTTCCAATTTATGCACACATTCAGACACAATTAGCAATCTTTAGGCAACAGCAATGAGAACAAGCATGCATTGCACAGGGCCACAGAAACAGATTAGGTCTGACAAGGCAGGTCCTGTTGGTTTACTTCTGTCTCAGAGGGGGTACGGCTGTGAAGTGCCTTCTGAAAAAGAGTAAAAAGAGGAAGGGGCTGTGATTTCTAAGATGGGCAAAGGGAGTTTGTGTGTTAACTGCATTTGTGTGGTTAGTTGAGCTAGAACTTTGTAATTAGTAAGTGTAGAAAAAGATGGAAGGAAAACATGGCGTTGACTTTCCAAGCACTTCCACTCCTGCGGCCACTGGGAACACAGTGTTTATGATAGCCATGGCAACCAGCATATGAAGCCATAGGGGACTGACGGCGCTTGGTTCACATTGATATTTTCATCAAATGCTTGCTGATTAAAGGGAATGGAATCTCTAGCCCTAGAGACAACATCTGAGGCGGCTAGATCAAAGGGGAAGCTGTGGTAGTGTAAAATCCGGAGCCTGGCATTTCCAGCCGCCAGGCCACGCTTCTGACACCTGAGTGAGAAGATTTTCCTTTCTCGGGGGCTTCTCCCAGAATTCAAGGCATTCAGTATATATTCTACATATCAAATTATACTGCCAAATGAAAAGTCATCCAGTATAACGGTATATGACGGAGTTATGCCCAATAATTGATTAATACACTGCTGGGGGTTTGGGCAAAGAGTTCCACCCTAGAGAAAGGAGTGCTATGGTTTCACAGAAATGATGGCAGCTAGACAAAAGACAGGCATTCCCAAAGCTTTGCAAACCATGTTTCCTCACTGGAACTCTCCTGTGAGTTAGTCTAGAGATTTTCCAGCTGTACTTCTCACTGTACGGTACTGTGGACCACAGCATTTGCCTGCATGCATGTCTTTGTACCACTTGAGTGTCTAGAGCCCACTTAGGCCAAAAGATGGTGATAGATATTTTGAAAACTTGTGGGTACTGGGAATAGATGCCTGGCTCCATAGAAGAGCAGCCCAATGCTCTTAATAGTTGAGCCATCTCATTGCCTAGTTACTATTTTTTAATGGTTGTTTGGGCCAAACATCAAGCACAAGCTTGCAATGCTGACACTCAAGAGATAGAGGCAGGAATATTGCAGATTTGAGCCCAGTTTGGGCTACATGAGAATGTACTCCCTACCCTCCAGACCAAACCAAAGGTGGTACTTTTAATCCTATATTGGACTGCAGAAAATTATGTCAACCTCTGTTTTCCAAGATGGTATGTCTTAAAAGATGGTATGTGATAAGAACATGAGATAGACAGAGGACTTGCAATCTAAACATAATCTGAGGATCTTCCATTTCCCTTATCGGTAGATAGCAGCTGTAACTATCCTCTGCCCTTCACAGAACACGGATCAGTTACACTACACATTCAAAACATGAATATAATATTTACGATCACATTTTTCATTTTTTATAACCACACCTTCCTCTAAGTTGTTAGAGATGTATCAAATGTCAAAAGTAAAATCTTAGCTGGGCACACACAGCAACACACACCTGTAGTCCCAGCACTAGGGAGGAGGTAAAGGTAAGAGTCACAAATCAGAGGCCAGCTCCAGCTACAGATTAGGACTCTGTCTCAGAAAAACAAGGAAAAAACAGAATGGGAAAGGCTTGATTTCCTTCCCTGACTTAAGTGTAAACCGTGTTCTTTCCTTCACTCCTGACCTCTTAACTTCTGACACACACACATACACACACACACACACACACACACACACACACACACACACTGGGAGGGGGGCAGTCCTCAAACTTATGATCTCATGCCCCAGCCTCCATAGCACTAGGCTTATAGGTTGTGCTTCCAGATCTGATAGTCTGTTCTATGTTTTCAATTCTAACACATTATGTATCTTATGGTGATTTTTCTCCCCTTCATTTTCCCCCATAGAATATAATTTCTATACAGATATTGCTATGGTGTAATGTTCTCTGAAGTTCCTGAAGTTCATATGTTGGGTGTTGGGGGTATTTTATCAGTGCTGGGCTATTAGAATCACTTGAAGTCATGAGGAGGGACACCTATGATGACCTTGCTTTCTCAGTAAGCTTGCATATTCTTTGGGATGACACAGCAAGAAAGCCCTCTGTCTTGGATTTACCTGCCTCCAGAACAGTAAGGAATACATTTCTTTTCTACATAAACTACCTAATCTGTGATATTACATTACAGCAACACAAAACAATTAGGGCAGGAAGTCTGAGTGCATGTACCCTTGCTTTTTCAGGAAAGTAGACCTTCATATGTGTCGTGTTCACAATCTATCCAGAAGCCTCACTTCAACTGGTGTGATGAGTACTTTTTAGGGCAAAATTGTTTGTTTTTTTCACTATGTTCCATATGTTTACCCAAAACTGATGTGGGAGTGTCATATATCAATCTGTTGATTTCATTGGTTAAGTAATAAAGAAACTGCTTGGCCTCATAGGGCAGAATTTAGATAGGCGGAGTAAACAGAACAGAATGCTGGGAGGAAGAGGAAGTGAGCTCAGAAATCATGCAGCTCCTCTCAGAGCCAGACGCAATGAAGCAAGCTGCCAGGTCATACATGCTGAATCTTTCCCGGTAAGACTGATGCTACACAGATTATTAGAGATGGGTTGATCGGGATATGAGAATTAGCCTGTAAGGGCTAGAGTTAATGGGCCAAGCAGTGTTTAAAAGAATACAGTTTGTGTGTTGTTATTTCGGGTAAAGCTAGCCGGTGGCGGGAGCTGGGTGGTGGAACACAGCCCACAGCTCCTTCAACACAAAACAATTTCCTAGTGCAGAACTAAGGAATAACAAGCAATTGGTCAATAACTGGATAGCTGATTTTTCTTTATGTATAGAATGTTATCATAGTGATTATATAAATATGAAAATAAATGTAAAACTGATACATAGTATATTAGGTATAAAATATATTATATAAATTATATAACTGGCATCAGAGTGTTTTATGTGAAATTGCATGGATTTGTGTAATGACCAATAAACATTTAGGCAAATTGTTTCAAAGCTTTCACCAGAATTTTGGAAAATATTTCATCTACATCCAGCTTATGAGTTTTGTCCAGAGAAGTCTTTGGCTGTATTCAGAATGTTTCTGTAAACAAAGAATAACAGAAGAACAGTGATTCTCAACCTTTCTAACGAGGTGATCCTTTAATATACTTCCTCATGTTGTGGTGACCCCCCAACCATAAAAATTATTTTGCTGTTACTTTGTAACTATAATTTTGCTACTGTTATGATTCATAATGTAAATATCTGATAAGCAGGTTGATATGTGGAACCTGTAATATGGTTCTTTGAAGGCAGAAATGATCTGTAAGTTTCCCCTAAATAAATAACCCTTCATTATTTATAATTCTGAACTGGTGTGGAATTATTTTGTGACTTCCACCTTCATCTGGCGCCCAACCATTTGGTTTTAGAACCTGTGGCTCTGGCTGCATGCTCATCCTCCACCAGGCTCAGTGTGAGTCCTCCATCAACATTGGTCACGGCCTATACAGAGTCAACAGTTCATTTGGACATGAAATTCTCGCCCAGAAGCTTTTCTTGCTACGGATCAGCCACGGTTCTTTATATTTTCTCATTACACACCTAGGAGCAGCTTCAAGTTCCTGTGCA
>NC_022029.1:35152598-35153382 GCF_000317375.1 Microtus ochrogaster
GATTTGGCACATAAAACCCAGTCAATGACAGTGGGTGTTGAAACATTACTTGAGAGAATTCGCACTGTTGAATGTATTAATCAGACTCTGTCAAAAGGGTATGACAGATTAACTGAGAAAGTGTCTCTCCAGGAAGGTAATATGCATGCTATGAAGATTATGTCCAAGGATGAGACATTATCTTTACTGGAAAGACTTCATACCTTGGAATCCCCAATCAGGACATTAGAACAGAACACTGGACAGGAGATCCAGACTTTACAAAAGGTTGTGGCAAATAGATTTGAAAAGACTGAGGAACATATCTAATTTGATGACCAGGGACAAAAGATACAAAGACAAAATATAGCCTCATCAGTACATAAAAACCTCCAGGATAGCTTCCCTCAGAGTTCCACCTGCCTTTCTGGTGATAACATCAGAAAGAATACCTGGTCCCAAGTACCCTAAGGTTGTCAAAAAATATTCATGGGAGCCCATACATATGACTGATTTAAAGGAAATTAAACAAGAAATTGTAGCTTGTGGACTATATTCATCCTTTGTTAGGGAAATAGTCAAAACATGGGCTTCTAGTAACAAAGCAATGCCACAAGACTGGACTCAGTTAATCTCAGAAGTCCTAGAAAGTGGACCACAGTTGCTTTGGAGGTGCTATTTTAAAGAAGAAACTAAATTTTAGAGTAACAGGAAAAAGCAAAAGGTCTTGAGATTACCCTAGATCAAATTCTAGGCTACAACTTTACTCTGACCCTCTTTATGGTGGCTCTTTATGATGACCACA
>NC_022029.1:35154342-35174354 GCF_000317375.1 Microtus ochrogaster
TCTTCAAGAGGTAGATATTCAGTTCCTAGGAATTAGAACCCTATCTCAGGTAAAACAAAGCACTAGATGGCTTGAATGCATAAGGCCAGAAGGACAAAGAGGAAGACTGAGGCCATATGTAGCTAATGTTGCAGGGAATTTGAGGATCTGTGACCTATTGAAGCAATGGAATACCCAGATTAACATTCCTGCAGCCCAAAAAAATTGTTTCTGGGGAAAATATTAGAAGATATTAGAGACAATGGTCACCAGCCATTTGGGCTGTACAAGAACACAAAGCAATTGATAAACCTCCAGAGGTACTAACAGCCCTGTCTTTAAAATTGTTAACTAAGAAAATTGGTTAAACAGTGGCCTCTAGCTGAGGAAAAGCTGCAGACTTCAGAACAACTGGTACAAGAGCAACTAGATGCTCAACATATTGAAGAATCTACCAGCCCTTGAAATTCTCTTGTTAGAAATTCTTCTGTTGTTAGAAATAAATCTGGAAAATGAATAATGGTGACAGATCTTAGAGCTATCAACAAGGTTATTCAACCTATGGGCCCTCTACAATCTGGAATTCCTCTACATTCTCTGTTACCAAAGGGATGGCCTCTCATAGTTATTGATTTAAATAATTGTTTCTTCACTATACCTTTACAAGAAAAGGATAGAGAAAGTTTGCCTTCACAGTGCCTACTTATCATAATTCTCAGCCTACTAGAAGATATCAATGGACCGTCCTTCCACAGCAAATGCTCAATAGCCCCATGTTGGGTGCCAGATGAAGGCAGAAGTCACAAAATAATCCCACACCAGTTCAGAATTGTAAATAATAAAGGGTTATTTATTTAGGGGAAACTTACAGATCACTGTCCTAGATAACAGTCCTTTGCACAAATGGGGACAGAGTCTCGCAGCCAGAAGCAAGAGCCATGAGCAAGAGAGCAAGTGCATACTTTACAGCTGCATTTACAGTATAAGAGACCACACTCAAGTGGTAGTATCTTAAAGGCTATTGGCTGAACAAGCATAAGGAGCTCCCACAGCAGTCCTTTGACCCCAGGAGGGTTCCAACCCACAGGTTACAAACCAATGACTTTAGTGGTATAACCTGTAGTAACATTTGTTGTTTACTTATCAAGAAAGGATGGACAGTTTCAGGGCCAAACAATGTCATTAAAGTTTCATACTCTTTCCAAGTTTCTTTTTCTCCATTCTTAATTTGTTAGGGTTTTGTTTGTTTTGTTTTGCTTGGAGTTTCACAATTACAAGATGGTTGTCAGAGCAAAGGTGCCATTTGCACATTCAAGACAGAAAAGGAGGTGGGTACAACACCATGGGCAACTGTATATGTTCAAAGAAAAGCAAAAATGTTTTTCAGTAGATCCAGCAAAGTTTCATTCACTAGATCTGGATCACATGAAGTCATCATAGGGATCAAAAGTCTGGGTGTAAACATCTGCCAAAGGAAAACACAGTTCCCTGACTTTCTGCCCCAGTGAGAGAAAGAAACTGCTTGGCCCTGATGGGTTAGAACATAGGTGGGTGGAGTAAACAGAACAGAATGCTGGGAGGAAGAGGAAGTGAGCTCAGATGCCAGGCCGCTGCTCTCTGGGGCAGACGCGATGAAGCTCCGACCCAGGATGGACGTAGGCTAGAATCTTCCCAGTAAGCGCACCTTGGGGTGCTACACACATTATTAGAAATGGGCTAGTCCAGGTGCGAGAGTTAGCCGAGAAGAGGCTAGATATAATGGGCCAAGCAGTGTTTAAAAGAATACAATTTGTCTGTTGTTATTTCGGGGCATAAGCTAGCCAGGTGGCCGGGAGCCAGGGTGGCAGGAACACAGCCTGCAGCTCCCACAACAGACTAGGATAATAAATGATAACCACATAAATATTAGCTACCTGCTATAACAAAACCCTCTGTTCCAGGTGAGGGATAAACCCAGTGCACCCACAGGCACCTGGGTTGTTGTCAGGAATGCTGGCATGCACCCCTTTCTATAGCAGTGTTGATCCACCACCTCTCTTTGTACACTCCTTCCATGCTGACCGCACCTGTCTTCTGGCCTTCACACTGACTTCCGGCTTCTGTATAGCCCTCTGCAGGCTCCACATCAAAATACCATTGGAATCATCTAGAGTAGTAGCTATCAGACTTCCTGATGCTGCAACCCTTTAGTACAGTTCCACAAGGTATGGCCTCAACCATAGCTTTATTTTGTTGCTACTTCATAACTGTAATTATGCTATCATTCTGAATCACAATGTAAATATGTGAAAGAACTATTTGACCCACTGGTTGAGAACCAGTGACCGGGATGCTCTCCCTTCTCTAGTCTCTGGGCTATGGACTGTGCTCCATCTGATCATTTTGCCGAAGCTTTGGGACACTTGAAGGGGTTTAACATGGCTACACGGCAAAGAAATTTGAGTATTAACCAACCTTCTTTTAAACTCTTTAACGTCATACCCCCAGGGAATCTCTCTCATCAGTTAATCTTTGGGGACCACAGTTTTACTGAATTCCATCCCACATCTCTTCTACATTCGTGTGTGTTTGTTTCCAGCATGTCAGTGTCAGAACTTACCAACAAACAATGAATTCACAAGCTAAGTAGGCTTTGTTGGTTGCTGTTTGACATGGTCACATTTGTTCTGATGATGTCAAAGGAAGCTGAAAATACTAGGCATTGGTGTGTGTGCGTGTATGTATAGTGTGAGTGTGTAAGTGAGTGAATGAGTGTAAGTGTGTGTGTGTGTGTGTGTAGGGGTCTCAGAACAGATCAAAGTGTTGCAGCTGGATGTGGAGTACACACCCATGATCCCAGTACCTATGAGGCCAAGGAAAGAATAGTGCCAAGCTTTCGGCTAACCTGGGCTACATAATAAGTTCCATACCAGCCCAGGCTAAAAAATGAGACCTTGCCTCAAAAAATAATCAAATGAACAAAAAGATTATTTTTTTTCAGCCTAGCTATACTAAATTTTGGAGCTTTTGAGGCAGGAGATTAAGGGCATCTGAATTAATCAGATTAAGAGGAACCTAAAACTACAAATAACATTCAAAGATATCAATAGCTCTGTGATCTAGTAGTTTACCTAGGCCCAGCAATGCCATCCATTATGTCCCGTCGCAGAAGTATTTTATAATAAGAGTCCTATGGCTGCCCAAGCCACTACTTGTGTGCTTTTATTTTGGGCAAAATTATTTTTCTGTTTGGCCAAATAACGTATGCTCATTCTTTTAAAATGTGTCATTATGTATAAATATGCATTGCATGTGTTTAATTATTAAATGTCAAGCTTTAAAAAAGGAAATTGTAGAAGCTACGTCTGACAGTGTGTGACCATACATCAGAAATTTCAGTGTTCTAAAGGCTAATTTTCAGAGCAGCGTGAATATATGCAGGCAGTGAGAAATTATCACCCTTCAGCAAAATGAAAGAGAAGAGGAAATGAGCAAGCATGCAGCAAGCAAGTTCACTTCGAGCCAGGAGTGGGATAACGCTGCCTGAATTAAGCCAATGGCCTAGTAAAATGTTCAGAGCTTATTCTGCCAAATGCCGCTCTGTAAAGGAGGACGCTCTACCTGTATTTTAAGAAACTAAAACACAGATCCTTGTTTGTTTCTGTTTACTTGTAGGTCATCTCTTTTAGCTTTAAGATGATCTGGTTTTTAAAACATTATGAAGAAAAACATGCAAAATAAGTGACTATTATAAGGAAATAAGACTTACAGGAAAACAGAAGAGAGAAATATCAAAATACAATATCTTTGCTTGTTTTCTACACTTCTGTGGTTTTCTTTTAAGTATGAAATAGAAAAAGAATCAGGCAATATAGAGAATTCCAATATAGCAAATTACAATATCGCGAATCTATGCTGACAGTGCCGAATTCCAGTACCTCCTGAATTCTCAACGTGAGGCTGAGGCAAGAGCATAGCTGGAGTGCAGGAGTCTAAGGCCAACCTGAATAACACGAAAAGCTCAGAGGCTAAACATTTTTGCTATACAATCATGAGAACTAGAATTTAGGTCCCTGAGCTGGGTAGCCTTCAAATGCCTGAAAATACAGGTCTGGGGACTCAATGTCTTTTTCTGGCTTACACATACACACACACACACACACACACACACACACACACACACACACACACACACAGAAGAGAAAGGGGCCACACACAAATACATTAACATTATAATGGAAGTAGAAGGAGGAGGAAATAATAGAAAAACTCTAAAGAAAAATAACGCACATGACTACAATCAAGTGCAGCAAGAGAAAGGGATATTAATATAACAATCTGAGTTAAAGTGCACATAACTGCAAGGGGAAAGTGGCTTCGTTTTATTTAGGCAGTATAGCTCATGCCAGTAAATTGACCAAAACTGCAGATTCAGTCAGTCATTCATTCGGCAGATACACTGAAGAAACAATTTTGTTACTCTCTTCTAACTGGGGCATTCAAGGGGTCTGTCAAATGTACATATAGCTTTATAGACTCAAAGTACATTTAAGCAAATGAAATCACATTAAGTAGCTTACTGTTTTGAAACAAGCACTAAATAAATACACAGCATACTATTCCAAAAAGGTACTAGAAATCCTTGACTTTGTTTGTACATAAAAAACTATTTCTTGCACTGTGTAACTAAAGGCCATACAACATGCCAGGAACTGTGTCTCTGAATGGGAGCTTAAAGATGGCATCTTTAGATTTCAGTGGCACATTAGAAGTACAGTATTGTAAACACCAGTTAGCACACAACCTTCCACAGACAGTATCTAGGTTTCCTCTAAACCATTCTCTGCTGAATTTTCTCTTTTTTAACTATATGTTCAAAGAAGCATCATTTGAAGAGATCACCATGAGCATATAGGTGGCTCAAATCATCAGTATGTGGCCATGGCCGGTGGTACCTTTTCTTTCTTTTTTTTTTTTTTTTTTTTTTTTTTTTTTTTTTTTTTTTTTTTTTTTGAGGCAGAATTTTCCTGTGTAACAGTCCTAGCTGTTCTGGAACTAGCTCTTGTAGACCAGGCTGGCCTCAAACTCACAGGGATTCACCTGCCTCTGCCTCCCGAGAGCTGGGATTTTAAAGGCATGCGACAAGGAAGCTTTTACTCAAATGGCTTACAGTTTTCACTGACTCACTTGAAATGTGTCTCTCAGGCAGATGCGTGTCTGCATCTAAGATTTAACCAAAATGTCAAAATGCAATTGAATTTTCAAAACTTTTGATTATTATCATTATTATTACTGTACATGTGTGTAAGACTAGCAAGTGTTAAACCTTCAGGATGGCCCCATAATCTTACTCTTTGTAAATTACTCGGTATGTGGGTGGGAGGCGGTCATTTTTCCATGGAACTTACAGAGGAGTTAAAAAGAGAGACACAAGTGGTGGGGATGGGGGCAGGTAAAAGGGAAAGGGGAACTAAGAAAGTAAAGTCAAGGCTCTTGGTTACAAGAAATGGATGCTGATTTTATCTGACTATGAATAAAGAGAGATTTTTTTGAAAGCAAACAAAACAAGACATTATGGGATTCAAATCACTGGACAAACTGAAAAACCAACACTTCCAACATCTTCCTGATAGTTTTTCCCCCACTAATAAAATTGTCGCTGAAGATCAGATATCTCAACTGATATCTCAAAGAAGTAATCTTTTTTTCCCAAGTTACTTGTTAGTCATGTGCGCCTAAATCACATGACTACGGCCTGGTTCTAAAAAGCCCCAACTTTGAAGAGGCCAGCTTCATAGAGCAAGGAATCACCCAGTCTTTGCAAAAATGCTGCAAGGTGGGAGAGACAAAGGCTCCCTGACTTCAGAACTACTTCATTCATTCAGCTTCACTTATTCTTATTAAATGGCTACCATCGTCAGGTTCAGTTGCTTGCCTTAGTTCTCAGATATTACATTACAAAAAGATTCTTTATGTCTCTCTTGGCAGTCCAACCCCTTCCACATTATCGACTACTAAATTAGAGGTTGCTCCAAAGCTGGGATTTGTCATATTATGGGACATATTGCCATGTATTCATTAACTATTTATTAACAATATAAATCATAAAGGAGCAAAATGTTATAAAAGTAAATGGTGTAAGAAAGAGCATTATCAATGTAGAAGTCTAGATTAACTTTAAAGAACCCCCAAAAAAGTAATGAGTGTTCTAGACAGAGGGAATAGTGTATGCCATGAAGGAACTCTGACCAGCATGGGTGTGTATAGCAAACATGGCTCTGACAGGCATTGCCCTTCTCCCTCATTCCTTCTGCTTTGCTAAAAAGCATTAGATTGCATTCCTGAAGCTAACCACCAAGGTCAATTCCCTTTTTGGTGAACCCCTCCTCCTGGGGCTAACTACTAAGGTCTAACAGAAGTCCAGCAATCAATAGTCCCCTTTGGCTCACCTAATTAGCGTGCCCAATTACAATTAAACACTTCATTCTAACATGTGATTTCCCCTTTTACCTTTATAAACTGCCACTTGCCTATGGGCCACAAATGTCTCCCCTTTATCCAGAGGCAGTCCATTGTCCCTTTGGGACAAATACCCTCTCTCCTGTCCCCTTTCCCTTCTCTCTTTATCCCCTATCTCCCACCTCTGTCTCTTATTCCCTGCCCTCTGTCCCTCTGGGGCAAATAAATCTCCTTTGTGTTGAGAACTTGGTCTTGGGGTGTCTTGAGCTGATTCTGCAGTTCCTACTTATTACCTCCTGCAAATGTGAGGTTAGGGATAAACATTAAAGAGATGGTATTGGTGTAATGGTTCACACATGGTATTTGAACCCTTGCAGTATTTGTACATTTGATCACAGACAGGTGGTACTTTTGGGGGAAGCTGTGAAATCTTTGGAAGGTGAGTCTAACTGGATGAAGTAAGCCATTGGAGGCAGGCCATGACGTTTATGCCCAGTCCCATATTGGGGCCATATTTTATTTCCTGGTCCAATCAAGTTGTAAGGCGCCCCAGCCACATCAGACACGCACTCCTACTACCATGGCCTCTGCTGTGTCTTCCCTGATGCTCTAGTTTGCAGGGTTTCATATCAACTTACACCTCCAGGTCATAGTCCATCAGTGAGAGAAGTCAAGGCAAGTGCTCAAGCAGAAATGAACTATAGCCTATAGAGGAGTGCTGCTCTCTGGCTTGCTCTTGGACTCATGATCAGCCAGCTTTCTTATACAGCCCAGGCCCACCTTTGCAGGGATGGAACCAACACAGTGGGCCGCCCCGCCCCACATAAATGATGAATCAAGACAATGCCCCAGAGTCATGCCCACAGGCCAATGTGACAAGTCTTCAGTTGAGGTCCCCACTTCCCAAGTGAATAAAGGTTATATCAAGGTGACAACTAGAACTCAGATGGATAAGGGACACCATGGACTACACTCTCTAAAGCCACATGTTAGATCATCCTGTCTTCTGAAGCATTAACCTAATTTATCTTTATTAATTAAATTAATATTAATTAATTAATTAAAAATCAGGAGTTAGCACTTGGGCAGCAGAGGCCGGCAATCTCTGTGAGCCCAACCTGATCTATAAGAGCTACTTCCAGAACAGCTAGGACTGGAGCACAGTGAAACCCCATCTCAAAACAAAACAAAACAAAACAAAACAAAACAAAAAAATCGGGTGTCAAATATCTGGATAAGAACCTGAAAGAACAGAGAAGCAGGGAGCAGCCACCTCTTCTGTTCCTCCAACCAAAAGGCCGAGGTCCTCTCTCAGCCCCAACTTGCAACTTCCTGTCTCCTCTCTGCCTATAGTCCTCCAAACCTCTATGTTAATTTTGGTCAGCTAGTGGCTAGCTCTGCCCTCTGACTCCAAGCAAATTTTATTTGTCAGAACACAATGAAAATATCACACAATAGTGTAGATGGTGAGTTTTCTCCATCTGGTGGTCCTGCTGGACCAGTTTCTCTCTGTCTACCAGGTCCCGCAGCCACTTATAAAATAACCACTCTGAGGCTTCTTATCCATTGCAACTGTTTGTCTAATGGCTTAGGCTTCTTTCTGACTAGTTCTCTGTCCTATAAATTAACCCAATTCTATTGAACTGTGCATATCACCACATGGCCATTGTGTTACCTCTGTTCTGGTATCTTTCTCCTTAGGCTGCTGTTGGCATCTCTCTTCTTGGGTGGCTACATGGCATCTCCCCAACTCTGTCTTCTCTTCCTCTATCTTTATTTCAATTTCCTGCCTAGGTATATTCTGCCTGGTCATTGACTGAAACAGCTTTATTCATCAGCCAAAAAGAGAAACACATCGTCACAGCCTACAGAAGGACACCCTACATCAAGGAGAAGGCAACTACTGCAGTTGGCTATTGCAATGGTTCATCATCTCTTGCGGAAGAGATGACCAAAGCCAGCATCAATCCCACTCAACTGTGTCAGTAAAGGTTGTAGCAATCATGGCGCTGGAAGACCGTCATCCAGGTAATTCCAAGGGACATTTGTCCTTTCCTTTATTCCATGCCTGCGCACATGGCCACAGTCAGATGTGTTCTAGTTTCATTTCTGTTGCCATGATAAAACAGCCTAACCGAAAGCAATTTAGGGGAGGCAGGGGTTCATTTGGCTTACAATTCCAGGTTATGCTCCATTCTTTCAGGGGAGCTGAGAAAGAAACTAAGTGTT
Source organism: Microtus ochrogaster (assembly GCF_000317375.1). Classification (NCBI taxonomy): domain Eukaryota; kingdom Metazoa; phylum Chordata; class Mammalia; order Rodentia; family Cricetidae; genus Microtus; species Microtus ochrogaster. The sequence continues at coordinate 35,162,989 of NC_022029.1, forward strand.
TCACATTCACACTCAAGAGCAGAAAGAGGACAAGCAAATGGATCCTTTTGATTGTTTTCTCCTTATACTCAGCTAGCTTCCTTCACTCTTACACAAGCAGGGTTCAGCCTAGGGAATAGTGCCACCCACAGTGGGCTAGGTTCATTAGCAAGACAATCCCCCACAGACAGGATCACAAGCCTGTCTGATCTAGATGATTGCTCGATTGAGGATTTCAGGTGATTTCAGGTTGTATCAAGCTGACAAAACCTAACCAACAGAGGTGGTTGTAGCAATCTTCCTAGCTGGGAGAAACTTCCTGTGTTGGGCTGTCTTTTAGTTTCACACCACTGAATTGCCTCTAATTCAGCACCCACACTGACTGAATGCCTAGCAAAGTAAGCCAGGGTGGCTGTGGTGTCCATATGTATTAAACTATCCTCTTCTCAGGGCTCTTACAGCCTAAAACATCTGCATTCTGATACATAACTGCATAAATTAAATACCTTTGAAATTTTTTTAAAAAGTAACAATTGCACATCAAAATAGGGAGAAATGTCTATTTTCCATTTGAATATAATGAAATTATATATAGTGAAGCAAATGTCCTACCCTATATGTTCACAACAACTTCAGTTTAAAGGTGATTTAAAAGGGGGGAGGGGCAGCTCCATCAGCACAAGAAGTCCAATTAGGTCGAATCAAACCAAATCAAAATGCCTATCGTTTTATTAAGAATAACGCTCTCGTGTGGCCAAGCACACGGCGGGGAGACAGGACAGCAGGGAGCCCATGCAGACCTGAAAATCACGTGTTTCTCCTCTAGAAGACCACTTAAACACCCTGATCCCCAGGGGTCAGGACCTGGCATGCTGGGATTTGCAGTCCAGACCAATACAACTCCCAGGCCTAAAGGCTATGCTCCCAACTTAACAAAAAGTATATCTTGGGATGGGGTAAAAATGACTAAAATTTATTATAGAAATGTAGAAATGTATACAACTGCCAGACATTCAGAAGAGTTAAAGTTTGTCTGTTCTAAAATTGTTCCTGTTGACTTCCAACTTCCTGAATGTTGATTATGTAATATTCAAATGGCAAATTGCAGCTGGATAAGTTAAATTCATCTGTACGCATCTGAGACTTTTTTTTAGTACAAACTGTGTGTGTGTGCGCGTGTGTGTATGCAGGAAAATATATGTGTACGTGAGCCCATGTGTATTTGGACACATGCATATAGATGCTAGATGCCATTCCACAGATGCTGTTATCTTTAATTTTAATTTTTATTTTTTGAGACAGGTCTCTGTGATGATTCAGCCATACAACATGGATGACACTTCCAGGTTCCAGGGCCACACACATGTGTGGACAAGCCCTCAGGCAGAAGTGCCTAATGACCCCGGGAATCTTAAAGGACCCCGCGTGACCCACGTGCAGCATGGTTACATCATGTATGTGTGACACAGCTGCAGAGCCCTGCGTGCATGCATGACCTCTGTCATCTGCGTATGATGTAACAACGTCATCCCCCTGTGGGCCTGCGCTAGGCAGCCCTTAAAGGCTGGACAAGCCATCTTTAGTTCTCTCTCTCTCTCTCTCTCTCTCTCTCTCTCTCTCTCTCTCCACACCCACTCCGCAATAAACTCGTGTTTATTTAGTGTTTTATTTGTTTAGTGTTCCGTGTTTCCATTTCACTCACGCCATGTAATTTCAGTCTATCTCTGAGACCTGGAGCTTGTCAATTTGGCTAGGCTGCCTGGCCAGCAAGCCCCAGTGATCCATCGGTCTCCACCTCTCAAGCACTTGAATCACAAGTAAGCACAGCCATGCCCAGCTTTCTACCATGGTTTCTGTGGATCAAACTCAGACCCTCATACTTGTAGAGAATGATTTCCTCAGCTGAGCCACCTCCTCATCCTCAGGAGAAGAAATGATGGGGTTGAAAGAAGGAACACTAGGGAAGGAAATCCAGGCCAGTAACCTCCAGGAAATCAGTGGAGGTTTGAACTCCATGACAAGTATTTTGTCAGGGCTTTGGTGGGTGAATAAATGAACAGCAGCAGGCCTTTGCTGACTCACAGCCCCTAGAGGAAGAAAGACATCAGAAGGAGAAGGCTGTGTAGTGGGGAAGTTGGCTCGGCAGGACTGCAGCTTCAGCTCAGCCATTGCCCCTTCTGGGAATGGATACTGCTGGCGGGTGCCCGCCCAGAGCTCCGAACCTGCCCTTCTGGCTTCTCTATGTTTATCTCTGACTGTGTGTGGAATCTTCTAGTTGAAGCTCTCCAGCCTTCCTGCTTCCATTCTACACATGCAATCTGAGGTATGTACTTCTCCTGCTGGCCCCACCCACCAAGTCCTCCGGGTGGGGTTGTGTGTCACAAAGGCCTGCCGTTGTTCTTTTGTTTGCCTGTAACTTTCTCCCCAAAGCATTTCCTATCCCCTTCCTCTTGGAGGTAAGTCAGTCAACATCACCATCTTCTAAGCCCTTGAATCCCAGCCCCTGGCTTTGACTCCTCAGTGCCGCCTGTTGCCTGGCAGAGAGCAGCTGTGCCTTCACTGAACTGAACTGGGTATGCTGTGCCAGTGCTAACCCACTTGGTACCACAAGCTGGGAGTCGTCATAAGGCTTCAAGGTCCTCCCCACACAGACTTGCCATAGGAAGCCAAAGAATGGGGATGTCAGAACCAACTGTAGCAACTACCAAGGGAAAGAACCGATTGGTAAGAGAGCTTGGATGGCTCGCCAAATGAACGAGTCTGAGAACTTAGGACTGACTATGGAAAGCCCAGGTGACAGCACTCCATGAGGAAGTTTGCCTTACTGCCCCAACCCTTCGTGGGCTGACCAGTGAGTGAGTGGGTGACACAGAGGAGAATATCAGTTATACACTGGCATCCATTTCCTGACCATTAGGGAGCTACATTCTAAAAGCATTCATTTAACAATTTCTAAATAACATATTCAGTACAAAACTACATAGCTAATTTAATGCTGGCAAATTAGAGAGAGATTTTATTCTACCTATGTCATATTTTCTTTGTCCTTTTAAAAGTTAAGGGTTAAAAAAATATCATTCAAATATTGTTACCAGTTACTCAAATTGGGTAGACTAAACTGAGTGCCACATTCATTATTTACCTAGACGACTGGCCAAATGCAAGAAATGCAGCACGTTTCGGAAACATGAAGATATTCTGTTAAAGAACAAGAATTTCTGCTTTTGGCCCCATTCACCCAGTTGGCCTAGTCTTTGGTGAAGATAGTAATGACAACATCCTTAGGATCCTTGCCGGCCTGCAGAAAGCTCTGTGTAGTTTCCAGGAAGACCCATAGGGGGCGCAGCTGCGAAGCCGCCGCTCAGGTGCGCGTTCCGCCGAGAACTCGGGGCACGCGCCCGAGCTCACGTGACCGGGTCTCGGGGCCGCGCCCGAGCGCAATGGCGGCCGCCGGGGACGAGCCAGGTTCTGACCCTGCCGGCGGCGCCCGGTTCTTCTGCACGGCGGGTCGCGGCCTGGAGCCGTTCTTGATGCGGGAGGTGCAGGCACGGCTGGAGGCTACGCAGGTGAGTCGGGCTCCCGGGTCCCTCTTCCTGCCAGCGCGGGGCTTAGGCCCGGGAAGGATGTGTGAGCCCCGGGCACCCATCCCTGCGAGAGGTGGGCTTCACCCAAGTCCTGCCGTGAGTGTGTGAGCACCAGGATCGAGTGATTTCTTTCTCTATCCTGTCTGGTCACCGGACATCTGTCACCGCCAAAGTTTTAAAGAGGGGTACGTAAGCCAGTTTTGTTCTGATTTCCTAAAAAAAGAAACTAAGCAGTGGCTATAATTGCAGTTATTCCTTCAGTGGAGATGTACTTTCCAGGCTCCGTTGTTGAGTCTTGTTACTTTCTTCACAAGGTTGGGTTTCACCTTGTGACTTGGCTATGAAGCTTAAAAAGTACACCTCAAAACACACGCGGTAACTGTAGCTAAAAAACTACTCCGCTCCTGCCGGCCTCGGGTGTACCTGTTCGTTGCTGTGACAAGCAGAGTTTAAACGCCCTCTTGTTCCAGAATGTGCTAACGAGGTTACTGAAAGCGGAGGGGTAAGATGTTGATACTTTAGTGTGGGGTGTGTTCTTGGAAAGGGAAAGCTTGCTAGAACCAAACTAGCGCTCACCTCAGGGTGCAGTGTTCGAAGCCCACAAAAGGAGTTTCAGCGATGGTCCGCAGGGGCAGCAGGGAGTTATCAAGAATGACTTCAGCCACATTACACTACTGCCATTTGTGAATTGCACTACAGAATTTAACAGAGTGCTGAGTGTAATTTATCCAAAGTAGTCTCTCTGTAATAATCCCTGCATTCACCAAGGATTTAGAGGGTTTTATTTTTTTTTTTTTTTTATTGTGTGTGTGTGCTGGCATGAATGTATTGTACTGGTGGAAGCCTGAGACATCTGCTCATCTCCCAGGAACTGGAGGGACAGGTGATTGTGAGCTGCCCAGCATGGGTGCTGGGATTTGAACATGGGTCTTAACCAGGTGAATCCGATGATGTATTCAAGTCATGCCACTTCAGAGTGACAACAGTAATACTCAGATTCTAAAATCAAGCATTCCTATATAATGCCCAGCTCTGCCAGCCATGTGGCCCTATATAGTGCCACCCCGTGATTTGCTCTGCTAACTTGGCCAGGTCAGTGTGGAAATAACAAGGCGTGATCCAATCTGAACATCTAAGATTATTAGAAAAAGGATACTTCTTGTTTGTTTCCTCTAAAGATAAAATCATTTGAGGGAAACTTCAACAGCCAAGAATTGAATCCAATATGAGAGAAACTTTGACACTGAGAGCAGGTAAGTGCCAAGTGAATTCACCTTCTGCTCTGGCACGGTTTTAGAGAGATGTGCATAGTAGATCCGCACAAATAGCCTCAGCCTGCATCCCAGCTGCTCTGATTAGACAGCAGACTCTCCAAGTTAGTTACTGATATTTACATCAATCAAATATAATCCTACCTACAAGTGAAATTAATCATGGGAAGGTCCCTCATACATGTGAATATCTGCTTGTACCAATCACTGGCGTTTGGCTGGGCTGTCGGGTAAAGTGCTCCCTTTTTGGCCTGAATAAGAAAGAATAACTGCCGGCTAAGCAGGGACATCTATAGTTTGTCAGGACTTGTAATGAACAACAACAACAACAAAGGCAAGGTGTTTGAAAAAGTCCTGGCTAAAGTAGTGCCTTCTTGGAACAGAGTTGTGCTTCCGCAGAGAGCAGCTGTGGTTGCCGTGTTCCTTCCTCAGGACCTCACAGAGTGTCCCGGGTGTCCATCTCATGGAGTGTCCGAGGTGTCCACCTCATGGAGTGTCCCGGGTGTCCATCTCATGGAGTGTCCGAGGTGTCCACCTCACGGAGTGTCCCGGTGTCCACCTCACGGAGTGTCCCGGGTGTCCACCTCACGGAGGGCCCCGGGTGCCTACCTCACAGAGTGTCCCGGGTGTCCACCTCACGGAGTGTCCGGGGTGTCCACCTCACGGAGTGTCCGAGGTGTCCACCTCATGGAGTGTCCCTGGTGTCCACCGTGGTATTAGGGCAGTCCAGCTTGACACCTGACTGACAGCCAGGGCTGTCAGAGCACCAGGGAAGGGGCTAAAGCAAATTTCCCCAGTCTCCAGCATCTTAGTTGATTTAAAGGAAAAGTAAACATTAAGAGGATATTTGCAATTATAAATATCAGTATTTAATAGTACTATAACAATAAGCTTACCTTCTGCCCCAGGATGGTTCCCTCTGGCCTGTCCGACCTTGATATCTGAAGAGGATTCTGTGACACCTCCCAGTACAAAAATGCAGTTGGTCTCATCTGTCTGTACAATAGTGTGGTGTTCGCTTACAACTTGCACATGTGAACTCTGTCCAGATGACAGAGGGCACTGATTTCGTGTCAGTTGTTAAATTATTTAATTTACCTAAAATAATACCAAAGAATGAGTCTGTGTGTGCTCAGTATAGATATAAGGTTTACATCCTAAATGCTTTTCTGTGTGAGATTCGTTGCGTCCACCAAGTGGGCTCCTGCAGCTACCAAGGACCTGCAGTCTAGGGACCTACCCTGTGGCAGCGGGTGAAGGCTGTTTACGAAGTGACAGTAAAGAACACATGCTCTACTCTTACACTGGTCTTTAGTGGATGTGTGATTTCGAATAGCTTGTTCAGATTTCCAAGCCTCACTTTTCCTTGACTAATTCCTACTTTCATGGCACCACTGAGTTAAAGATAGGTAGCATGGGGTACATGGCAAATAATTGGTGTTCTATAAATGCTTTTCCACAAAATGAATTGCACAGGGATACTAAAAAAAAAATCATTCTTGTGGTGGGTTGACAAGAGTCTCTTAGAAATTTAGGTTTGCTAGAAGAAAATTAATATTCAAAAATCTGAATTTGTAAGACAAATTAATTCAGAATGATTGTTTACTTTTAGAAGGTAATCACTCAATTTTAATTAGTGTTTTTCCAATTTTAGTAAACATAACACTCACCAAGGAAGCTGTTGGAGGTGCATATTATCCCGGGGCGCCTGCCCCAAAAGGCTTTTCTTTCTGTGGAGATGCTGATGAGCTCAGGTGTTTTCAGTGAACATGAAAACACTCTCCCTGCCCAGGTGACTGTTGCTAGGGTAAATCCTCCCATACAGCGTTCACCAGGAAACCTCTTGTGACCTCCTTTTCGCTTTCATGGGCACAGAAACAAACAGAAGAATATGGTGAATTCTCCCTGCTCATCAGCCAGCAGCCGTAGCGATAAGCCCACAGTGAATTCCGCCTCATTCAGCCCTCTGCCATACTCCTAGGAATCATTTCATCTGCATGTTTGCTTGTGCAGCTCTAAATTATGACTCTTTCATAGCCGCGTATATAATGTAAAGGAGATGAACTTTCTAAAATATGTCACCTTATCATTTACACAGCTAAAAAGTTCATCCCTTCTCAACACATGCCTCATTAGTGTTCAGAGCCGAATTTGTTTCCTAATATCTCTTGTCTTAAGTTTGTGTGTTTAAGTAGGATTTAAATACCATCTACATATTGTGATTGGTTGATACTCTTCATCTATAATTTTACCTCTGTTTCTCTCTTTTTTTTCTCAGAATTCTCATGTTAAAGTGACTGGGTTGTTTGGACTTAAACTAAAGCAATCTGTAAAATAAAAGTCCTGATATAAATATTTCAGACTCTGTGCATCACAACTGGTTTCTGTCGTATTCCTGTAGGCGTTATTAGTCACGTGGTTTCTGTTATATTTTTCTTCTTCATTGTTGTATTTAAATCCCTTTGGGAAAAAAAAAAAAAAAAATAAACCCGTCCCAACCCAAAAAGGCCCTCTGACCTGCCATGGCTGTGTTAGCCAATAGGGTCCCACAGTGGCTATTTAGAGAATCCGTTTTTTCTACAGATACCTTAGTGACATTATAAATGCTCAGAAGCTGTGCATCCTAGTGGCATCTGGATTGAACACAAAGTTACCCTCATCTAGATTTGCCAACTGTGGTGGTTTGCATGAGATGAGAATGACCCCTTCTAGGCTCATATACCTGAATGTTTGGTTCCCCGTTGGCAGACTGTTAAGGAAGAATGAGGAGATGTGGTCTTGTTGAAAGAGGTGTGCCACTGGGGATGGGCTTTGAGGTTTCAGAAGCCCATACTAGACTCAGCCTGTCATTCTGTCTCTCCCTCTCTCTCTTCTCTGTCTCGCTCTGTCTCTGCCCCTTTCTGTCACTGTCTCTTTGAGGATAAGATTCAAGCTCTCAGCTACTGCTCCAGCACTATGCCTGCCTCCCTGCCTGCTTTCCCACCATGATCCCTACCATGCTGACCATGGACTCAACCTCTGAAACTGTAAGCAAGCCCCCAATAAAATGCTTTTAAAAGTTGCCTTGGTCATGGTGTCTCTTCACAGCAATAGAAAAGTATCTAAAGAGCTGAGTGGTGGTGGCACCTGCCTTTAATCCAAGAACTCGGGAGTTAGATCTCTGTGAGTTCAAAGCTTGCTTGGTCTACAGAGTGAGTTCCAGGACAGTCGGGCTACACAGGGAAGCCCTGTCTTGAAAAACCAAAAAGAAAAAAAGAAAGAAAATAAAGTAAATAAGACATCAACATTCATTTCCATGGCATGATTTAATGTATTCTTCTATGTCTTGGTTTTTTTTGTATTGCTATAAAGGAATACTGCAGATTGAGTACTGTGTAGAGAAAGGAAATGTATTTTACAGTCCTGGGGGTTCAGAAGCCCAAGGCTCAAGGACTGTATCTGTGAGGGACTTCTTTCTGCCTTCTAACATGGCAGACAGCATCCAGGGAGAGAAAGTAAAAGACACACAGACACAGTAGGGCCCAAGTTCATGTTTATAGCAAGCCCATTTCCTGTGTAACATTAATTTCCTGCAGCACTGTACCTTAGAAAGCTCCTACCCCCCTCCCCCATCATGCTTTGAGCATACTTTGAGCACAGGGATGTTGGGGCACATGGAAACCTAGGACTCCGTCCTCTGCATTTCCTGTAAACTGGGTTCCCGTCATTTGTGTCTAGAGCTTGGTCAAACTGAAAGTTGATATCCCCATCTCCATGTTCCAGTAGTGGGGTAAATATCTAAAGTTGCCTGGATATTTTAAAGTATTTAATGCACATATTTAGACCACTTTCAATACAGAAAAATCTCTTTATAACAATGTGTAATGTGTGGAGGCCAAAAAAATGTAGGCCACTTCCACCTTGTCTGCTGGTCAGAGAGTTTGGAGATTGACAAGCATAGATGCTTGTCCCAACTCAGGATGTTACTGCTTCTTTCTTTTGAAATGAAGATAGCTCCATGCCATCCTGACAGGATGTGTAAAGTACTTCTGCTCCTCCTTTTGTAACTATGAGGTCACTGGGGGAAGGGCGGTCTTCAGGATGAGTGATCTAGAGCACCTTTGCTACCTAGCCAGCAGGATGCTAATGATTGGATGTCTCAGAGTGATAAAGCGATTGACTGTGTGAGTTATCCATTGTATCATTTGTGTCATGTTCATAAAGTCTTGTTACCTTTCCCCCTCCCCCATTTACGCTGGGCATAAAAGGTGTGGGAAAATAAATGAGAGCTGATTTCAGTCACTGGAATGTCCTCCCAATACTTTCTGTAGTTTCTGTCCTGTTATTTTTTTATGTGTCTTCATATTCCTTACTATATTTCTAAAATTCCTACCCCTACCCTAGTAAGAAGTATTTTTCATGAGGCCGGTCCTCAACAGTAATGTACTAAGTTCTAATTTTTAGTAAGAATCATAGTTATCGTTAAGATAAAATTGCATGCAGCAGAGGTGATGTTATGTTAGCTAAGGAGAGGCTCCTGTAGATGGCTCACTGATCTCTATAGATCCACACAGAAGAGACTATTAACCCAGGCCTTTAGTAGGCCAACCAATTTGTATTTTTTGTTTGTTTGTTTGTTTGTTTGTTTGTTTAAATGGCATTGTGACAATAGGGTCTAGTTAGAGCTAAGAGGGTTATTTCGTGGTTATTTCTGTGGGATGTAACATAAGCCTTTTCAAGATTCTGTGTACTCCTTTTCTTTTAGTTTAATGCCATTTTGGAAGTTAAACCTATTTTAAAATTCGGTCTTAAAAATGAACCAAAACAAACTTAGACACCACCCTAACAGATGACTTAGTACCTTAAAAATTCATTCTGTATCTAAATACCATCTGTAGAATTAGAAGTTTGGTACCTACCTGTGATACTATAGTGTGCCTAAATTTGAACATCTACTAATCTTTGAACCAAACTTGAGTTCATGAATGTAAAGGGAAAGACAAAAATGCTGAGGAGTCGGAGAAGAGCTCTTAGCTCAGGGTTAGACACCAGACCAGTTTAGACCAGTTTAACACTTCCCCTTCACGATTCAAAAGGGACAACTTGTAAATAGCTTTTCAAATAACAGCTATTGGAATGAAAATTCTAGAATGCTATATTGCTCCATAATATTATAGTTGGATATGGTCAGTTAGAAGCAGTAAGCCAAGGCCTGAGTAATCCTGGGTAAAGGCACTTGCTGCCAAACCTGAATGTCCACGTTCAGGCTCTGAGCCCCCCATGGTGGAAGGAGAGAGCCACATGTGGTCCTCTGACCTCCACATACGCACTGTGGTACTCATGCCCCCACAAATAAATAAATGTTAGAAGTAGTACTAGGGGTGGAGAGATGATTGATCCTCTTCCAGAAAACCTAAGTTTAGTTTCTAGCACCCACGTCAGACTGCTGACACCCAGTTTCTAGCTCCATGGATCAATCTTGCCTCCACATGCATCCAAACACTCATGCATACACATACACATAATTTTTTTTTAAGCGAATAGGTAAGCTTAAGAACTAGAGAGTTGCTAGGAGCACAGTATTGCTCTTGCAGAGGACCTGAGTTAAGATCCCAGCACCCATGTCACATAGTTCACAACTGCCTGTGACTTCAGCTCCAGGAGACTCCGGTACCTGTGATCTCTTACGGCACCCAAACACACATGTGCTTTTCTAGACACATACACATAATTAAAAATAGTAAAAATAAGTCACCCCAAAAGCAATGAGAGAAAGCTGGAGGATAAGTTCTTAAATACTGGCATGCGTTCTCCCACCTGCTTTAAGGTAATGTTAATATTCACAAGGAAAAAGTGTTTGTATTCACATACGTGACTATGTGATTCTCACAGTGACTGAATTAGTAAACATTTCTGTGTTTCTCACGTAAAAAGACTAGTAAGTCGTGTGTAAATTAAGACAATAATGCTGTTTTGGGTTTCGAAGATGGATTTGGTATTTTAATTAATCAGCATACTGCTCTCGTGATTGATGTCCTGAATATGTCAGCCTTTTCAGTTATGTCAGTTCAGACCCTGCCATGTTCTGAATAAGCCTTTCTTTTAAAAAGAGGATATTTTAAGAAAATCTGGTTGTACAAACTGTTTTCTTTAATAGCAAAGAAGAAAAAAATTGCTGAACAGTTAAGGAAGTGTAAATGTCAAGATTACTGGACTAAGTAAAATCCTTGGTCTAGGTTTTTATGTCCACTTTCTTTTTATTACTTTAATTTCTTTGTTTTTTTAAAATGTGTATCAGTGTTTTCTGCATGTATCACAGTCATGCAGTTCCCATGGAAACCAGAAGAGGACATCAGATTCCCTGGAACTGGAGTTACAGATAGCCTTAAGCAGCCATTTGGATGCTGGGGACAACGTTCTTTGCAAGAACAGCAAGTGCTCTTAACCACTGAGCCATCTCTTCTGTGCATTACTTTAGTCTTAAAACCATTCACCTTCAGCAAAATAGTTTCGTTTCTTCAGAATCTTTGGCAAGGATTTTAGGTTAAGTTGC
>NC_022029.1:35175734-35193245 GCF_000317375.1 Microtus ochrogaster
AAACTGTAAGCAAGCCCCCAATAAAATGCTTTTAAAAGTTGCCTTGGTCATGGTGTCTCTTCACAGCAATAGAAAAGTATCTAAAGAGCTGAGTGGTGGTGGCACCTGCCTTTAATCCAAGAACTCGGGAGTTAGATCTCTGTGAGTTCAAAGCTTGCTTGGTCTACAGAGTGAGTTCCAGGACAGTCGGGCTACACAGGGAAGCCCTGTCTTGAAAAACCAAAAAGAAAAAAAGAAAGAAAATAAAGTAAATAAGACATCAACATTCATTTCCATGGCATGATTTAATGTATTCTTCTATGTCTTGGTTTTTTTTGTATTGCTATAAAGGAATACTGCAGATTGAGTACTGTGTAGAGAAAGGAAATGTATTTTACAGTCCTGGGGGTTCAGAAGCCCAAGGCTCAAGGACTGTATCTGTGAGGGACTTCTTTCTGCCTTCTAACATGGCAGACAGCATCCAGGGAGAGAAAGTAAAAGACACACAGACACAGTAGGGCCCAAGTTCATGTTTATAGCAAGCCCATTTCCTGTGTAACATTAATTTCCTGCAGCACTGTACCTTAGAAAGCTCCTACCCCCCTCCCCCATCATGCTTTGAGCATACTTTGAGCACAGGGATGTTGGGGCACATGGAAACCTAGGACTCCGTCCTCTGCATTTCCTGTAAACTGGGTTCCCGTCATTTGTGTCTAGAGCTTGGTCAAACTGAAAGTTGATATCCCCATCTCCATGTTCCAGTAGTGGGGTAAATATCTAAAGTTGCCTGGATATTTTAAAGTATTTAATGCACATATTTAGACCACTTTCAATACAGAAAAATCTCTTTATAACAATGTGTAATGTGTGGAGGCCAAAAAAATGTAGGCCACTTCCACCTTGTCTGCTGGTCAGAGAGTTTGGAGATTGACAAGCATAGATGCTTGTCCCAACTCAGGATGTTACTGCTTCTTTCTTTTGAAATGAAGATAGCTCCATGCCATCCTGACAGGATGTGTAAAGTACTTCTGCTCCTCCTTTTGTAACTATGAGGTCACTGGGGGAAGGGCGGTCTTCAGGATGAGTGATCTAGAGCACCTTTGCTACCTAGCCAGCAGGATGCTAATGATTGGATGTCTCAGAGTGATAAAGCGATTGACTGTGTGAGTTATCCATTGTATCATTTGTGTCATGTTCATAAAGTCTTGTTACCTTTCCCCCTCCCCCATTTACGCTGGGCATAAAAGGTGTGGGAAAATAAATGAGAGCTGATTTCAGTCACTGGAATGTCCTCCCAATACTTTCTGTAGTTTCTGTCCTGTTATTTTTTTATGTGTCTTCATATTCCTTACTATATTTCTAAAATTCCTACCCCTACCCTAGTAAGAAGTATTTTTCATGAGGCCGGTCCTCAACAGTAATGTACTAAGTTCTAATTTTTAGTAAGAATCATAGTTATCGTTAAGATAAAATTGCATGCAGCAGAGGTGATGTTATGTTAGCTAAGGAGAGGCTCCTGTAGATGGCTCACTGATCTCTATAGATCCACACAGAAGAGACTATTAACCCAGGCCTTTAGTAGGCCAACCAATTTGTATTTTTTGTTTGTTTGTTTGTTTGTTTGTTTGTTTAAATGGCATTGTGACAATAGGGTCTAGTTAGAGCTAAGAGGGTTATTTCGTGGTTATTTCTGTGGGATGTAACATAAGCCTTTTCAAGATTCTGTGTACTCCTTTTCTTTTAGTTTAATGCCATTTTGGAAGTTAAACCTATTTTAAAATTCGGTCTTAAAAATGAACCAAAACAAACTTAGACACCACCCTAACAGATGACTTAGTACCTTAAAAATTCATTCTGTATCTAAATACCATCTGTAGAATTAGAAGTTTGGTACCTACCTGTGATACTATAGTGTGCCTAAATTTGAACATCTACTAATCTTTGAACCAAACTTGAGTTCATGAATGTAAAGGGAAAGACAAAAATGCTGAGGAGTCGGAGAAGAGCTCTTAGCTCAGGGTTAGACACCAGACCAGTTTAGACCAGTTTAACACTTCCCCTTCACGATTCAAAAGGGACAACTTGTAAATAGCTTTTCAAATAACAGCTATTGGAATGAAAATTCTAGAATGCTATATTGCTCCATAATATTATAGTTGGATATGGTCAGTTAGAAGCAGTAAGCCAAGGCCTGAGTAATCCTGGGTAAAGGCACTTGCTGCCAAACCTGAATGTCCACGTTCAGGCTCTGAGCCCCCCATGGTGGAAGGAGAGAGCCACATGTGGTCCTCTGACCTCCACATACGCACTGTGGTACTCATGCCCCCACAAATAAATAAATGTTAGAAGTAGTACTAGGGGTGGAGAGATGATTGATCCTCTTCCAGAAAACCTAAGTTTAGTTTCTAGCACCCACGTCAGACTGCTGACACCCAGTTTCTAGCTCCATGGATCAATCTTGCCTCCACATGCATCCAAACACTCATGCATACACATACACATAATTTTTTTTTAAGCGAATAGGTAAGCTTAAGAACTAGAGAGTTGCTAGGAGCACAGTATTGCTCTTGCAGAGGACCTGAGTTAAGATCCCAGCACCCATGTCACATAGTTCACAACTGCCTGTGACTTCAGCTCCAGGAGACTCCGGTACCTGTGATCTCTTACGGCACCCAAACACACATGTGCTTTTCTAGACACATACACATAATTAAAAATAGTAAAAATAAGTCACCCCAAAAGCAATGAGAGAAAGCTGGAGGATAAGTTCTTAAATACTGGCATGCGTTCTCCCACCTGCTTTAAGGTAATGTTAATATTCACAAGGAAAAAGTGTTTGTATTCACATACGTGACTATGTGATTCTCACAGTGACTGAATTAGTAAACATTTCTGTGTTTCTCACGTAAAAAGACTAGTAAGTCGTGTGTAAATTAAGACAATAATGCTGTTTTGGGTTTCGAAGATGGATTTGGTATTTTAATTAATCAGCATACTGCTCTCGTGATTGATGTCCTGAATATGTCAGCCTTTTCAGTTATGTCAGTTCAGACCCTGCCATGTTCTGAATAAGCCTTTCTTTTAAAAAGAGGATATTTTAAGAAAATCTGGTTGTACAAACTGTTTTCTTTAATAGCAAAGAAGAAAAAAATTGCTGAACAGTTAAGGAAGTGTAAATGTCAAGATTACTGGACTAAGTAAAATCCTTGGTCTAGGTTTTTATGTCCACTTTCTTTTTATTACTTTAATTTCTTTGTTTTTTTAAAATGTGTATCAGTGTTTTCTGCATGTATCACAGTCATGCAGTTCCCATGGAAACCAGAAGAGGACATCAGATTCCCTGGAACTGGAGTTACAGATAGCCTTAAGCAGCCATTTGGATGCTGGGGACAACGTCCTTTGCAAGAACAGCAAGTGCTCTTAACCACTGAGCCATCTCTTCTGTCCATTACTTTAGTCTTAAAACCATTCACCTTCAGCAAAATAGTTTCGTTTCTTCAGAATCTTTGGCAAGGATTTTAGGTTAAGTTGCATAATGACCGTGTGTGTGTGTGTGTGTGTGTGTGTGTGTGTGTGTGTGTGTGTGTGTGTGTGTGTGTGACTTATTTTATGTTCATTGTTTTTTCCTGCATGTGTGTCTGTGCTTGCAAAGGTCAGAAGCAAGCTTCAGATCCCTGAAACTGGAGTTAGGGGTGGTTGTGAGCCCCTGTATGGGTGCTGGGAATCAAACCCAGCCCCTCTAAAGGAGCAGTCAGTGCTTCTAAGTGCTGAGCCATCTCTCTAGCCCCAGAATGAAGAATCTTCTTAAGAATGGGATTCTTAGTTCATTCTGCTGTGGCAGACTAGCTGGCGTGAGGTAATACATAAGACAAGACATTTATTTGAATCATCATTCTGATAGGAGGAAAGTCAAAATATCATGGTGTCTGAAATGGCCATGCCGGTCTGTGTCATGATGAGATGGAGAACCTCAGAGCCTGTCTCAAAGAAGGCATTTATACAGGAGAGGAGTGGGAGCCAAGCTTCTCTTACAGCAACCTGCCTCTCTGGGAAGTAGCTCCTGTCATGAGACCCAGCTCACCCTGGTGACCAGCATCAGCTCCAAGGTTGGTGTGACCCAGCCACTGCTTACTAGGCCAAACCTGTGAAAAGTTCTGCCATCTTTCAGTGCCGCCATACTGACCAGTCTTCCTGTCTATACACATTCAACCTGTAGCACAGGGTACCCCAGATTCCCTGTGAGGAGGACTCAAGGCAGCCACAGTGCAGTTTCCATCCCACACTCAGGTCCCTGTGGTCCTTTCCTCTCTTCCCACACGTGCCACAGGCTCATCCTCAAGCTGTGATGTGTATCTCTCACTCCTATTTTCCTGTCTCTACCCACCCGCCCCTCATGTCTGCCTCAGTGACCTGTTCTCCCTCGAGCATCACATTCTACACCGTCCTTTATGCCCCTCCCAAGGTAATTCTTCTGTCAGCTACACCATTGCTGTCATAGTTTTCATCGGGATTCTTTAATGGCTGCCCATTCCCATCTGTGCTGCTCAGAATCTCATGGCCGTGTTTCAGGCTGGCCTAAGCTATGCCGTCCGTCCCCGACATGCCAGCATGCTGACAGTTCACTGCAGCCAGCTTTCTGTTGCTTTTGCACCTGCTTCTGTTAGCAACCTGCTTCCTAGGTCTTACAGGATTCGTCCCCAGCATTTTAGAAATGGTGGCTTCGCATTAAATGCTAACATACTGTATAGATTGTCAGTATGGCTGATAAGCAGTTAAGCGTCATTTTCTTCTGGGTTTAATTTACGGTATTGTCTTACAAGTTTTACATCTTAGTTTATATGGCTGTCATGTTATTGTTCAGTATTTGCTGTATGTTCCCTGGTAGACATGGAAATATTTAATAAACATCTATCTTGTTCTAGACACTTAATTTGTAATATGCTTATTACCTATATTTTGCCTACTTTTAAGCAATGGGTGAGGTTTGACAGTGTAATTATTGAATATTTTGTATTTTATTTTTTTTCCAGGCATATGGGTGTGTGCTTTACAAGAGGTAACATAATAGTCTGGCCATGTGACCTTACACAGATTGTGTGACCTACCGTAGATGTCAGTTTGTGATGTGGAAAATGGCCTTAGGGTTGTCAAGTGTTTAGAGGGAAAGTAGATGTTGGAGGTGCCTGCTGCGGAACCTAACAAATGACAGATGCTCCACAATGACCAAAAGGAAGAAAGAGGCCCTTGTTCTGGCCCAGAACCATATTGATGCCTGTTTTTCTGTGTCTAGGTTGAATATGTTTCAGGAAAAGTGTTTTTCACCACCCATTCAGATTTGACCTCAATGAAGAAGTTGAAGTCAGCAGAAAGACTGTTTTTGTTGATTAGGAAGCAGCTTCCAATTGCAATTCCTTCTCTGAGCAAAGGTACAACACGCACCCTCTGCTTTTACCCACCTACTGTGTGACCAGGGTTGCCCGCCCAGCAGCTGTGTGTCTCCGGTTCATCCATACTGCCTCACTGTTATGGACTTTAGTTCCCTGGTATTGTCACGTATCTGTAGCCAGCTCTCTCGCTTCTCTTGGAATCTGCTGCCTCCCTTCGGGGTCTTATTGTTCATGTTTTCTTTCTAGAAATGAGTATGTTCCACAGTATTTGATTGCTTTGAAGCGTATAATAACCAGAATACAATTTTGCACCACAAGTTGGCAAAAACTGTCATCTTACAAATTTTAACTAAATGAAATAGTTGGAAATTTGCTACATAGTAAAATTTTCTTCTCCTAAAGGCACCTTAGGAGATTTCGTAATTACTCCCTAACTTTAGAATTATATTGTATAAATAATTTCAAGATCATGATTAAAGCCATTTTAAAAGGCAGACACTGCAGGATTTACACTGCCCCAACCTTCACTCTGATTCCTATGTGCATAAGACATCAAAGAATTATATGGAAAGTTAGGACTGAGAAGGAAAGGGAGTTAAAGGAAATCCCGAGGGTTTGTGGGGTCACCATAATTTCCTCCCATCATCCATACACTGTCATCTTGAAGGAACTATAGTGATAATTTTCAGATCAACTTAATGACTTTTGTTTATAAAAAAAGGTTAAAGGCAAGCTGACAGCCCTGGACTTATAAAAGTGGCTTGTGTATCTGAAGTTTGACTTCATGGAAACTCATTTTAGGATTTATGTTAATATTTTTGGGGTCTAAAATTAAATGGGTCCAAGGTTCAGCTGCTCTGTTTCTGAACATTATTTTTCATTTTATGGGCAAGGCCACTGTTATCTCAGAGATGTGTGTATCCCCAAGGTCTGTGCGTAAACTCGCCACCTGCTGAGTATAACACCACAGGATACGTGGCTGTGCTGAAGTTTGCATGGCTTTCCATAAATTTGATAAATCTTAGATCTCTCTATATAAATAATGAAATTTATTCTTCTGTAAATCTTAGAATAAATTATCTAAACTCTAAATAAAAGTGAAATTTTGTGTATGTAGCAATTCAGTAAAATGTTTTAAAGAAATAAAGGTCATGAAATCTGCATTGGTGAATGTAATAGACAGTTGTCTCTAAAGTTTGAAGATGGATAAACTGAGGTTTTGTTTATTTAGGAAAATTACTTACTGAGCTCCAGAGACTTATAAATGAGGATCCAGGAAGTTGGCTGAAGGCCATTTCGCTTTGGAGAAAACTTCTTGAACGTGATAAAAAAGGAGAAAAAGTTTCTCAAAGGGATGTTAATGTACTAAAGCGAAAAATGGGAGGAAATGAGATTGTCCTTGCCAAGAAATTAAAACCAGAGGAGAAGCAGATGGTTGAAGAGAGCCAAGGGGAAGGCCAGCGCGACGGGCTTCCCGAAGACTCGCTGGAACAAGGGGATGCTATCACTAAAACTGACCAGCTTCAAGAGCATGGACTCCAGGATGACATGGTGAAGGCAGCTGACACTCAGAACCAGGACTTGACCTTCAGGGTTTCCTGTCGCTGCAGCGGAAATATCAGAAAGGCCTTCCCTCCACAGGTACGCTCACCTTCCAGGTGGAATTCTCCAGTGGAGATAAAACTGTCCAGATGGATGATGAGGTCTGTCTTCATCTGATTGTGTGTCTCTAAATGTACGTTTCCCTTTTTAACTTTTCCTCAGCCGCTCCAGAGGAGCACTGTGCTATTCCACATGGCAGCCCTTGCTTTCCTTCTAAACATTTTCTTAAGTCTATAGATGTCCTTTGTAAATGCTGATGCTGTGGTCTTAATATGTTAGGGGCTCTTCTTCATTACAATGATATGCTTATAGACAACCACCCTGCACTGTGATGTTTGCAGCCTTGTCACATGACCTAGATGTGCACATGAAGTCTAACAGCCTGGGGAAGGGTGAGCACCTGTTTCCATCCCAAGACCTCGTTGGTTAGTCCTTACAAAGTTCAGTAGCTCAAAATTGATCTGGATCTTTTAGCCAAACTTAGAATCACATGGACCCTAAAGGTGAGTCTGATGAAGCTGATATGGTCATGTGGAAACATAGAGAATGAGTTAATACATAATCCTTCAGTGTGTGTTCATTTCCTTTATTACAAGGGTCACAAATATCAGGTCATGGTCTTATGTCACACACCTGCCAGAGTAGAGTTTCCACCTTAGAGAGTAGTCCTAAAGAGTTTGAGATGGAGAAGGTAAAACACAGCCCTGTTGCCTTGCATAGGCAGTCTCAGGAGTTATATTTTCATATCACTAAATTACCGTCAGGTGATAGCTAGCTCTGGTCCATTTTAAAGTTTTCTTCTTATTTCTTATGTTCTTATCTTTTCTATGACCTGTCACTTTTCAGGAGGCAGGAAGAGTGGTTGGAATTGCTCTCATGAGGAAGTTTGGATGGAAAGCCAATTTAAGGAATCCACATTTAGAGGTAATGAATATCCATTTGATTTCTATACAACAGCATCATCTCCTTTCCATACTTTTCAGGTTGGGTTGACTTCCGCTATAAAAAGTATGTCTACATGGATCCAGCAGCCTGTTTCTCTTCGGCAGCCAAATAATGCAGAAATGTCTTAACCAAACTGGGCTACTTGGCCACAGCTGAAGGAGATATTTATAGTGAGGTTGCAGAGGCACTTCATAGTCTTCCCATGCATAACAAATATCTTTAATAAGAAATCATAGCTGCTATGTAAAGAAAATGAATAATGACCTAAAGTATGATAAAATAATGACCTAAAATACGATAGTCACTTTGGGTGATGGTCTATAAAGTTCTTAAGACTGAAAGAATAAGAGAAATCCCCATTTTTTAATTTTATGTGGAAGACTAATTATGACACATTAAATTCTATCCAGGACCTAATGGAAGGAAAGAGGCTAGGGTTTTTTTGTTGGGGAGGAGGGTGTTTGT
Source organism: Microtus ochrogaster (assembly GCF_000317375.1). Lineage (NCBI taxonomy): Eukaryota > Metazoa > Chordata > Mammalia > Rodentia > Cricetidae > Microtus > Microtus ochrogaster. The sequence goes on from NC_022029.1 coordinate 35,184,113, forward strand.
TTTTTCAGCTTGACCCAAGATGGAGTTGCTTGGGAAGAGAGACCTCAGTGGCAATGCCTTCATCAGATGGCCTGTGGGTGGGTCCGTTGGGCATTTTCTTAATTAATGTGTGATGTGAGAAGGCCCAGCCCACTGGGGGTGGCAGTGCCACTCTGCAGGTGGTCCTGAATTGTCCAAGCAGCAGGCCAGTAAGCAGGGTCCTCCATGGTGTCTTGTTTCAGTTCCTGCCTCTGTTGTGTGATGTTTTACTCTTGGCTTTTTGAGGGGCCCATCACCCAACTGCCAAATAAATCAATACATGGAGGCTTAGTCTTAGTTAGGAACGCCTGGCCTTAGCTTGACTATTTCTAGCAAACTTTCCTTAACTTAAAAATTATTCCCTCTACCTTTTGCCTCTGGGCTTTTCCCTTTCGTTCTGTATGTTACTCTCATTCTTCCTCGGTGGGTGACTGGGAGGCAGTCCCTAGCAGCCTCCTTCCCTTGTCTTCTTGCTCCTCCTCTTCATTGTTTCTCCCCTGTTTACACTCTCTGTCTCCCAGCCCCGCCTGTCCTTGCTCCTGCCTTGCTATTGGCCATTCAGCTCTTTATTAGGACCATCAGGAGTTTTAGACAGGCAAAGAATCACAGTTCACAGAATTAAACATGTGCAGCTTAAACATAGGTCACACACCTTAAAATAATCCCCAGCATGCCTTCAGGTCCCCTCCTTGAGTTTTTGCCCTGACTTCCTCAGTGATGGACTGTGACCTACCAGTTGTAAGGTGGAGTAAACCCCTTTCTCTCCAGGTTACTTTTGGTCCTGGTGTTTGTCATAGCGATAGAAACTAAATAAGAGCCTTGTCTGCAGATGGCAGAGTGGAGGACAGCCTGACTTAGTAAAACTTCCTCTGCTGTGTTCTGTCTGTGTGCTGGGATAGGCAGACTTACATGGCCTCAAGTCTTGCTTGAGATTAGAGCAGGCTTTAGGATGTCTTAGCTACCGAAGTCTAAAAACTACAGTGCATAGGTCCAGCAAAGAAAGATCCAAGCTCTTTGACCTGTGACTCTGGAGCTCGCCCACCACCTGGCCCTGACTCTGTAAACCTTATCACCTCTGGTTAAGAACAAAAGATTACGGAGGTTTTTTTGTTTTTGTTTTTTGTTGTTGTTGTTGTTGTTGTTTTTTCCCCCAGCATAACAAGTAGGTCTTGGCATTTCTTATTAAAATATAGGTCATATAAACTCAAAACAAATGATTCCGATTTTTATATCTTGATGTAGTGTTTTCTTGTGCTATTCTGATTCTGTTTTTTCTTTCAGATTTTCATGCATCTGAGTGACACTTACTCAGTGCTGGGGATTCCTCTGTTCAGGTAAGCGATGTACTTGTAGAATTAAGAACTTAGTTTTATTTTTGTAGTATGAGTGTTGGTACAGCAAAGGAGGCAAAGCTTCCTGGGACCCTTGCCAATTGACTATGGTCGTCCATGGGCTAGAATGAATCTTGGAACAATACATCATTATTTCTGTTATTAAGTAGTTTTCACAGACCCATGTATAAACTATAATTGTTCAAATTCTTTTTTAAAAGCTTATATACTGAATTCTTACCTGCAGCAGGTACTTTGTGTAGGTGTTTTGGGGAGAAGGCTGGTTGATGCAAACAGTCATTCTTAGGTCTTGAAAGGTTGTAAGTATCAATACATTTTTAAGATGTCTTGTGTGTCTAATCCTGTTCACAGTATAGGGATGTAGAGACTCTTCTGTTAATTCTCCATTTGCCTTAAGCACATGTTTTCTCAGTCATAAATGAGATTATTTTTTTTTTAAATGCTTAAGATGTTTCAATGTCTCTTATCCAGTGGTAAGCTCTCCAGCAGACCAACACAAGACAGAGAACTTTGCAGATGCCCCAAATGTAGAATGATAGGCCCTTGCTATCTGCTGGTCATGTGGTAGGCTCTGCCAGTGTCTCACCACCCCCAAGGATCAGGGGTTATGTCAATGTTCTTGGTACAACAGCCCCTATGAGACCGTTACCTAGTGGGTGGCCCACTGCTTCCCCTGGGCCACAGACACTCCACTGCCTGCTCCTAGACCAAGCCTCCCTGCTGTATGCCCCACTGTCTCCAGGCTGCCCCACTGTAGGGTCCTGGATGACTTAAATTCCAGCACTTCTGCCTCTCTGGCTTTTTTTTTTCTAAATCCCGTTTGCTGACAGAAGGGAGTGGGAGAAACTAGAGTGTGATTACATTTGAACTGTGTATTTATTGATAATCACCATTACAAAGGTAGGACAGACAAGCAAAACAGTTAAACAGAACTCATGTCATGGGCTGGAGAAACAGCTCAGCGGTTAAGAGCACTGACTGCCCTTCCAGAGGTTCAATTCCCAGCAACCACAATGTGGCTCACAACCATCTGTAATGAGATCTGGTGCCCTCTTCTGGCCTACAGGCAGAACACTGTATACATAATAAATTTAAAAAAAGAATTCCTATCATAAAGTAGGTCTCATGTGTATCTCTGGCTATCCTGGAACTCACTCTGAAGACCTGGCTGGCCTCCCCAACTCACAGAGATCTGCCTCTGCCTCCTGGAATTACCACTATCCAGACCAGTTCTGCATCTTAATTTATAGGTACATAGGTGCTTTTAAACGTTCATCTTATTACCAATTATTATTTGAAATGCTATTTGCATGACTTCTTATGTTTCTACAAATATGAGTAAATTTGGAATAACAAAATTTAATGACTTAAAAACACATATAAAGTTATATATACTTGCTGAATAAAAATTCAACAGTTTTATATATAGTTGTAAATTTAAAATATTAGTCTATTTGGTGTTGGAATCTAAATATATCACTGCTGCATTTAGCACCACTAGGGTTGAAATATTTCTTTTCTAGTCAATTTCTAGACTCACCTTTTCTGGGGGAAAGGTCAGAGTACTAATGTAGCTTAGAAATGCAACATCTGCATAGTGTGTGTGTGTGTCTGTGTGTGTGTGTGTGAAGCCTAGCATTGAGGTGGGAAGAAGGAGAAAAGGGAGAGAGAGGGACTGGGAGAGGGGGAAGCACAGAGAGAAAGAGAAATCCTGTCTTGAAAAAAAGTATTAAAGAAAAAAAAAGTCTCGGAACTGGAATGTACAGTATAAATAAAAAAAAGACTCGGAACTGGAATGTACAGTATAAATAAGGAAAAGACTCGGAACTGGAATGTACAGTATAAATAAGGAAAAGACTCGGAACTGGAATGTACAGTATAAATAAGGTGTCAGTTGGTACCCTGTGGTCAGGTGAGCAGACTGCCTGCCTCAGTGAAGGGAGGAAGCGGTCTCAAAGATGTGTCTTGACTAAGAATGATTTTCGAGAGTGTGAACAAAAAGAACAGCATCATGGAAGCCCTGACTATGGAAGAAAGTGGAAAATTAAGAAACGGCATAAGATAGCCAGGATGTCTGGGGGTCACATTCAAATGTCTATCTTAGTAGTTCCTAAAGGGCTTGCTTTCATTAAAGACAAGAACTCTTTGGATCTTTTAACAGTTTGAAATCCCAAGGGTATTATTACCTGTACCTGTACCACATGGCCATGGTATCTACTACTAGTGTACAGCCTGGAGTCCAGCGCTTTGAGTGTGGCACTATTGATCATGTGGACTGTCATTTCCTGAAAGGCCTCAATTAACAGGCTTGTGCTGGATACAAACTTACAGAATAATTTTAAGTCAGATAAAGATGAAAATAAAATGATAAAAGAAATCAACAACTGGAATTACAGAAAGTGTTTTAGAGGAGTGCAGAAAACAGTGTGACTGTGTGAACGCCCTGTAACTGTTTCTAAATTAACCTACCTCCCAAACACCAGCACACATTCCTGAAATCCTAACTTCTTTATCTTACCCACAAACTGTAGCTACAAAACCACATTGAACGTGTGTTGCATTAGAAAGGTAGAAATGGAGGCTGGGGAGGCAACTCGGTCTGTGAAATACTTGCTGTACCCTCATAAGAACTTGGCTTCATCCTCAGAACCCCCTAAGAAGCCAGATATGGTGGTATGTGTTTGTAACCTCATCCCTGAGTTGGTAGAGACAGGCAGGTGGGTCCCTGCACTACTTCAGCCTTCCAAGCCTAGTCAGCAAGCCTCGGGTCCCAGTGAGAGACCCTGTCTTAAAAAACAAGGTGGACAGTATAATGAGTTTCTCTGTGTCCCCCTCCCCAAGCTGGCTCCCAGAGACAGAGACCTCTTATTAATTACGAAAGCTTGGCTTACAGCTTAGGCATGTTCCTGACTAGCTCATTTAACTTAAATTAACCCACTTATATTAATCTACATTCTTTTACTTGATGTTACCTCTCTTCCAGATTGCACCTCCGTTTTTCTCTCTATCCCAGAGTCCTCTCTGTCCCCAGAAGTCCCATCTAACTTCTTTTTACCTGTTGGCCATTTATCTTTTTATTAAACCAATCAGAGTGACTCATCTTTGCACAGTATAATCAAATATCTTGAGACGGGATAGATAACCTCTGAGGAACAACACCCCAGGTTGGCTTCTGACTTACATACACACAGAATGATAGAAATAATCTTGATAGTCTGACAGTACTTGAACTACTTTGAAGTCTGTCAAATGTAGAAACATGGTATTTTCTACATAATGGATGAGGGATGGTGTAAGGTGGTCTGTGCTACGGTTAAGAATGAGAGCCGAGACTCATTTGTATGCTCCTGCCTCACTGTATCTTATGAGAAAGATGCAGATCAGCAGAAACCAAGCTTACAGAAGAGACTGTGAATTTTCCATATTACATTCAGATTACAAAGCCCTGGCCTCTTGATGACACCAGCTGTCCTGTGTAAAGACAGGGAAGTGCTAAGTAAGAGGTTTCCTTAGTGTGTGATTACAGTTTTGTAACTGAAAACATAGGAGAGTTTAAATTTCATTTGTCTAGAAAATTTCATATTGTTAAGTACCACACTGGTTGATTAAGCAAAGGCCTAATGTAGAAGGTATTTAATAATTAGGTTAAAATATCCTCTGGTTCAAAGAATATATCAGAATGATATGTTAAAGTACTTCTCAGATATAGACAGAATGATTGTGTTTTGCATCCTGTTCTTTAACATACTATGGTAATACTTAATACATTCCTGATCTCTTTTCTGCAGAGTTCCCTTAGCCAGCAGAACTTACATCCAGACAGCTGGGCTGCGGTCGACTATAGCATGGGCCATGGCATCTATTGCTGAAATTAAGGTCAGGAAGCTGCCTATATCCCTCCAGTGCCAGCAAGGTCCTTCCTGCTAGTGGGCACCCGGTGTTGTTGTTGTTGTTGTTGCTGTTGTTGTTACTCCCCTTTATTTATTTTTGTTTTTTGGTTTTCGCACCTGCCATTTGACTTAAAAGCTGTATAGTTTCTACTTTTGTTTCTTGCTTTTTGATTTTCCATACTGAACTTCTTTAAGCATCTTGAGTGAAAAGGCTGAGGTCAAAGTGAGTTGCATTTTATTATTTCTGATATTGTGAGTCATAATCAAAAATGTGGTTGAAAGAACCTACATCTTTAAAAAAAAAAGTGTTTGTTTTCTCTGTATCCAAGATCATCAGTCTGTAAGTGTTCCCCTGGCAGTGGGAATTGTGTTTTCTAATTGAAATGTCCTGTTTGACCTCTGCTGCTTTTGCTAGTGTCTAGAAGCTACTCCAAACTTCCCTGTGCTACTGTCTGCATTAGCATGGCTTCTTTGCAATCCATGTGCAGTGAAACCTCTTTATCTGGGTCAGCCAGCTTCTCCAGGGTCTCACCATCTCACCTGTCTTATCTGTCATTTCATGCCTTTCTTTTTATCTTCAAGTTCAAGGGTTTTTGGGTTTTTATTGTTTGTTTGGTTTTGGTTGCTGTTCTGCCCTTTGTTCCTCCCAGGCAGGCCTGAGCACCTTTGGTGCCGAGACTGGTCCTGAACTTGTGACAGTGCTTCTGTGTCAGCCCCTCTGTTTTCAGTTTGTTACCGCCACACTCAGTGCTACACCTGGTTTTAGATCTTTTCTGTCCCTGTCACTTTCATTGAAACATCCAGGAAAAGGCATGGCAGATCTACTTCCTGTTTTCCTCTTCCACTTCCTGTCTTCTCTTTTTGCATTTCACAGCTTCTTACTGTTTACCTGTGAGCTGCCCCCTAATGTGACCATGGACATCTAGGGATTTTACTTACTGATTATTCTATTAAGTCGCTTTGCCCAACTCCAAATTGATCACGCCTGTCTCTGCTTCTTCCTACCTGTGCCTTTTGGGTCATGAGTATTTCTCTTCCCTTCCCTGCCATGAGACCTTGCAGCTGTCCTGACTTCCTCTCCCAGCCCCCAGATGCCAGACTGAACTAAATGCCTCACTGTGCATCAGTTTCCCATAAAGCTGCCCTGTAGTTGCAGAATCTTAGTTGGCCCTTTTGTGGCCACCATGCTCATCCTAATGTCCAAGCACACTTGTCGTAACACATCTGATATGGCTGCAAAGATCCCTCCGAGATGTGCTGCTCCTTATGTTGTTTGTTCTTTCCCTTCCACCCCCCCTCAGGCGATGGCGGGGTTAAAGTCTTTCCGTAGCCATCGCCTCTCCTCCTGTATTTGACTGGCCATGGTCCGAATCTGCTTTGTCTGGAGTTCTCCCCTTTCAGCCCATGATGCTCCTCCTGTCTTTTAGCTTCTGGTGTTGCAGATAACTACCATGCACTGTGGGTTTTCTTGGTTCTTTCTGCTAGTAGACTCCTAAGAGTTTTCTTTTGACCCCTAAAGCTCAGGAGTATTACCAGGTTCTCTGTACATGTGGCCTTTTGTTGTGCGTGCCTGGGTGTATTTCCATTCAAGCCCGGAGTTTCCAAATCCACCTGCTGGTTCAGTTCTGTGTCCAGCACTTACTGGCCAAGGACTTTCAGGGACAATATTTAACAACTATCCCTCAGTTTTTTTGCTTGCAAGATGAAAATAACATCTCATACTGTTAAAGTAGTTGTTAGAGTCAGAGCCTGGGCCTTAGCAGCCCTGATGGGCTTGGCTGCCTGTCCTCGAAAGGCCAAATGGATATTTACAAATGGCTGAAGAGAAAGCTCAGTGGCTAAAGCAGAGCTGCTCCTGCAGAGGATGAGGATCCAATTCCCAGCGCCCGCATGATGGATCACAACCATCTGTAACTCCGGTTCCAGGACATCCAAATCTCTTCTGGCTTCCTCAGATACCAGACACACATAGTGTATAGGCATACATGCAGGCAGAACACTCACATATATGAAATGAAATAATTTTTAAATTAAAAAATCAAGCAAGTAATCCTGAATAGCAAAACGAGATGTGTTCAATGAGACCATGTTAGGAAAGAAGCTAACAAAAAGTATAGAGTGACCTATTCATCTCCAAGCCCATCTCTGAGGTCCTGACAGAGTATTTAGGTTAATAAAGGGCTGGTATACGTAACTAAGCCGTCCTGGTCTAGGTTGTCCTGCCCATCATTGTCACCACTGTCTCAGCCCCATCTTTCTTGCACAGTGGTCTGACAACTGTCAGAACTGTGTGAAATCTTTCAGAGACAAATTCCTCTGGCTTTTGTTACGCTCAGCATTATGTTCCAAGGGAAATTTCTTGGGGTCCATTTTCTCAGGAGTGAGAGGAGAGACTCTCCTCAGAATACTTTCCTTCCTGTCATGATGGTTATAATAGGTTCATATCAGGATGAGGTGAATTAGCGTTAATAAAGCAATTAAACTAGTGACTGTCATAGAAAGGACACAACTGTTAGTTGTTATGGCATACGAAATTGGTTCTGTTTAATAATAATCATCATTCCTCCTAACTGAGCACTTTCTTTCAATATTTAATATCATTGCCTCAGCTGTCCTGTGAATTTAACTTTAAACTCTTTGTTTCTGACCTCTGAACTTCCTGGTAGAGCCTGTTAACTTGCTGGCTCCATCCTCCCAGTCATTCATCTTTCCCATATGTTTTCATCTCTTTACATTTTACCTCTCCGTTTGAGTTGTTCTTCTAAGTTCCAAGAATAACGGAGATCTCCCTTAATTCATTTGTTGATTTTTATAACTTAAAAGTCATATTTGTTGTTGTGTGTGAGTATCGGTGAAGTCTCAACTCATTGCCCCTCTAGTAGTTAGTAGCTCTGCTCACTAGGGCAGGTAGAATGCATTGTTCCCCATTATAGGGGCCAAAGAATGCTACCAATGGACATCTGTATGCCTCAAATAAATGGTAAGCTCAGCCTTGAGGTCTGAGCATCAGCGTGACCAGAGGTCTAGCCCCCATGCTATTCTTTAACCTTTATCCCAATTTATTTTGGTATAAGACTAGAGACATAATTACTCTCTATTCTTTTCTATACTTTGAGTAGTTCCAAAGTTTGCACTTAAACATAAGTTTTTGTGACCACATGCAAATCTGAAATCTTGCCTTTGTTTTGATGTAGACATAGATTTGGTGCCAGGATACAGGTTTTTTGTTTTTTGGTTTTTTTTTTCCTGAAGGATATTCACTTCTTTCCTTCAGGTCTCGTCTGGTTCTACCACCTGGCTCTGCCCTGGGGACCCCGCTTCCTCTGTAGACATGTCCAGTGCCACTCAACCTGAAGTGGGGTAGGTGTCCTGCTTGCTTGGTTTTTGCTTCCTTTCTTCTACCCTAAAAGCTCATGTTGTTAGATTATGCCAGTCAAATGCAGACCTCTTTCCCTATTGTCCTGGTTAGAGGTATAAGCCTTTATTCCTGTCTGCTTCTTAATGATCTCATAGCCAGGAGACAGGATGCCTCTTGGTTTATTGGCTCCCTCCCTCTATCAGCCTGCCCTAGTCACATGCTAGGCCATGTCAGATCCAGAAGGGTGTGTCTGGATGTCTCTGTTTCGAGAATCCTGCTCTTGCCAGGTGTGGAAATGTGTGCCTGCAGTCTCAGCTACTTGGGAAGCTGCAGGTGGAAAAAAGGACACAGGGACTTATTAATCATGAAAGCTTGGCCTTAGCTTAGGCTTGTTCCTAACCCACTGTTTTACATCGCTCAGTTCCCTTCACTCTGCACTGCCCATCCTGCTTCTCAACAGTTGCCTGGCGACTCCCCCTTTCTTCTTTTCTGAGTTCTCTCTGTCCAGATGTCCC
>NC_022029.1:35193430-35208606 GCF_000317375.1 Microtus ochrogaster
GTTGCCAGGAATTGAACTCAGGACCTTTGGAAGAGCAGGCAATGCTCTTAACCACTGAGCCATCTCTCCCGCCCTACACGGTGTAATTAAATATCTCACAACAGGAAACTGAGGCAGGAGCATCACACGGGCCCAAGAGTTTGAGGACAGCCTCAGTAACATTGCAAGGCCTTGTTTCTTAAAAAGAAAGATTTCTGCTCTTGTGCACTAGCTGGCTTCGGTTCTACACTTTCAATTCTCTTCCTTCGTATTTGTCTTGAATATTAGAGCCAGAACTAAGTGTGCTTGTGTGTTCTCTTCACCTAAACTATCAGCATGTGAGTCTGCGCCCACATAGCATAGCATCGCCTTTAGTCCTTCAGTAGTGAATTGTCGTTCTACCCTAGAACCAGGTACTGGATTGGGCTTCCTCTTTCATACTTAAGGACACTAATGGACTGTTTGCATCACTCTGTCCACTGCTCTAATAGCTTACAACTTGGGAAAAAAAAGACAATAAACATTCTCTAACAAGTTCAAGGTTCAACAACAAACCACTGTTGGAAGTAGGAAACACCGGATACATGCTGGCTCCGGTTCCTTCCTTCCCGTTCTCTCATTACTCACTGCTTTCACGAAGACCGCCCCAACCCGCCCACTATCCTTGTTAACATTTGGTGATGTGACCACTCTCCCTGGAGCAGACTTTCTCTTCTCATCCTGAAGCACTTGTACCACCTCTCAGTAAACATGACTGAGCCTCACCTTCCAGTCATCTACATCTATAGAGAACCAAGGCCTGAAGCATAACGTCCTTTCTTCACTCCCTTGCTTCCCGAGTGAGCTCGTCCAGTTCTTAGGCTTTAGATACCACGTATTAGCTGACTCACATTGATTGTCCCCACATTTATATCTTAGCCTGAACCTTGAGCTCTAGATTCATCTATCCTGTGCTCACTCATCATCTCTACCAAGACATCTAAGAGGTGTCTCAAAGCTAGCAGAGTTCCCTACTCCTTCACCTCTCCTTCACTCCTTTGTCCCCACCAGTAACAGACAGGTCTTCCCCTGTCCGTCAGGCAGAAGGTTTAGTCATGCCAGCCTGTTGGGGTTCTTCGATAGTCCACATTAAATACACCCAGAATCCTACTTCTATCAGAATATCTATAGTGTCTAGTCTCTCCTGCCCAGACTCCAGACCCAGCCTCTTGTGGTTCATGCTTCATAGCAGCCAGTTCGATCCCCTCCGACTGCAACACCATGTCACTTATTTAACCACACCCTGTAATAGTTGTCTGTCCTTCATTGACAGAACCAGAATCCTTAGGGTACTGATAAGATCTGACATATTACTGTGAGAGAAATTAGTTTTTTCTCCAAATTTCTATTTCCCTTCAAATAGTATTGCATTGCCTTGACTCCTTGGGGCTGTGTGAACCATGAGACTGACAGGGTTTAACCAGCCTGGTGCTGTTGGAAGTCCTGGGAATGACATCCAGAGGATACCATTCAGATCAATGTACAACTGCCCTGCATGCCCGCCCTCTGGCATGGTGATGGTATTCACCGTTCAAATGGTGACCATTTCATCAGCCTGGCTTCCAGAAAGCATCAAAGCCCAGGTGCCCTGCTTTGTGGGCATGAAGTATGGGCTGCATGTTATTGTAGACCTCTGAGGTCTGGGGATTATACAGTCTTGTCATTCCCTGGCTACATCTCCTGTGTTACATTGCCTTTGCCCCCCGCCACCACTCGCTGTTCCCTGAACCCACTGGGCTCCCTCCTGCCTCAAACCGTGACAAATGCAGTCCTGCCTTAGGATTTGAACTGCTCAAGTTCTCCTAGAGTATAAGAAGGAATCTTGACTCCTGAAATAATGACTCCCCAGGTTTAGACTTCTTTTATAGTAGACCTGTTGGAGCAGACTTAGTAACAGCAATTTCTCTTTCTGTTTAGGCTGGAGCTCTGGTTCTGGATCCAATGTGTGGCCTTGGGACCATACTTGTGGAAGCTGCTAAAGAGTGGCCAGTAAGTTGCAAAGATTTGTCTAAATCAAGTTACATTTTTAATAATTAAATCACTTACCAATATTTTATAAGTAGATAGTCTGGTTTTGGATTGTAGTACTTATATGAATTCCTGTTTTCTATAATTATGAGATTTTGAAGAGTTCATTAAATTTCTATATTTTTTATTTAAATGCTATGAAGAATTTAAGAAAATATGACAGGATTTAATAATTATTCATACCTATATTATACTAATTTCCAAATTCTTTAGTCATCTATAATGGTAAAATATTAACAGACTTTAAAATTTACTGTTGTGTATTTTTTTAAAAATTATTTATGTAGCACGAATTCTAATTGGTCTTAATAATAAAAACCTGGAATCAGATATTAGGGGCGAAAGCTGAAAGATAGAGAAGCAGAGCAGCCAGTCACTAGTTCTTACCTCTATGAAATCCTCAGACTGTCTCTACACGTCCTCAAACTGAATGCCTTGAGCTCCTGTCTCTTTATGTTCCTCTCTCTACCCAGTCATAGCCTTCCTGTCTCTACCTTCCTAGTGCTAGAATTGTAACTCCCAAGTACTGGGATTAAAGGTGTGAGCCATCACTACCTGGCTCTGTTTCTCTTTTAGATTGAATCAATTTTACGTGGCCCAGAGTGGCCTTGAACTAACAGAGATCTGTCTACAGCTGCCTTCCAAGTGCTAGGAATAAAGGTGTGTGTCACCACCGCCTGGCCTCTTTGGCTAACCAGTGGCTAGTTCCTCACTTTATTTGTTAGAGCACAAACAAAATATCACCATAATTTTAAACTGTTTTAACTTGAAATTAAGATTCTTCTAACTTTACTTTTTCCCTTTAATAAAATACAAGTAGATTTTCTTAATTATCGAAATGCTTAATGGATTTATTTATACTTAAAATATGGACTTCTTTCCCACAGGATGTGTATTACATGGGTGCTGATGTCAGCGACTCACAGTTACTTGGTGCATGTGACAATGTGAAGGCCGCAGGCCTTGCGGAGAAGATTGACTTACTTAAAGTCTCTGTCACAGGTAAGGTAGTTTGGTTGCTTACACCCTGTGGAAGGTCTGTGGGACTAATATGCACTTTACTTCACTACTATAGTTGTTTGATTTGTTTCTTTCAAAATATTCCTGATTGGGAAGATGTTGCAGATTAAAATAAAGTAGTCCCACACTGGCCCAGAATGGAGCATAATAAAGGTTTCTTTATTTAGGGGTAGACTCACAGATCAGCAGTGATCAGCAGTCCTCTGCCCGAGCAGGGAACTGGAACTGAATCCAGCAGCCGAGAGACCCACGCATGCTTTTGCTCTGAATTTATAGCACATGAGACCACATCCAAAGTGGGTCAATATCTTAAAGGCTATTGGTTGAAGAAGTTCCCACAGCACCTCCCCCTTTTGTCTAAATAAGAGAGTTCTAAACCCAATACAAAACTATATACAATAAGAATAAATATCAAGTATAAAAATTAGAATTACAGCCAGCATAAACAATATCTAGCAAGACACATATGCTAAATGTTTCAATAGTTCTCCTGTTCCAAGGTGTCTTGTATTAGAAATGGCTCTGCTGAGTCATGAGAGGAAAGTAACTACGACTCTCTAGTCTTCAACCCCATCAAAGACCTGAGAAGGGAAGTAATATTACTTGAGTTAGCAGGAAGTGCAATCAAGCAACTTCCAAAAGATGAAAGAAATGACAAAGACAACCTAGGCAATCACCTAAAGTCTCATTTGCAATGTTGGGGCAACCCACTTTGGCTAAGGCCTAGAGTAAATGACAGACCATTTTCAGAGGCAGGTTGCCCCCTCCCCCCAATACTTCTTGCCTGGCCACTGGGCAATCAGCATTTTAATAAAGCAATACAACTTATAAATCTTTACAGGATACAAGATCATTGTCCCATAGCATAGAGTGATTTTCATTTATATAAAACCATAATCTCATTCTCTTTATTGTATTATTTTTTTTTGTTTGTGTGTGCACACACATGAGCTCCATTTGGCACATGTGAATCCAGAGGACAACTTACAGGAGTCAGTTCTCTCCTTCCACCATGTGGGGTCCAGGGAGTGGACTGTGGTCATCAGACCACAGTAAGAACTTTTACCCACTGAGCCATCTTATTGCCTCCACTTTATTGTATTTTAATGGTTTTATTATTTCTGCTTCTTGCTAGCATTCACTTTGTGTTGTAACCCTCTGCTAGTATAAACAAAGATGATCATTTAACATGAAGAAATTCTACGAATTTGTTCCTGAATTTTAATCATTCTGAAAATATGGACTAGAATGAGTGTTGTGCCACCCGTTATCTAGGAAAGTAAGAACTCGTCACCAACTAAGCATTTTCATTTGTTGACATTTACGTATTCTTAGCATATGGTAGCACTGTAACACACAGATTTGAAGAAAAGAAATACATTTGTGATGTAATTAAAAGGTAACTAAGTAAAGGGAATACTTACATTGCATCCAGCAAGACATTTGACAGCTGGTCACTCAACACTTCATCAGTAAGCTTTATTATAGCAAGATTTTTGGCTACTAATTGTGAGTTTTTGCCATCTTTGTCCTGGAGTATAATGAGCTGGTTTTAGACCATATGGCTTCATTTTCCTTCATGCTAATGTGTTTTCCTCCAGCCCTCCTCTCCCATCCTGTTGATCTGGCTAGTGTTACACCTATGGGGGGTTACTAGCAAATGAGGGACACATAGGCTAGGTGTACATAAAGTATAACAGAAAATGAATAAGAGCTCACCTTCAAAGTGTTTGCATGCTGTCATTGTATTTTTTAGTAACATTTCTATTTTGTGATGAATTCTTAGTGCCAGTAAGTTCATTAGAGTGTGTCTTTAACAGGAAGGTTCTACACTTCTCTAGAAAGACAGTGATGAGCATGTAACGTGAATGAAGTATGTTGACATTAACTGTCCACTCTGACCAAGTGAGACAAGTCTGCTAATAGAACCACCTAGCATCTACTTCAGAACTTATTTTAAAAGTTATTTTAATGGTATTTGTGGATCAAAGCCAGGTGTTGTCATATGCAGCTGAGGAAAATGCATTCAACATCACTGTGTGAAGCATGACTTCATCAGCATGGAAGGACTGGTTTCTAAATTAATGCTGCTCACTGTTCAACTGCAAGTGTTCTTATGCTTGTGGTGTGTGTGTGTGTGTGTGTGATTTGTTACTAAAAATAAAGTTAGCAACCAGGAAAGCATGAAGCTCAGTAATGTACAAGATAAAATTCATCCTGTAAATATACCTTGGGTGTCTTGTGGCAAGAATCTTCTGATGACTTTCTTCATTTTAATTGGACACGAGTATATTCTAGAATAGAATGGAAAAAAACTTCAGTCCTAATTTTGTTGAGTCTACACTTGATAAAAGAAAAACAGTGGAGACAGCTTATTTGAATTTTATGTTTGCTGAGGTCACTGAGTGGAAGAACTCCGAAGGCTAAAATGTTCCCATTTTCCATCTTAGGTAGAACTGAGAGTAGACTCCACTTAGTAGAATTTACCTTGAGACCCATTGTTACTTCAATACCTCCAGACAAAATACGTTCTCAAATATAAATGTACCTGAAGAAGTTTTAACTATGGAAGTAGAACTTCGTTGCTCACAGACAGTTTCATGAACACAGCCTTCACCATTGATAACTTGGGATCAGAAACAATGTCTTTGAAGCTGGTTGGTAGATAAGTGAAAACACAGTTATTTTAATGTTCAGATTTTTTTCTTTTTTTTTTTTTTTTTGAGACAGAGTTTATCTCTGTAACAGCTCTAGCTGTTCACAGAGCTCTTTGTCTTGGATCTCCAAAGCATTCAGAGTCTTGTCATCTCGTGGAAACAATACAGAAACTCCAAATGTCCGTGTAGGTCAGTGTCTTGTCGAGGTGGTCAATGCCTGGCCTTGCCATAACCGGAGTCTCTGGCTTCTGAATTGCAGAGTTACCACTGCCATCACAAAGTGTTGATGTGATTATTTCTGACATTCCATTTGGGAAAAAATTCAAGTTAGGAAAAGACATCAAAAGTATTCTACAAGAAATGGAAAGGTAAGTTGTTGAATTTATTTCCATAATTTTTTTTTTAGCTATAGGCCATTTAGTCAAACTTATCATTGCCCTTAAGTCTGTTCACAGTGGAGTAATTTCCCAAAATTTTGATCTTTAATTTTTTATTTTTTATTTATTTTACATATCAACCACAGTTTGATATGTTTCAACTCAGTTTCCCCTCCTATCCCTCTTCTCATTACTCCCCTCCCCCCCCGAAACTAGCCCCCATCCACTCCTCCAAAAGGGTAGGGCCTTCTGTGGGCAGTCAACAAAGCCTGGCACATTAAGTTGAGGCAGAATCACATGCACCCCCCCCCACACACACACACACAAACACATATCAAGGCCAAGCCAGGCATCCCACCATAGGGAATGGGCTCCAAAAAGCCAGCTCATGCACCAGGGATAGAGCCTGGTTCCACTGCCAGGAGCCTTTCAAACAGACCAGGCTATACAGCTGTTGCTCACATGCAGAGGGCCTAGTTCGGTCCCATGCAGACTCCACAGCTGTTGGTCTAGAGTTCATGGGTTCCCAGGACTTGGTTCAGTTGTAGTTTTCCCCATCATGACCTTGACCTCCCCTTGCTCATACAATTCCTTCCCCCTCTCTGCGACTGGACTCCTGGTGCTCTACCTAGTGCTTGGCTTTGGCTCTCTGCATCTGCTTCCAGCAGTGACCAGATGAAGGCTCTATGATGACAGAATATTCACCCATCTCAGTATAGGGGAAGACCAGTTCAGGCACCCTCTCTACTATTGCCAGGAGTCATCCTTGTGGATTCCTGGGAATTTCCATAGCATTGGTTTCTCCCCAATCCTCTGATGGCATCCTCAATCAAGACAATCTTTCGTTGCTGTTCCTCCCCCATTCCTCCCCCAACTCGACCATTCCATTCCCTCGTGTTCTCATCCCCTCCCCTCCCCTCTACCGCCCCACCCCCAGTTCACCAATGAGATCTCATCTATTTTCCCTTCCTGGGCAATCCATGTGTCTGTCCTTCTTAGGGTCTTTCTTGTTGCCTAGCTTTTCTGGAGCTGTAGATTGTAAGATGATTATCCTTTGCTTTACATCTAATATCCTCTTATGAGTGAGTACATACCATGTTTGTCTGAGTCTGGTTTACCTCACTCAGGATGATTTTTTTCTAGTTCAATCCATTTGCCTGTAAATTTCATAATTGTCTTTGTTTTTTTACAGCTGAGTAAATGTACCACATGTCCTTTATCCATTCTTTGATGAGGGGGCATCTAGGTTGTTTTCAGGTTCTGGCTATTACAAATAATGTTGCTGTGAACACAGCTGAGCAAATGTCCTTGTGGTATGATTGAGCATCCTTTGGGTATATGCCCAAGACTGGTATCACTGGTTCTTGAGGTAGATTGATTCCCAATTTTCTGAGAAACCTCCATACTGATTTCCAAAGATACCAGTTTGCACGCCCACCAGCATGTTTTTTTTCCCTTACTCCAAATCCTCTCCAGCATGAGCTGTGTCCAATGTTTTTGATCTTAGCCATTCTGACAGGTGTAAGATGGTATCTTAGGGTCATTTTGATTTGCATTTCCGTGATAACTAAGGATGTTGAGTAATTCTTTAAATGTCTCTCAGCCATTTGAAATTCTTCTACTGTGACTTCTCTGTTTAAATCTGTACCCCATTTTTAAATTGAATTATTTGGTATTTTGATGTCTAGTTTCTTTAGTTCTTTATATATTTTAGAGATCAGCACTCTGTCAGATGTGGGGTTGGTGAAGGTCTTTTCCCATTCTGTAGGCTGTCATTTTATCTTACTGTGTCTTTTGCCTTACAGAAGCTTTTCAGTTTCAGGAGGTGCCATTTATTGATTGTTGCTCTCAGTGTCTGTGCTGATGGTATTATATTTAGGAAATGATCTCCTGTGCCACTGCATTCAAAGCTACCTCCCACTTTCTCTTCATCATGATCCACTTGGACTTGAGTTTTGTTCATGGTGATAGATATGAATCTTTTTTCAATCTTCTACATGTTGACATCCAGTTATGCCAACACCATTTGTTAAATATGCTTTCTTTTTTCCATTGTATAATTTTAGCTTCTTTGTTAAAAATCAAGTGTTCATAGGTGTGTGGATTAATGTCAGCATCTTCAATTCATTTCCATTGTTACATGTGTCTGTTTTTATGCCAATACCAGGCTGTTTTCATTATTATAGCTCTATAATAGAGCTTGAAGTCAAGGATGGTGATGCCTCTAGAAGTTCCTTTCTTGTCAGGGATTATTTTGGCTATCCTGAGTTTATTTTTCCATATGAAGTTGAGTGTTGTTTTTTCAAGGTCTGTGAAGAATTGTGTTGGGATTTTGATGGGGATTACATTGAATCTGTAGATTGCTTATGGTTAGATTGCCATTTTTATTATGTTGATTCTGCCTATCCAAGAACATGGGAGATCTTTCCATTTTCTGATATCCTCTTTAATTTTGTTCTTCAAAGACTTAAAGTTCTTGTCATACAGGTCTTTCACTTCTTTGGTTAGCATTACCCCAAGATTATTTTATGTTATCTGTGGCTATTGTGAATGGTGATGTTTCTGATTTCTTTCTCAGCTCCTTTATCATATGTATTTAGGCGGGCTCTTGATTTTTTTTAATTCATCTGTATCCTGCCACATTACTGAAGGTATTTATCAGCTGTAGGAGTTCCCTTGTAGAATTGTTGGGGTATATACTATCATATCATCTGCAGATAGCAAAAGTTTGACTTTTCAATTTGTATCCCCTTGATCTCCTTTTGCTGTCTTACTGCTCTAGCTAGAACTTTGAGTACTATGTTAAATAGATATGGAGATAATGGACAGCCTTGTCTTGCTCCTGATTTTAGTAGAATCACTTTGAGTTTATCTCCATTTAATTTGATTTGATTTGATGTTGGCTGTCAGCTTGCTGTATATTACTTTTATTATGTTTAGATACTTTCCTTGTATCCTTGATCTCTCCAAGTCCTTTATCATGAAGTGGTGTTGGAATTTGTTAAAAGCTTTTTCTACATCTAATGAGATGACCTTATGGTTATTTTTTTCCTTTCAGTGTATTTATATATACAGTATATTTATATGGATTCCATTGACAGATTTTTGTATGGTGAACTATCCCCGCATCTCTGTGATAAAGCCAACTTGATCATGGTGGATGATTTTTTTTTTTTTGGTGTGTTCTTGAATTCTGTTTACCAATATTTTATTGAGTATTTTTGCATTAATATTCATAAGGGATATTGGTCTGTAAGTCTCTTCCTTGTTGAGCCCCTTTGCAGTTTGCATATTGGGATAACTGTAGCCCTATAAAAAGAGTTGGCAGTTTTCCTTCTATTTAGATTATGTGGAACAATTTGTAGAATATAGGTGTTAGCTCTTCTTTGAAGTTCTGGTAGAATTATGCGCTGAAACGACACATCCCTGGGCCTTTTTTGGTTGGGATACTTTTGATGACTGCTTCTATCTCCTTATGGATTATAAGTCTATTTAAGTTGTTTTTCTGGTCATCATTTAATTTTGGTATATGGTACCTATCCTATTTCTTTTAGATTTTCCAAATTTGTGGAGTATAGGTTTTTGAAGTATAACCTAATGATTCTCTGGATTTCCACAGTGTCTGATATATTCCCCTTTTTGTTTCTGATTTTGTTAATTTGGATATTCTCTCTCTGCCTTTTGATTAGTTTGGATAAGAGTTTATCTTGTTGATTTTTCTCGAAGAACCAACTCTTTGTTTAATTGATTCTTTGCACTGTTTTCTTTGTTTCTATTTTATTGATTTCAGCCCTCAATATGATTATTTCCAGTCGTCTACTCCTCCTTAATGAGTCTGCTTCTTTTTGTTCTGAGTTTTTAGGTGTGTTGTTAAGTCACTAATGTGAGCTTTCTCCTTTTTGTTTATGTGGGCACTTAGTGCTATGAACTTTCTTCTTAGTGCTGCTTTCATAGTATCCCATAGGTTTGGGTATGCTGAGCCTTCATTTTCATTGAATTAGAAAGTCTTTATTTTTTTTTTTCTTATTTCTTCCTTGACCCAGGGGTGATTCAGTTGAGCATTGTTAAATTGCCATGAACTTGTGGGCTTTCTGAAATTAGTGTTGTTGTTGAATTCTTAACTTTAATCCATGATGCTCCGATAAGATAACGGGGTTATTCCAGTTGGGGTTTTGGTTTGTTTTTGTTTATTTATCTGTTGATATTTGCTATATGGCCAGTTTTAGAGAAGATTCCATGAGGTTCTGAGAAGAAGGTATATTCTTTTGTGTTTGGTGAGCTCTTCTATAGATGTCTGTTAAGTCCATTTGAGACATGACATCTGTTAGTTTTCTTATTTTTCTGTTAAGTTTCTGTCTGGCAGACCTGTCCATTGGTGAGAGTAGGGTGTTGAAGTCTCCTACTGTTAGTGTATGGAGTTTGATGTGCGATTTAAGCCTTAGTAATGTTTCTTTTACATATGTGGATGCTCTTGTATTTGGGGCTTAGATGTTCAAAACTGAGACTTCATTTTGGTGGATTTTTCTTGTGATGTGTATGAAATGTCCTTCTCTATCTCTCCCAAGTGATTTTAGCATGCAGTCTGTTTTGTTAGGATTGTTTCTTAGGTCCATTTGGTTGGAAAATCTTTTCCCAACCCTTTACTCTGAAGTAATGTCTGTCTTTGAGGTTGAGGTGTGTTTTTCATATGCAGCAAAAGGATGGATCCTGTTTTCATATCCATTCTGTTAGCACGTGTATTTTTATACACAAATTGAGTTAATTGATATTAAGAGATGTTAAAGATCAGTGATTGTTAGTTCCTCTTATTTTTGTTTTTGGTGGTGGTGGTATTGTGTGTGTGTGTTTCCCTTCTTTGGGATTTGGTGGTGTGGTATTATCTAATGCCTGTGTTTTTGTGGGTGCAGCTAACTTTTATGGATTGGAGTTTTCCTTCTAGTGCTTTCTATATGATTGGATTTGTGAATAGGTATTGTTTAAATCTCATTTTGTCATAGAATATCTTGTTTTCTCTGTCTATGGTTATTGAAAGTTTTGCTGGGTATAGTAGTCTGTGCTGGCATCCATGGTCTCTTAGTGTCTATATAACACCTGTCCAGGACCTTCAGGCTTTCAGAATCTCTATTAAGAAGCTAGGTGTTATTCTGATAGGTCTGCTTGTATATGTTACTTGGCCTTTTTTCTTGTAGCTCTTAATATTCTTTCTTATTTTGTATGTTTAGTGGTTTGATTGTTATGTGGCAAGCATATTTTTCTTCATTTTTTTGTCTGGTTGGTGTTCTGTAAGCTTCTTGTATCTTCATAAGCATTTCTTTCTGTAGGTTGACAAAGTTTCTTCTGTGATTTTGTTGAGTACATTTTCTGTGCCTTTGAGCTGGTATCCTATGGTCTTTTCATAGTGTCTAGCTGGACACTCACCTCTTGGTCCAATCACTGCAGGTGGTGTCTGTGTCTCAGGGAGCCACTGAGATCACAGGGGATGTGTGGGGTTTAATGTTTAATTTTCTAAAAGTTGAAAATTTTAAACCATGTTTTCTGTGTCTTCTTATACCATTAATTTTATTGAGAAAAAATGACTTTTGCTCCAGTTACCAGGGTGGATAATGTCAGTGTGTCCTTCTAATCCTCACAGTCATGCATCCTCAGGGTCAGACTCCATACTCTATAATGAGGGATTGGGGCCAGAAAGATGAACCTGTGCCTGATGACAGCTGCTGAACCGCGGGCCAGAATGGGAGGGGCAGGACCATCGCCAGGAAGTGAAAATGCAGAATATCGTCCATATGCAGTCTTGATCTCAGAATATCATTTAACAGAAGTAGTTTTTGGAGAGGTTCAGTGAGGCCCCGATAAACATTTTCCCATCATTTACATTGATACAGGAATAAGTAGACAAAAATAAGGTAATCCCTTATTTTTGATCCATGATAGATTATGTCAGCTGGACATTTGATGGACCTGAACAACATGAATGCTATGAGCCTGCCAGGGAGTAATATGTCACCAGCTGAGGATGTATTTTGGGAGGAGAAAATTCAGTGTCAAGGCTAACATTCCTTGAGGAAGTCATAGCCTGGCCCAAGCTCTAAGCCTGCCTGTTAGGCATCTCACTGCCTCTTGTCAACTGGGTGCATCATGCTTCTCATTTGCGTGTGTGCATGTGTGGTTTGTTCACGTCTCTGGCGATGTCTTTCTGTGTCACTCTCCACACAGTTTTTGGACATAGATTCTCTGAACACAAAGCTTTTAGAATCGGCTTGACTGCGACCAGCAAGCCCCAGGAGTTTCTGCCTCACCAACCCCCGTGCTAGGATCTCCGGCACACACCACCTCGTCTGTTCCTCTGCATGACTGCTTGGGATTTGACCTTGGGTCCTCATGTTTGCGTGGCAAGCTCTTTACTTACTAGACCCTCTCTCGTGTCCCAGCCAGTGACCCCCTGTAATATAGGACACCTATCTCTGCAGTGCCAATGCTCCCATGTGAGGTGGGGGTCTGGGATGACAGCTCTGACTCCCCCGTGAGTGTGCCGTGGCATGTGGGTGCATAAACATAAATGAACAAAATAAATAAATTTTAAAGAAGAGCCAAACCACTCCCTGTGCCTGACCCTGGTCCCACCTCACTCAAAACAGCGCGTGACACAGGCATCTCTTGAATATCCCCAGAGCCAATATTAATTCCCCTCTCGTCACACCCTGACTTCCTCTTACAGTCATTGCAGGAGCATTTTTAAAACACTATTGCCCATCCCGTACTATTGTCCACATTTCTAATTTAATTTAGGGTTGGGCCTGGGTATGTTTCTTACAAGTTGCCAGTGTGATTCTCTTGTACTGCCCGGGCTCAGAAGTGCAGCCTGTGAACCTAACTAGGTGGGAGGTGGGGTTGTAGAAAGCAGCTTCTGTGGAAGTGAGACAGTAATGGATGTGCCTGCCTGCCCACCGTCAGTAAATTTAAATGTTTACACAGAGTCAGGAAGATGAGTATTCAAGATTTCCTGCATGGTTAAGAATGCATTTGAATATAAGGGGTTTCCCTTCTTTGCCCAGCTTCCTTGCTACCTGCCCCCAGCCTTTGTGACCTAAGTTTAGACTGCCGTGGTTTTAGGTCCCTATAGACAACAGCAGTGACTGTGAGCACAGCCTCGGAAAGCAAACGACTGAATCCAGTCTGGGTTTTGTTACTCCGTAATTCCTCTGGCATAAGTGGACTGCTGACCACTTCATATCTAATTTTGTTATCATAATACATACCTTCAAGTATTGTCTGGAAATTCTGTGGATCTAAAGGTCTCCGAACAGCTCTCAGCACTGCACAGTGGTCAGCACCTTAGCTCCTACCCAGACTTTCTCA
This sequence comes from Microtus ochrogaster, assembly GCF_000317375.1. Lineage (NCBI taxonomy): Eukaryota > Metazoa > Chordata > Mammalia > Rodentia > Cricetidae > Microtus > Microtus ochrogaster. Next base: position 35,206,887 of record NC_022029.1, read on the forward strand.
CATAAACCACTTCTTGGAAAGTAAGTAGGGAGATATATTCATAGTTAAATACATATAGCTTTTCTCTCAATAATTCAGGAGTGTTTATAGGTGTAGACATCCAAAAATCAAAAGAAGATTTGTATTACTGCAATTAAGGGGGAAAGGTGCTTAGTAAACCTACTTGTAATGGCAGTGGAAATAGATGGTTCCGTTTGTCACACAAATGGAGCCCCCAAGAAGGAATATTGTGATGGCTTGAGCTGTGCATGCTGCCCAGTTAACCATTCCATCAGGACAGAGCAGTTAGGAATTTGATGACATTTGAACTTTGTTCTAACTATTTCCATGTAAAATACTTGAACTCAGTTTGAAATGCACCTTGCTCGCCTTAAAGGAAGGAGGAAGCTCCATGTGCCAAAGAGGCCTAGAATGGTCTCAGGGAAGAGGACAGTTTCCAGTAAAATTTGGAAGTTGTGAAAGAATTTTTTAAAGGGGCCATGTTTTTATTCATGCCAACATTCAGTGAGCAATGCAGCAGCAAGGTTACTCAATGACCAGTGAGTACAGCAAGCTGCCTGAGGCAGGGGGTTGGCAGTAGGTGGTTTAGGTGGCTGAGACCTGCTGTGCTCCACGGTCCAGTGGCATCGTCATTGTTAACCATCTGCCCTGGTCTCACAGGGTCACGTGCAGAAGAAAAATCTTTTCTAGGGTTTAGTACACAGTTTTCTCACCCTTTTAATGACAATATTTTAAAGATATTACCATTAATATCAGGAACCAATATACTGGCAAAGATTTTGAGCAATATTACAATTTCTGAATAGGTCTTTTGTACGAAATTCTGTGCATGTACATGGGAAGAGGCCAGGAACACTCATCAGAGAACTTTGGGTCATCTTTTGTAATAAGTTGGTAAACACCATGTGAAGAGTCTGGCCTTGCATATGGGCTAGAAAAGAGAGACGTTTTCTGACATTGTCTATAAAATAGCAGTGCTGGGTGCAGACTAGAAAGGATAGTGGAAGGGTTAAATGGTATGTGATACAGGGAGCATTTGAAACAGGGCCTGGCATACAGCACACACTGGGTAAGTATTAGCTGTCACCATTACTGAACACCATCACACTGCTGCTACTCTGTTACGTCTTCTTGGAATAGTTTCAGAGAGGTAACACTCCAGGGTTGAAGATAGTCCATATTGGTGATACGATATATAACTAACCTGCTCTCCCGATAGGGTTACACCAATTCCGTCATCAAGAATGTTCGTTGTCTCCGTCTTACCGTGCAGAAGCCTCAGTCTTTTCATCTTTGGTAATGAAATGAGTTAAAAGATTATGTATCATTGCCAATATTTTTTTTTATGTTTGGAGATATTTGTAGTTTTCTTGTTTCTGTCTCCGGCATACAGCCACAGTGGACCTTCTCCTATCTTGTCTGTGTAGGTGTGGCTTCCCCTCCATCCAGGCTGCCTCTCCCAGTCCCTTCCCCAAGAACCATAATCTGCCCACTTTCCTCTCTTGTCTTGAGCCATTTTATCTCCCTGTTCTTTCTAAGTGACTCAGCCATCCTTTCCTGAGATGCTTGTGAATGTCCTGTGTCCTGCACTAGGTCATGAGGAAACAGCCGTGGACAGAGACAGGTGAGGTCCCTCCTGTCAGTGGCATGATGGTACACAGAGCAGTGTTTCCAGTCATGATGGTACACAGAGCAGTGTTTCCAGTCATGATGGTACACA
>NC_022029.1:35208706-35219103 GCF_000317375.1 Microtus ochrogaster
AGCAGTGTTTCCAGTCATGATGGTACACACAGCAGTGTTTCTGATCATGCTGCAGTTGGGGAATAGGACAGGGTACCACCTTAGGCATAGTCAAGAGATGCTTGTGTCTCCACAGCGGTAGAGTTCTAGGGGCCTGGAGAATGAGAAAGCACACAAGGGAATGTGTGTTAAGTGGAGAGCTAGCAGAGGCAAACAGAACAAACAGAACAGAAGCAGACAGAGGCAGGTTATTGACTTTGAGCAACTGAAGGAAGAAGAAAGCGGATCGGCAGTGAGTCTAGAAAGGCAGGAGCAGCCATGAGTCTAGAATTTACCTGACGCCAAGCAAAGCAGCTACATAGTGACCAGACATCTGTATCCCCGTCTAAGTGAACGCCAGGAAGCACTGGTGGGTAGGGAATCATGAGCGGAAACAAGACCCTGCTGTCCCAGCTCATTATCTCCTTGCTCCTGGCCTTCTGTCCCCAGGCTCACTGGTGGCATCTACCCTTGGCCACTTGGTGGTCCTGTGGCTTTTGACACTAAGGGCCACTTTCCCTTGGCCTCCGTGGCACCACTGTTGTCCCAGTTTTCTCCAGAGTGTGTCTCCTGGCTCTCTCCCATGGCCCTTCCTTACAGGTGATGTCCCTGCTCACTGCCTTTGCGTCCCTCTTAGCCTGCTGCTACCCGGATGGTCCCAGCCATTGTGGCTTTATCATTAAACCTCCTGTCTCAGCGGTCTCCGAGCCCCCAGCTGTCCCTTGGCAGTTACTCAGAGTGGCATCATACTCAAGACTGAGCTCTGCTCCCTCTTTCCAGGTCCTCCGCCAGGGTGAACCACTGCCAGTGCCTCCTGTTGCTTCTCCCCCCACTGCCTCCCAGCCTTGGCCCCTTCCTGTCACTTTCGAGCCTCGCTCTCTGCCTGCTCCTGGCCCCCTCACTGCTGTGGTCCATTAGTCACTCGTGCTGTTGGCACTGGCAGCACTTGAATGACTGAGGAAATAAACTCTCAAAAGTCAGAGTTTCAGGGTTTCCCTTTATGAAGTCTTTTCTTTTTTTTTTCTTTTGGTTTTTCAAGACAGGGTTTCTCTGTGGCTTTGGAGATGAAGTCTTTTCTTAATCACCCCTTTGTTCATGCCCAACTCCTCCCTGGTGACTGCTGTCATCGGCCTGTTCTTTGTTGAATATGCTGACGCCATGAGATGCTACCATTCACCTTCTTCATTGTACAGTCATTTGTTAGAATGTGACTACAAATTACTTTGAAGCTTGCCTTTTAAGTAGAGCAAAAATAGATAATTAAAGCAGATTTGTACTAGAGATTCCATAATTACTATAATGAATATGCATTATAGAAGATGCTACCTAATTATCAAAACCCTTGTATTTAAATAGATGAAATTAAATTTCAGATTAACAACTCTTTTTAAATAAATCAGGATTGTTTGTTGTTTCAGAAGAAAGAAATACTCATTCCAATTACCATTTTTTGTCAGAGTGCTGCGTGATGGTGGAGCCATGGTCTTGCTGCTCAGTGAGGATCACCACAGGTACCTTAGAGACTGTGGAGGCAATGGCATCCCCCTAACATCCCAAGACAACATCGCTGACCCTGAGATGAATCCTGACAAAAGAACTGGCACATCAGACACAGCATCGCCTTCATGTAAAACCAGTAGCTCCCAGTGCCTGAGCAGAGTGTTGCCCTGTGGCTCCCTGGTGCCAGTGGAGTGCTTCAAAGTTAGCCTTGGAAAAACAGATGCATTCATATGTAAATATGAGAAAGTGCATGCTCCTGGACTGTCTCCAGCTGGACACCATGAGCCAGGAGCACATCAGCAGATGGCAGCCCTTCAGGAATCCCCCCCATCTCCAGGATTCCTCAGAGCCCCAGAGCTCAAGTGCACAGCCTCTGCAGATGGGTGCAGCTAAGGAACAGCCTTGTTGAGTAAGGCTTTCTGTTCTCCAGGACTCCGTGTTCGTGACAAAGAGCACTTGGTGAAGATTTTGAAGATTCTGTCTGAAAACTGCTTCATGCCAGAAATCAAACTTATTAGAAATGAGAAACCTTTTATGTGTAACTTTTTTTACATATTAAACTTGATTTTTTTAACCTATAATTTGCTTCTCCATTGAAATGAAAATAATTTTTATTTGCCATTATTGATGACTCATATTTTGTAAAACATCAGATAATAACAGTAAGCTGGAATTCCGCAGCATGATGAAAATGCATTTTGCTTTTTTAAACGATTTTTTTTTATTTCATGTCTATGTATGAGTGCCTACCTGGTGTAGGTGTGCCACGTGTGTAGTATTGCTGGAGGACAGCATCGTGTCGCCTAGAACTGGAGTTACAGGTGCTTGTGAGCTGTCGTGTGGGTGCTGGCAACTAAATCCAGGTCCTTGGCAAGAGCAGCAAGTGCTCTTATCCACTGAGCCATCTCTCTAGCCCCTGGAATTTGTTTTTTTGAAAAAGCTTTAATGAATTGTTTCCTTACTTCCTCTGTAGAGAGTCAACATGTTTCTTGTGTTTGCTGATTGAGAAAGGGAAATTGGAAGGTAGTGAACATACATTTTATTATTTGACCTTTTATATACTAACTCACTTCTTGTCAGATTTGACACCATTTGAGCAACCTTCCTATGTTTAGGAATTCCCTGTCTGTGGCTCTCATCTCCGCCATAATTTGCCTTTCAAGTGGGGTCTGGTGTTTATTCTAGCTCCACCCCCATGAAGGTACTAGTGCAGGCTGTGTGTGTGTGCAGCAGCAGCAACAAGGGGGTCTTTGTCAGGACATCCCTGCCCTGGAGTTTTAGCTCCTAGGCTGGCTTTCTGGCTTTGCTGGTTGAATCTGTAATGCTGCATGCTAACTTTGAATACGTTCTGCCTTTCCTCAAACTCTAGATTGCTTGCTAGCAACTAGGATGCTAATATGGAACTAGACACTTAGGGATTTCAAGCAAAGGCCCCAGAAATGTGAGTGTGCTGTTGGTTGTACAGCCTGGCTGGGGTGAAAAACAGGTTATAGATAGCATTGTAACAAGCTGGTGGCAGGTCTTGGTAGTGAAACAATCCATTGCTCCTCTGCTTACCGACTACCTTGTGTAGTAATAGGAGCGGCAGGGCCGCATCCCCAGCACCCTGGCCGCCCGCACAGCTAGCTTTACCCGAAATAATTACACGGACACTGTATTCTTTTAATCACTGCTTGGCCCATTTCTATCTAGCCTCTTCTAGGCTAACTCTCGCACCTGGACTAGCCCATCTCTAATAATCTGCTGTAGCCCACAAGGTGGCTTACCAGGGAGATTCTAGCCTATGTCCATCCTGGGTCGGAGCTTCATCGCGTGCCTCAGAGAGCAGAGCTCTCGCCTCTGCCCGCAAGAGTGGAGCATCGTCTCTCTCTGAGGCATCTGCCTGGGAGCTGGGAGCAAGGCGTCTCTGCTCCAGAGTGCAGAGCTGTCGAGTCTGAGCTCACTTCCTCTTCCTCCCAGCATTCTGTTCTGTTTACTCCTCCCACCTATGTTTTAACCTATCAGGGCAAGCAGTTTCTTTATTTAATTAACCAATGACCTTCCTCCATCAACCTTGGGCTGCGTAAAGACCCTGAGGAACACCAGCTCTGTGGAGTAGCTTTTGTTAATAACAGAACTTGACAGCCCAGGAGAAGACATTCAGGTTCACATAGTCCTTCCTCCTTGAGCCAGTGCAGTGGTCTCAGCCATGGGCAAAGTTGTCTGTAGATGACGTATGACAATGTCCTCAGACTTTCTGGCTGCCACCTTAGGAGGCAGAGAGAGAAAACTGGAGTCTAATGAATAAAAACAAGGAACTGTGAAGCATCCGGCAATGCATAGAACAGACACTCATAACAAAATGCCACCAGTGCGGAGCTGGGAAACATGGGCTTGGGAAGGCCGGGGATGCTGGGAATTACAGCCCCTTCTGGTCACCATTGGACTGAGGTAGCAAAAGAGCAAACTCAGAATAGGAGCCTGTGAGGTACCACGTTATATCAGTTGAATTCACAGCCTAGCTGAGTCTTGTAGGTGGGAGAAGTTAGTACATGATGAGGGGAGGAGAGACCTTAGACCTGAATGGAGACATGGATGACTCACCTCCCTCAACCCCACTCAGGCTTCTGGGTGCCCCTGTTGAGCAAGCCCACATTCATTAGCAGGTGTTCTTCATGCCTTGTGGCTTCTAGGACCTCAACTGAAGACAGAACCCAGCAGCCTTGGGACCTGGGGAGAAAAGGGCTTGTGCAGCAGAACTCTGAAGATTGCTAATTGATAGACAAAAATGGGGCAGAAGGGGGTCTGTTCAATCTTAACCAAAATTTAATTTTGGTCCAAAATTAGATCTGTTGCAATTGATGCAGTTAATATAGGCCTCTGTATCTATAATGGAATGGGGACCTGGAAAGGTATGGCGGTTTGAATAAGAATGGCCCCCATAGGACCATCTGTTTGAATGCTCAGTCATCAGGGAGTGACACTACTTGAAAAGGATTAGGAGGTGTGGTCTTGTTGGAAGTATGACATTGGGAGTGGGCTTTGAGGTTTCAAAAGCCCAAGCCAGACCCAATGGTTTTCTCTTCCTGCTACCTGTGGATCCAGGCGTAGAATTCTCAGCCACCTCTCAACACCATGACCTCCTGTATGCCACCATGACAATAATGGACTAAACCTCTGAAACTGTGAGCCAGTCCCAATTAAGAGCTTTATTTTATAAGGGCTTCTTTGGTCATGGTATCTTATCATAGCAATAGAACACTGGCTAAGACAGAAGGGCTCTAACCATATGAATACACGGTCAACTGAAACCTAAGCTTAGTAGCTTTCCTAACTACCTGAATCTGAATACCAGAATTCAAGATATATTGAAGAGTCAAAAGCCTATATAGGGGAGCATTGGAATAGACATATTTGCCCACCCTTCAATTATTTCTCTCCCAAAGCCCAAAAAAAAATGTGTCTTCTGCTTCAGCATTGAGGGTGGAATTTTCTCTGTAGGGGCTGGTCTGTGGAGGTGGGGGATGTCGGATGCTGCTGTCACAGTAGGCCTGATCTCAGAGGGAAGATGAGCACTGTGTGAGAGAGGCACGGAAACAGCTGTCAAAGGGCACAGACACATGTGGAGTCCAGGGCCTGAGTGGTACCTTCCACGCCTCATCCCTAGGACCGCGAGTAAGGGAGACAAGTTGAACAGCCCTAAAGGGCACTCAACACCAATGACAAGGAAGTCTATAAAGTCTCATCTCTTACGTGTAACTGGAACATGATAACTAAGCTCTTACTGGAACCACCGGCAAGTTATAGTTAACCAATTATAGTTGGTTATAGTTATAGTCAGCTAATTCCCACAGTAAGTCTTAACACTGTACATCAAGCCCTTTGAATGGAAGGAGGGAAGGGACAACTTTCCAAGGAAAGAATTATGACCAATTAAAATAACTGCTCACCAAGCAAGGGGGACATCTAGACCTCTCTTTCCATTGCTGGCTGACAGTGACCTCTGTTAGCCCTCATCCCTGAAGCTCCAGCTACCGCTGCTGTCCACTGGTCAGTGTGAAGGCTCACGAGGCTTCAGTGGTAAGTGAACCTTTGACCCTAAACTGCCTCACGGTCCTAATCTACACAATAAATACTACATACCTACTGTTGCCAAAGCCCTTGGGTTCATTGCTTCTGCTGCCACAAAATACCTGCTAAAAGCAACATAAGAACAAGTATATTGTGACTCAGGGTTTGACATCACCTGCCGTCCCTTGTAACTTGGCATGGTGACAAGCTCATGAAGCAGTTGGTCACAGTCTACCAGGAAACAGAAGGCAGAGAACACTGCTGTTCACTTTAATTTTTCCGTTCATTCAGTCCAGGACCCCAGTCCATGAAAACGCTGCCAGCCCACATGAAGGGTGGGTCTTCCCACCTAATTCAGAAACTCCCTCATGGACATTCACAGAGGTCTGTCACCATGGTGATTCTAAACCCCATCTAACTGTCAGAATTAATCATCACGGAGCTGTTCTGAGCCTGAAGCACGTTCATGACCCAAAGCCCTAGTTGAGTTCAAACATTGAGGGGGGAGGGAGGCAGACATAAGAAACAACTGACATCATTTATTTGCTAGGTTAGGACAGTTGTGTAACCGTGAAGACAGGCAAGTTCCAGCCTGGGAGAAATGAGATTCTCTAAAGGGACACCTGCGACTCTCTGTCACACTGTTGGAACAATGGACCCCAAAGAAATGAAAATTTCCCCAGGAATCTACTAGGAGAAAGAGAAGATCCCAGCCAGAGGGAGTACTTTTTACACAGAATCCACAGTTCTGGCAACAGGCCAGCCCACCCTACAGGATGAGACTGAAACCCAGATAATGGGTCAGGGTGGGCAGGACCACACGTTGGCCTTGACTACTTGGTTGTGTGGATCTTTAGCGTTTATCTTTGTCTTCTGGATACTATGATGTATTTAGGGGACTTGCTGTTTCTTTGTCCCTCTTGCCAGTGTGGCTACATTGAATAAATGTTTCTGCTTTCCAAAATTAATTTGACTATTAATTGACTTATTGAGGACAGGTGGCCAACACTGGCTTGAGGCATAGGTTGTAACCACCCAAGTTAAGCAACAAAGTGGTTGTGGAGTAGACTAGATTTTGCTTTTTGTTTTCTTTTTCTTCTTTTAATGCATGTGTATGATGTGAGTGGGTATACACACACACACACACACGTATGTATGATGTGAGTGGGTATACACACACACACACGTATGTATGATGTGAGTGGGTATACACACACCCACACACACACACACACATATGAATGATGTGAGTGGGTATACACACACCCACACACCCACACACCCACACCCACACACACACACACACACACACACGTATGTATGTATGTATGCTTGCGTATGTAGGGTCTCATGCATGTCCATTCATGTAGAGGTTCAAGGTTGATGTTCTAAAGCACTCTTCAGCTTTATTCTTTTGGAGGCAAGGTCCCTCAGTCCCAGATCTGAAGTTATGGCAAGTCTAGCCAGCCAGCCTGCTCCAGAGATCCCTGGTCTCTACCTTCTGAGGCTGGAATCACCAGCCATCATACCCACTCAGAATTTACATGGGTGCTAGGATTCCAAACTTCAACCTTCTTACTTTTAGGTCTAAAGTGGCACCCCAAAATGGCAGTGCTGGTGGCATTGTCTGGGTGAAGGACTTTGGCTGGGTAAAGAAGGGCTGTTACTAGAAACGTTTGTTTACTAGAAAAGCAAGTCCCTTTAAGGGGGTTCTTTTGTAACAGACCAGCCTTAACCTTCCCCCAAAGGTCAACCACCTCCAGCAAGGGCACTCAATTCCCTGTCAGTCCCAACAACCAGTATCACTTTAAAACCTTCACCCTGTTGACTCATAAAATCTGCTTGCTTTTTGGTCCTCAAGAAGCCTTTCTTTCTATCGGTGGAGTGGGCTAGTTCTGTGGTTTCACTGAACCCTTGCTTGAACGTGCTTGTACTTTAAGGGCTGAGCAATCCCCCACCCCTGTATTATGTTTTTAATTAGAACAGGTTTCTCTGAGATTGTGAAGTTTAAGCAAGTGTATCAAGGTGATGGAGAAATGTTCCAGGCAGGAGGAATAGGGAGGTGGTCAGGCCTGTTTCAGAGGCGGAAGAACAGCAAGGGTACCTGAAGCAGAGTGCAGAACGGCAGACCAGGATGGTGCATGTCAGAGGTGTTGAGGCAAATTATAAAGGCTGGCTTTAACACACAACACTGAGGGCATATTTAACAGCCGACAGAATCTAGCATTCATGAGCGGCAAACTGTCGGAAGGAAATGGTGGAAAATTGGTTGTGTTCTTGTTTGTTTGATTGTCCTCCTGCCTCTGCCTCCAGAATGTTGAGTTGTACCACACCCGACTAGCTTGGAGGGTGTTGTTGTTGTTGTTGTTTTCAGTAATACAGGCAAGAGAAAACTATGACATACTCCAGGATGGGTACAGTAGAAGCATGAGGAGGTGGCCTGTCTATGCTCTAAAAGTAGACTAAACAGAATTAAGGGCATGTTTGACAGCAGTGTGATGGATGACAAATGACAAATGACTGCAAGACCTTTGGGCACGCACCTGAAGCAAGGGAGTTGCTGTCAACTGAGAGGGGGGAAGGTTGCAGAGACAGTGGGGCAGGATAGGTTTGTGGGTATCAGAAGTTCAATTTTTAGACTAGACAGTCTAGACAGCCTAATTTCAATTTGTTTAGCCAAGACAATCCAAACTTACAAATCTAGTTTAGACTTGCTTGCCAGACGGTTTTAGACTTTCTAATTTTAAACACACATTAAACAAAGTGGAGATGTCAATAGGCAACTGAATATTTGAATCTGTAGTTTAAGAAAAAAGGTCTCCTCTCCTCTGGAAGTACACATGAGGACACTGGGCATGTGTTTAGAGTGGCTTAAAGTTGAGTGGTGTTACCAAAGAACTAAGCATAAGATAAAAGGAACTGAGTATGAACACCTGGATAGACGCTGTGCCCATGGAAGCTGACTGATGGATTAGAACCTGTAGTAGGAGGGCCGCGTGTTTGTCCCACCCACCCGGCTAGCTTAATAACCACACAGAAACTGTATTAATTAAATCACTGCCTGGCCCATTAGCTCTAGCTTCTTTTTGGCTAAGTCTTACATCTTAATTTAACCCATTTCTATTAATCTTTCTCTGGTGGCGGCTCCATGACATCTCTCTCACTCCGCCCTTCTTTCTCCTAACATTCAGTTCCATCTTCCCCACCTACCTAAGTTCTATCCTATCAACAGGCCAAGGCAGTTTCTTTATTCATTAACCAACAAAAGAAACACACAGACAGAAGGACCTCCCACACCAAGAACCCGCTACTATGGAGAGAGACCGGGATGTTATAGTTCTAGACACTACCGACCTTGTCTTGGGATAGCTTTAGACCGGAAGCAGCCACTCCTTACCCAGGTGCCTCTGTGTCAGAACTCATATCCTGTGATTAATGAATACAAACCTTTGGAATCTCTTAACTGAGATTAGTCTTCAGCGTCTACCACCCCCAAAGCTAACGATGTCACCATACAGCATTTTGGACCTAAGGAAAAGCTTCCCCCATCTTGCTGTTCCCACCTCTCAGATGTGCCCATCACTGTGTTTTAAATTTGCTTTGGTTTGTGATGTCCTTTGTTCTGTAAAACTAGAAAACACCACGAAACTGCCCCCAGCATAGAATTTAGGGTACATGGGGGGTGGGGTGGGGTATAAATCTGTGTTCCTGAGCCATGGTCACTCACAATGGCTCCAGAATAAACTCTTATTTCTTTTAAGATGAGAACTGAGAGTTTTTCATAAGCAGGGGCCCAGGCTGAGCCATGCACTCCTCCAACACTTACAGAGGGGCAGAGATGGAGCCACCAGGAAGGAAAGGCAAGAGTGGAAGGGTGTGTACTCAGGTTATGGGGGAGGAAGGAGTCACCTTGCCTGTGAGCTAACTGACCACATGGGAAAAGAAAGGAAATCAGTCACCGGGTTTGCCAACAAGGTCATCAATGGCTTTGGCACTAGAAGGTTGGGATGGCACAGCGGTTAGGGGCACTGACTGCTGCTGAGAAGAACCTGAGTTCAGTTCCCAGTACTCACATAGTGGCTCCTAACATCTGTTAAGTCCAGTTTCAGGGGGTCTGACACCCTCTTCTGACCTTCAAAGTCACTGCATCCACACAACGCACTCTCATACACATAAAATAAATAATTTGAAAAGAAGATAAGAAGTAAGTCAGACTACAAGGCTAGGGTCAAGAGAAAATAGGAAGGATGATAGAGGTCTAGGTTTTGAAAATGGAAGCAAAGAAATGGGGTTGTAAAGAGAGAGTGAGAAAATGTTTGATGAAAGCATGAAGAGTAGATATACATATATGTGCACATACATATGTAGATATATAAAACCCAAGTAACATTTTATATTTTACAATAAATATATTAAATGTGTATAAAATCCTAGGAGAGTTGAGAAATTGATGAAAAACAGAGGGGGGGGGACATCCTGGGGCAGCATCCCTGATTCAGGGATGAAATGCTATCTACAAGCAGAGGGATTGGCTCACCCATGGTTATGGGTGGAAAGGAGTATTGTACAGGCATGCCTGCTATAACATAAATATATACCTAACATTTATTTCACTCTCAAATTCATGCTCTAAAAACAACAGAATTTCTTTTAAAAACAGGGCCTCTCTTGGGTATATTCCCAAGAGTGGCATTGCTGGGTCCAGGGGTAGGTTGATCCCAAATTTCCTGAGAAACCGCCACACTGCTTTCCAAAGTGGTTGCACAAGTTTGCATTCCCACCAGCAATGGATGAGTGTACCCCTTTCTCCACAACCTCTCCAGCAAAGG
>NC_022029.1:35220581-35228003 GCF_000317375.1 Microtus ochrogaster
ATAAATAAAAAAATAAAAATAATTACTAAATTATGTTGGTCAGACCATCCTTGCAACCTGGGCACTAATAGAAACACCAGTCTTAATAAATGCTAGTACAAAACTGGGCACAGTGGCAGGTACCCTCGGATTGCTTGAGCCCAGCCATTGAAACCCAACCTGGATAACATAACAAGACATTTCTCCCCTAGACGTCGCTTTCAAAAAAATAAAGTACAATCAAAAAGAGATATTGGGCTGGAGATACTGAGCTACTGTGCAGACCAAACTTCAGACCTCCAGAACCCACATAAAGCCTGGGTGGGCGTCACAGCCACCAAAATCCCAGTGTGTGAGAGGCAGAGACAGAAACCACTGAGACAGCTGGCTCCAGCCACGGGAGCTCCAATTAAGACTCTGCCTCAGTATAAAGAGAGATCAAGGAAGACACACATCAACCTCAGGCCTCCACACATGTGCACACATGTGGACCGACACACATGTGAATATGGGAATATACACATATACATGCATGCCCATACCACTACATTCAAATAAAGATCTATCACATTCCCAATAAATAATATATTCAGTTTCTGGGAAAACGACAAAGTCTCCATGACAAGATGGACAAAAGGGGCATGAGGAAGTGTGGGAGTCCCTGAGCTGCACGACATTGCCGAGAAGTTAGCTCAGTCTCCTGTAGCGTGCTCATTCACCACCTTGAGTTTTGCCTTTTATATTCTGGTGCTCATCTTTGATAACACAAAATATTAGTATGCCACGGTAGGGGAGAATAAGTTATTAGTCAGTATTACAATGACACCATCTCGTCCTTGGTGGTAATATTTGAGCCTGTGCCCGTTACAGAGACATATGACAGAGCGAATTACACGGGGAAGCAGGTGCCGGATGGTGGGTGGACATGACAGCAGTACCGGGCAAATTCTCTTCTGACTGCTTCGCTTTTCTCAGTAAACGAGAAAAAAAATTAAACGGCAGCTTACCCAGTTTCTCGGCAATCACAGGACCCTCACAGATGCCTCCCTCTCTGACTCAGGAAGGAAGGCCGTCGATTAATGAAAGAGCTAAGGGCTTGCCTTGTGTTCTCCCGGTCCCTGCCAAAATAGCTAACCAGAAGCACCGCCAAGGCATTACAGAAGCTGTGGGCATCCGTACCACCAGAAAGGGAGACAAAGATGCTTAACGGAGCTCTTTGGCATCTGAAGGCAGCCCGTGTCACCTTTGGGGTTGCCGCTCTCATTTCCCAGAAGCCTGGAAAGAGAGCCTCCAGCTGGTTCGGGCCCCACTGTCAGCAGCTCCACATTAATGCCCTTATGACCTGCGAGATCTGAAGGTGCCCAGAGCATCTGTGGCAGATCCCGACGGGAGAGGGCACAGCTGCCGCCTCTTAACTTCTGGAGCAGCGCCAAGCTCTAGCCTGCAAGTCATTATCCTGCCTTTGGAAACAGCTACTGGTTTGCTGGTGGGTCTTGACTTTTGGACTGCATGTAACCGTGTGACCTGCAATGCAAATCTTGAACTGGGTGTGATTTGACCTCCCAAGCTCAGAGTCCTGGGGACCCAGCAAAGCAGCACTTACTTCCTCATCAGATGGAGGCTGCTGCGTGGCTCAGTGCAAAGCTCCCGGTGGCTGACTGCCTAGGGGCTGCAGGGGAAGGGCTAGATGCCTCCCAGCCTCGCCTTCCCCCACAGTCCCGGGAGGAATTTGCAGCAGGGGTCCTGAAAACCTCAGGAAGGGAAATCACAGGTGAAGCTGCAGGTGTTTCCGGTTCCTGTGGGGGCGGTTCAGCACCACTCCTGGTACTGGCAAGGAGGTACAGAAAAAGAAGTCCTCCTCGGGAGCCAAACGGGGAATTGTGTGCTGTATGCACTTTGCCTCAAAGGCGAGGTGACCTAAAAGGCACATTCTTGCCGTGTCACAGGCAGAGACTGGGCATGTCAATGGAAGGGGAACATGGGTGGGCCTCTTACAACAGGCCCCAGAGCAGACCTTCTGGGAGAGACCATTGGGCAATACTTTGCTAAAATATAACCACTTCTTCTGGTTATAGCGTCGGTGCCATCAGCACACCTGTGTGCACAGCGAATGACTTTATTCACCACCATTGTGTCTTTCCGTTCACCATTGAGCTTCTGACCAAACAGTCCTTTTCGTAGTGATGTGATGCAGTCATGGATTCTTTGTCTTAACCCTGTATCCTGTCGCCTGAAGAAGATGCTTTTTATCCAGTCCTTTTCAAAGCTCTACCAGGCAGAGACTATTCCAGGAAAGCTGAGGATCAGAATTGGTACATTGGCTCCATTTTTCCCTTACTAAGCTCCTCCCACTGTGTTTGCTCATCTTCCCATGTTGGGGTGGGCACTAACATCCAAGGGCTTCCTTTTCACTCAACACCAGCCCCATCTCGCAAGTCATGGATGATAAAGTTCTATAAATAGGGGACGATGTTGCAGCTTGAAGGAAAGGCTGTTTGAGATTTTAATTTCTCTGGTGGTACGTTTCTTTCCTTAAGAACCCAGTTCATCAGCTGAAGATAGAGCTCTGCCGGCAGAGCTCTTGCCTGGCATGATAAATACCAGACAGATGGCAAAGAGAGGGGAGTTAACTATTACAGTGAAACTTGAAGAGTAATTGGGAATGGCGTATTCTGTCGAAAGAAAGCATGTAATTGCTACAAAAGATAAATACAGGAACAAAAGAATGGGGTTCATCATGACACTTCGTGCAAACACATCATTGTATTTTGCTCCTATTCATCCCTCCCTCCCCCATCTCTAATCTTCCCTCTCTGTTCTGCTGGTCCCCTTCACCCATCTCCACAAGAAGCCCCACTCCCCAACCCCCACCTCCCGCTTCTACTTTTCAAGGCTTGGTCTGTTAAGAGTCAAGTTTTCCCTCTGGGGAGTCATCAGAAGTCTGAGATACCACCCGGTGGCATACCGTGTGTGTTGTGAACCAATGACCAATAGATGGCGCTGTTTCTCCCATAGTCAGGAGTCCTTAGCTGAATTCCGCCACAGCGCTCTTAAAGATCCTACTGACATGTTTGTAGCTCATCACTGGAGTGTCTGGTCTTCCTTCTGACTCTGTGCTCAGAACGCCTCTTCTTCCTGGTGGAGATCTGCAGGGCTGTCATCCATGCCATGAAGAGACAGGGCATATCTCAGCATCTCATAGAAAGATCCGTTACATCATAGCAAATAGCATGCCACCACCATCACCGCCTCTGCCACCCCAACCTGGAACCTTCTTTCCTAATGGACCACTATGATAAAGGAGCTCTTCCTATAGGAAAATACACAAGCTTGTCAGTGCCAGGCAGTCTCAGTCTTCTATATTTGCAGACGCTGTCTGGACAACCAGTTTTTCTGTGTCTAGAAATCCAGATCTACTAACCTTGAGGTCACATGATGTTTTGCAGTCCCCTCAGTTAGAGGTAAGAGGCAGAAAGAAAGCCATTGGTTCTGTGGGAATCTGGGTTTAAATAAAGGCAATCCCTCCTTCTAGAGAAAGCAGTACCCACCCACCCCCCCCCCACACACACACACATACACACTCCAATTTCCAAGCTATTCATAATTCACCATGAGCAGCCAGGGTCATTCAGGGACTAACCCTGTTCTTCCCATAACTGTTCTTAAAGAGGACTTCACTACCGGGTTACACAGCAATGAAGCCACTGATAAGGAGTGGATTCATCATTCCACCAGACAGACAGAAAAGGCACAAAGGATGTTGGCTGTGCTGGTTGGAACACTGTCTCCGAGTGCTCAGTGACAGGTATGTCTGTCAAGAGCACAAGTGTCAGCCTTAGTTCCTAGCAGGATGGTAGCTGGGACACAGACTGCTTTGCAGGTGATTTATTTTGGGAGTGGAAGCCTAGGAACAAAATTGGGAAAGAGAATAAATTAATCCAAGGAATCACTATTGAACAGAAGCAACTGTGACAAGCCTTTCAGAAGAGGAATGGAATGTACCACAAAACTGCCCACTCAACACAACAACAGAAGGGGGCGCCTGCGCACCAGCTCCTACCTCCATCAGTCAGACAGAGCAGCCCTTTCTCCCTGCCACTGGTTTTTCTTGTGATTTTATTGTGTATACAGTGTTCCGCCTGCATATATGCCTGCGTGCCAGAAGAGAGTACCAGATCTCATTACAGGTGGTTGTGAGCCAACACGTGGTGCTGGGAATTGAACTCAAGACCTCTGGAAGAGCAGCCAGTGCTCTTAACCCCTCAACCATCTCTCCAGCCCCTCCTCTCACTGTTTTTAATATTTAAACTTCACGATCTAAGCCGTTTATCCATGGGATGTTGGGTAGAGGAAAAATTGAAACTGCTCAGAAATGATGTTCTTGAAGTAGGAGTGTTCCTGGCCCTTGTCATGAAGAGGAAAGATGACTCATGTTCATTTTTGGAGGGAGAGTAGCCATATTACATTACATGGGAATATTGGGTACTTGGAGGAATCTTAAATATGGAGAAGAATGGATATTGATATTGTGTCCAAAGAGCATAAGAATCAGTAAGTTATCATGTTTTCAAGTTACCTGGGACTCATTAACACATTTCCAGCACTGAGGGCATCTCCCACCATTTGAGTCCCACCCCTCAAAGACAGAAACCAGGGGCCAGCTTTTCCAACCGCGATTCTAGTGACGCATTGGCCAGCCCCTGGTACATGGTCATTTAATCCAATAGGAGCTTTGTTAGGAAGCAGGCACCATGCCTGAACACTGTCCAGGAGAGGGATAACAGATGCATCAGACTTCTGAGACCAGCAGCCCCAGAATGTGCTCATGGTGTCAGTGGTACAAGCTGGAAGGTGGGCAAGGGGCTGCAGTGGATCCTGATGACAACTCTCCTGGTCCATGGTTTAGATGGCACTTCTGCTTGACCAGCTCCCGAGACTTGTTTTTCTAATCTTAAGCACCCAGTATGGTTTTTCGTTTGTTTCAATAAACTTGCTTTCTGCTAACTTAGAGTAGATTATGTTGAGGGTTTCTGGGAGGCCTGTCTCACCTATAAGGTCACACTGACCACACTGTAGCTCATCTTTAAAGGACTGCCTCTTAGTTCTTGCCTGGTTTTTATTGTTGTTGTTGTTTGTTTATTTTTAAAACAATATTATTTTACATACCAATCCCAGTTCCCTCTCCCTCCTCCCACTCCTCCCACCATCTTCCCCTCCCCAGCCCCTATCCACTCCTCAGAGAGGGTGACGCCTCCCATGGTGAGTCAACAAAGACTAGCACATCACTTGAGGCAGGACCAAGGCCCTCACTCCTGTATCTAGGCTGAACAAGGTACCCCTCCATAGGAATGGGCTCCAAAGAACCAGATTGTGCACTAGAGAAAAATATTGGTTCTACTGCTAGTGCCTCACAAACTGCAAGCACACAAGGGTCACCCACATTCAGAGGGCTTAGTTTGGTCCTATGCTGGTTCCTCTGCTGTCAGGCCAGAGTCAGTGAGCTCCCACTAGCTCAGATAGCTGTTTCTGTGGGTATCCCCATCATGGTCTTGGCCCCTTTGCTCATAATGGTTCTTTGTTTTTTCGAGACAGGGTTTCTCTATGTAATAGCCCTGGCTGTCCTAGAACTCTCTTTGTAGACCAGGCTGGTCTCAAACTCATAGAGATCCACCCACCTCTGCCCCCCAAGTGTTGGGACTAAAGGCGTGTGCCATCAGCCACCACCGCCTGAGTTTGCTTTCTAACTGCAGGTGTCATTCACTGTTGTGTGATGCCATTTTCCCAGTTTCAGGTGTAAATGTGTGCCTTACTTGTATCTTTGGGGGGAAAAAGAAACAATGTATGGGGTAGATATCTTCATGTATGTGTCTAAGACCCAGCAAGTGACAGATAAGAAATGTGTGTCTTCTCGTTTCTTCATTGACTTGAGTGACAGTGATACTGATCAGGACAGGCAGCAGTTTGGATAATCTCTGTATATGTCACAGAATTAAATCATGTTTTAGGTTCCGCTGGTATGGATTTAATAGAAAATACAAGTTTTTTGACTTCTTTCCCCAATATTGATGATATCCTCCAGTTGTAATATTTTTATACAGCTTTTCCCCCTCCTCCAGAACGCAGCTCTGCGTTCAGCTCACAAACAATAGAACATCTAATGTTTCATATATTAAATTGAGCTAGCTCTTCTTTGAAGTAAATAAATAGTCACCTGTGGGTGTGAGAAGGGTGAAAAAGATATGGAAAGTCGTGTTTGGAACAGACAGCTGTCGGGGGAGATATGGACTTCCTGTGGAACCAAAGCTCATTAAGGATTCCAAATAAACCGCATTTGAGGAGCAACTGCTCTCATCGATATTAGATGATGTGACCAATCAGGGAGCTGAATGCCTTTTGCACTAAATGTGTAAGATACAGTCTTAACAGAGAGACCTTGCTAATTAAGAGATATCAAGTGATCAGAGAGGCTTCTCCTGGCAGCTGATAGAAACAGAGGCAGACCCACAGCCAAACATTAGGCAGAGCTCGGGGAATCCTACAGAAGAGTTGGAGGGAAGGATACCACAAGGAAACCCACAGAACCAACTAACCTGAGCTTGTAGAGGCTCACAGAAACTGAACCGACAACCAGGAAGCCTCCGTGGGACTGAACTAGGCTCTCTGAATAGATGTTACAGTTGTGTAACTTGTCTTCTTGTGAGACTTTTAACAGTGAGAGCAGGGGCTGTCTCTGACTCTGTTGCCTGCTTTTGGGACCCTTTCCTCCTGCTGGATTGCCTCATCCAGCCTATGTAGAAGAGGAGGTGCTAGATTCGCTGCATGGCTGGGTGGTCTCTATAAAGGCCTGTATCAGAAGAGAAACGGAGGAGGAGGAGGAAGGGGAGGAGGGAAAGGTGTGGGGAGGAACTAGAAAAAGAGGAGAGAGGAGACATTTTGGTTGGGATATAAAAACAAACAAACAAACTCAATTAAAACAAACTCAATTAGCTTCCAAAGTATAACCCCCCCCCCAAAAAAAAGAGAAAGGAAGGAAGAAAGGAAGGAAGGAAGGAAGGAAGGAAGGAAGGAAGGAATATCAAGTGAGTGTTTTCATGCATCCTTACGTTTTGCTTTGTAAATGTGTATTAACCCTTTCAAATCTCCTATTCATTCACCCATTCATTTGCTCCTTCATTCATTCAGCTGCCAGGCATTTGCTCATTTGGCAATGGACCCTGGGATGTTCCTGAGTAAACCAGCCTCTCCTTAGTTGCTGCCTGCCATAAGGTTCTCTGAAAGAAAACCAGGCTGAGAGCTGGTTTAGGTTGAAAAGGAATATTCTTAGCTGTGGGAAATGAAGGGATGAAGTCATTCCATAAAACCTTGACTCAGAGAGGATGGACAGGTCCAGAAAATCCCTGAAGGGTGACAAAATAACAAAGAAACACACCTCCATACACACAT
>NC_022029.1:35228233-35228439 GCF_000317375.1 Microtus ochrogaster
TGCATACACACACCTGCATACACACATGCCTGAGTACACACACACCTGCATACACACACACCTGCATACACACACGCCTGCATACACACACACACACCTGCATACACACACGCCTGCGTACACACACACCTGCGTACACACACATCTGCATACACACACACCTGCATACACACACACCTGCATACACACACACCTGCATACACACA
>NC_022029.1:35228858-35233314 GCF_000317375.1 Microtus ochrogaster
ATCTGCATACACACACGCCTGCATACACACATGCCTGTGTACACACACTCCTGAGTACACACATGCCTGCACACACACACGCCTGCATACATGAAGAGTTCAGCTTTTTCTTTAGGTTAAATTCCAAACATTTATTATGTTAAACAGAATGAAGGGACTTCAAGTCTAATCTCTGAATGGCACAATTATTAAACATTGTCAGTCTCCATCAAACCTCTTTCTCAGCCGCTCGCTTCTGAAGGATAGAATGAAGGAGAACGGCCACTCCAGGCGAATCTCCCTACCCCCGCCCACTTGCACACCCCTCTAGTTGCCCTCCATCCTTCTACACGGGCTTCACCTTGAAGGAATTTGCTTATTTACCATGGATTAAGCCTAGTGCTGGTCTAGCGGGAATGAACACAAAACGAGAAGAATTTATTTACTGAGCCAAGAGGTTTCATCCTTTGCTTCCTATGACTCAAACTATATTCCTTGTCTGCTCTTAACCTAGCACGTTCTTCCCTGGCTCCCCACTGTCCCTGCTTTGCTTTGTTGTTATTCTTTTGGACAGGCGTGTGCAGACAGGACTGTTCACCGGCCCCTCTGTGCACCCCATATGGTCCTCCCTCCAGCTCTCCCTCACCAGCTCCTCTTGAAATCCGTTCCCACTGCGGGGAGCACTATTTAAACTGTGGCTTTATTTGGAGAACTCCTTATTTAAGAACTGGCTCATCCCTCGCAGTCGATACTGCATTCATCATGTGTGTTATCTCCTCGGATCACCTTCCACAGTTGGTTTAGTTTCCATTCCCAAGTTCATTTTATCTGAGGAACATGTCGGCACGATAGCGACTTACTGTAGCCACAGCAGAGGTACATAAAGCGGGGGCTGAGGCTGCGCTGCGGCGCCGCCGGCAGACAGATGCTAGCCCCGATATGTCCACCTCACCGCCCAGCTCACTCCTTTGTAGGCGTTTGACTTATGCTCTGGGTCTCGGTTTTTCCAATTGCCAACAAGGACAACAGTCACTGCCTCTCTTTACCGCCAAGGCTACTTCAAGGTTTGATTTGTCATGTTTGAGGAAGATTCCCCACCCCACCCCCCACCACCACATCACCGCACAGTAAGCCAACTGCGGAAAGGAAACATATAGCCTGAACTGCCCTCCTTAGTATGCAATTTAAAAAAAAAAAAAATCACTTGGAAAAATACCTTCGTGCTGACAATATCAGATAGCTTTATTTTACTGCTGAGTAACTTAATGTGTGATGCTTTGTAAATTAGTTCACATTCAATGTGGATAAAGAGAATGAAAATTGACGCTGTCATCACAATGCGGGGGAGGGACCCTTTAACATGCGACTACTGCCAACATTTCTGGAAAGTACATCAGCTTGTGGACACCTCCTGAGAGGATCAGCGGTGATGACTGACTTTCAAGGCCACATAGCAAGACAATCACGAGGGAAGGACTGACTGTAATTCCCGAGTCTCTGAGATGCTAGCCTGTCGTTTACCATGAGGCTCAGTAGCCTCTTTTCCCAAATAATTGCTCCCATTTAATAATTTTTTAAAAGAAAAAGCCATCAGGGATGTTTTCACAGGACAAAATAGGGAGGATTTGCCCACTTAGATATTAATCTTCAGGCAGTCCTAGTGACATGAGAATTTCTCGTAATGTGCTATTGGGGAGTGCCAAGAAGGTAATTAAAATTGCTGTCATACCTCTAGGCGACTACAGACAGACTCCAGGGTCCCCTGAAGGTCAGTCATGTAAAGCAAGCCTGTGCTTATAAAAATAAGCCCGGCGTTCTTTGCAGAGTCACAAAGGGCAATGTGTATTCTGGTTTGGAAATACAGTGGCTTGATGAAAACCTATGGAGCAATTACTTCCAGGGGGAGCTGTCAGAATCGCGAGCAGATGAGATGCACAAAACGCTGATGAGGTCTCATACGGCTGGGGATAGGTTACTGGTGTATGCGGGGTCTGGAGTGTTAACATGGATGCTGTGTAGGGAGATACAGTGTCTGTGGGAGGTTGTGAGGTAGGTCTCTTACTAATGCCCGGAGGCAACAGTGAGGTGAACCCCGAGAACCAGAACTTTCTTCTCTACCTCTCTGTTCATCTAATCAGAATGGAGAAAAATCTAACCATTAGTGTAAAAGTGACTCTGGGATGAGTATCTTAAAAGAAAGCACAAAAGTGAGGTGTAATGGTGGCTTCTTCGAGTCTGTTTTCTTTTCCAAGCACCCCATGGAGAAATAAGAAAACCTCAACTGTGTCTTCGGGTGCACTTTAAACACTTAGGTTTAACGGACTGGAGCAGTTTGACAAGGTGAGGTGTAATGTGTTCGGCTTGTAGGGAATGCGTTTGAAGCCCACTAAAGGCATGAACGAGTGAAGCTCAATTCAGGCATGGCTGAGCTTCTAAAGCGAGTATTTACGCGCTCATCACAGTCAACATGACAGGCAGGCAAAGCCTTAAGGGTCAAAATAGGAGATATTCTGTGATGTAAGGAAGATCCGCCCTATGCGTCACATCTGGCTATAATGGTGTGGTTCCTACTCTGTTTTAGGGAACCGTTCAACAGAGAGCCCTGATGGACCTAGAGGAACAAGAGTCTAGTGGTACCTCCAGGGATCTTACAAGGCTCTGTGCACTCTCGGGAATCCCCAGAGGGTGGCACTCCACACGAACACATGAACAGAACAGAATACACAGAGGTCCTATGTGGACCTAAAGATTCTTTTCGGAGAAACCTGAAGCTACAGTTCATCTAGTCTCGCAACAGTCGAGGAGACCAGAGTCTTGGCCATTTATTAAGGGAAAGGTGTCATTTTCACAATGGCCTGTGCATCATGTCAGCCCTGCATCACTCAGGAGCTCGAGAAGGGAAACACCTGGCCAAAGACCGGCAGCCTAGTAGGTGGACCTGATGCTGAGGTTACCACCGTGGGGCTTTGCCTCTCCCACTCACCGTCATTTACCCACAATCCTCACAAGTGTTTTCCTTGAGCCTGAACTGAAGTCTTGCTGGCCCCACAAATTGAGCAATGATTAGAGCCAGCTTCTGGAGAACATCTGGAAATGAAGTTCAATAAAGAAAGTGCCAGAACGACCCATCCACATGCTCAGCCACATGCTCAGGCCCATGGATTATCAAGTTCAGGGCATTCCATCTTGCGTGGTATAGAATTTACAATGAAACTTATTTTATTTATCTATTTTTGCCTTTTCTCTTTTTCTTCAAATTATTTTATCTTCCCCCCCCCATGCCTTTTATTTTTGGAACAAGAACCACAGTTTTTCAGGCTGGGAATGTAGCTTGGTTGGTAGATCACTTGCCCAGCATATGCAAAGCCCTAGATAGTGGTATTTTATTTGTGTTTTAATAAATAAAGCTTGCCTGAAGATCAGAGTGCAAAGATAGCCACAGAGGCCAGGTGGTGGTAGCTCACACCTTTAATCCCAGCAACTACACCAGTTAGCCAATAGAGGCTGGACAGTGGTGGTGTACAACTTTAATCCCAGCACTAGAGAGGAATTTACGGCGGGATGAGACAGAAACTTACTCTCGCTTCAGTCTGAAGATTTCGTAGAGGTAAGAGCTCTCTAGAGGCTTGGCTACTATGCCTCTCTGATCTTTCAGCTCGAACTCCAAATTTCTACAGATATTTGTGCTACAGTCCTGGGTTCAACCCCCAGTACTTTGCAAACCACATGTGGTGGCACCTGCCAGTAATCCTGTCACTTAGGAGGGTGAGGCAGGAGGATCAGATTTAAAACAAAAGCAACAAAACGGGGGAGGGGAAGCGCTAGTTTTTTGTTTTGTTTACTTTTTTTCTTTCTTGAGACAGGGTCACAGCAACCCCAGCTGATATTTCCAACTTGCCGTGTAGCCAAAGTTGACCTTGATCCTCCCAAGTGCTGGCCTGTAGTGTGTGCTCCCATCAACTACCTAGTTCTAAAATCTTACGAGGGACTCATCCTTGGTCATCCTTCCTATCCTTTCCCACATCCAGTTGACTGGCCAGTCTTGTCAATGCCAGCTCTGAAACATATCCGCCCACCCCTCTCCATTTTCCTAGCCATCTCCCCAGTCCAGGCCGTCATCTCATCTCCTGTGACATCAGGCTGGCCTCAGTCTCTTCAGACCCCTGTCTAGCCAGCTGCAATACGAATATTCCTAAAATGGAAACGAGAACAAATCTTTCTCCTTCGTTAAGCCCTTTAATTGCTTCCCAGTGCCAGAACAAAGTGCTGCATCAACTAATGGCAGCCAGCAAGGCTCTGCTGGCCTCTGGACCTCAGCTCTGCCACTGCCCCTTTGTTTTCTCTTCTCCAGACCTTTGATCTGCTGTTTCCTACCTGCAACAATTCCTTAGAGACCCAAAGGAGAACAATGGGAGTCCAAGCATGTGGGCACTGTTCTAACAATGAGTGCTGAAGGAGGCAAAGAGAACACACACAC
>NC_022029.1:35233414-35254582 GCF_000317375.1 Microtus ochrogaster
AGACACACACACAGAGACACACACACAGATACACATACACAGATACACAGACAGACACGCATACACACACAGACACATGCATACACACACAGATACACAGACACATACACAGAAATAGACACACAGACACATGCGCACACACACACAGAGATACACACAGACAAACACACACACACACACACAGAGGCAATAAAGATGAAGGGATCTGGGGGGGATGACTCAGTGGGTAAGAGACCTTTCTGTGAAGGATGAAGACCCAACTTTGAACCCCAAGTACCCAGGCATGGCCTCACACAACTGTAACCCAGCCTTGGAGGACGGAGACAAGCGGATCCCAGGGGCTTAAATAAGTTTCAGGTTCAGGGAGAAACCTCAAAGGAATAGGAAGACAGCAATAAAGGAAAATGCTCAATGCCATCCTCTGGCCTTTTCTTGCATGCACATAGAGGCGTGTGTCCCCGCCCAGCATGTGATATGTACATATGCACGCACAAACACACAAAGAAGGAATCTTAATTTATAGGTAACCAATTTGTTTTCCTTTTACAGGCACTCCAGGCGGACACAGTCAGATGGAACAGTTGAGAACAATTAAAAAGCTTGCTTTGAAGGTTTGTGAAAATATAGGTTGCATACAAAGAGGAAATATATTGAATAGCCATATTCCCGGGATGCAGTTGGGTGCCCTAAGCATCTTCAAGCATTTGTGGTTGTTCTGCAGAAGAGAGAACTCCCACTCCTTCTGGTCAAAGGACAAAGCCCTGGAGAAATACAAATGCAATTTAAAAGAGCTCTTGGTCAGTATAGCCATTTGCATTCAAAAGAAATAATTTCTGAAGCAACCCTCTCAGAATTCCAATTAGAGATGGAGAATGCCCGCACATTAATGGGAAGGTTTAAATTGAGGTGTGGAACCGTACTGAGGTTACTAACTTAATAATGTTTGAGCCATCAAATAAATGTCCCATCCTGCTTTGTTCATAACACAGGCAAGTTATATCCAGGTTAGTTTGGGTTAATAGTCCCTTTAATTATCCTAATGAGCCTTCCTGGCTTGCCAAGCTATATTCTCCTTCCATTTGGCCTCGTCATACACTGTCTGTTTTTAACAGCTTCCCTAAAATGGGTGTCAAGGGAGTCAGGGATGTCTAGGGAAGGAGAGTTTATATCTGTGACTCTGAATTCATGCATTGATTCTACAGAGATTTAAGAGCGCCTCCTGTGCACCAGTTATCGGGCAGTGGAGACAAAACAGGAACAAGACAGTTGGCCCCTTGCAAGAGTCTGAAGTCTGATTAATGCTGGTTTGCATGCAATCAGCCTGTGGAGAAGAACGGGGGAGGAGAGGGGTTATGGCATCGCAACCCGTTCAAAGACGGTGTCTAGGAGGGTTGTGATTTGGTTGGTGTTCCCAGCAGGAGGGCCAGCCCAAGGCACCTAGAGGCAGCGTCCAGGCACTGAGCACCCTGGCACTCAGTCCTCATCACTGTCCCGGGAGCACACAGGCCTTTGGTTACCTGTCCTCACAACCCCAGGTATCGCTTCAACCCCATTTAGTTCACCTGTTTCAGACCCTGTGATCACTCTGATTTCAGTTTCAACTGGGAGATCCTCAAAAAGGCACCTCCCCACCTCCCAAAATGTCATGTGAGCTGTAAGAATGAGGCGAAGGGAAATGCACACTGACCACCGTGAGATGGTCACCCAAGACAATCTTGTGGCAACAGCTATTGAATTATTTTAATTCTGTATATATGTAATTTGGGGTTGGAAAGGAGACATTTATTTGTCTACCTGTACTTTACTTCATTTTATTGCCGCGCAAGCTTCGCACCAGCAGGAGCCTCTGTCCGGCTGCATTGGTTCCCATGGGCCCAGCAGAGCGCTTGGCTCATGTTAGGCATTCCAGAAATATTTGTTGAAATATTAAATTCATTTTATAGCGGATAGTATGTCTGACAATCTTGACTCTCAAGACCTCGGGGGTCCAAAGAAAGAGGCAGTGTTTCCTCAGAGTGGGTGGTCAAGGTTCTAACAAACCAAGTAAACCAGAGACAGGACCGTTCAAAAGAGGGGCGACGTGGACCGTTGACTTTCTCCTCGGTGCTTTGGCTAAAGCCTGCTTCGCTAAATGTTATCTCTTTGCGGCAGGTAGATGAGATTTTTTTTTTTCAGCCCGCAATCTCAGATGCTCTGTAAATCCACTCATCATTCAGAGATTGGGGCGGGGGCGGGGGAGGTGGAGGACCTTTTCGGGTCACTACCGAAAAGACATAAACACAGATGGGCCAATGTCCCTAGACTTCTAAGGCTAAGACCAACCACAGCTGAGGAGTCTCTGACCAAGGCTTGGCTCTCCCCAGGCCTTTGAATCTGCTCTTGGGTTATGGGAGCGTTTGTACCAAGAGCCCCAGTATCCCTAGACACCCTGATACTGCAGGGTGGGTACAGGTAAACCACGCGGTCGCCATCTTCTTCCCTTTGCTGTCTCTGGGATGCCCTTGGGCTCTCCCAGCCTAGGAAGTTCCCTCCCGTGACTCTCTCACCCCCAGAGAGGCTCTCTCCTCACTTCAGAGAACACAGCTACCTCTACTTACGGGCCCATCAAAATCCCCCGAGGCAAGGAAGAAGTCTCGCCACGTGCACGCAGTGAAAAGCAGGGCAGAGAACGAGCCTAGAATATCAAGACATTTTCATCCCACACACAGTTCCGCTCAGCTATTTTAACTAGTCTTGTTCAAATGACAGTTAAAGAAGCACCCTTAGGAGAGGACCCCAAGATGGGGGCCAAATGCCCTATATTGACAACATTTGATCGCTCCCTGGACAGTAAACAGAAGTAAAGGAAATCTTGGCCATGCTCCTTCCCCATGTTCCCAACTCCCAGAATCAGAAGGCTCTTGCCAGATTCCGTTTAAATTCTGTCAACTCCCCCAGCTTCCTAGGAAACTGTCTGGTGTGTAAGCCTTTCCACCTTCTGCCACCGAGAAGCTTTCTTCCGCTCTCCCCTCAAACCTCTAGGAAGAGTCCCTGAAACTTCAAAGGGAACTCACTCAGACACTGCGCTGGTGGGTAGAATATAGATGTACAGGAGTCCCGACGTCTTCTACGGGGGACCTTTCAAAACAGACTTCAAAGAAAGTGCTCTCCTGCATTGAGACTTTCCTACATAAGTAATAAATGAAAATAATTGCCCCTTTCTAGATGTGTCTGATTTTATCTAGAGAGACTGGGTTGTTAAATAGGCTGGAGAACTAAGAATGTGCCTGGGGCCTTGGAGGGTGCGTGAACCCTCAGGAGAGCATTTGAGGGCCCTCTGGTATCTGCCTCCTCCCAACAGCCTTCAGGATGGTGTGTGGGCACTGGCAGTTGGAAATAAACTCTATTCTCTTTGGGGGTAACTACTGTTTTTCTTTTCTAAATACTGAGTTCCTTAGGTATTGAGACAGGGTCTCAAGGTAGCCAGACTCACTTTGTAGTAGCCAAACAGGACCTTGAATTTCTAATCCTCTGGCCTCTCCCCAGTTCTGGGATTACAGGCATGTGTCAGCGGGCCCAGTTTATGAAGTGATGGGGATTGAACCCAGGTCTTTGACATGCTAAGCAAGCACTCTACAAACTGAGGTCCATCTCCAGCCACTAAATCGGGGTTTTAATGAATGACGTTCTTCCAGTGAAGTTAAAATGTGAAACAATGCCTCATTGAGGGTGTGGCATTTCCCCTATTTATAGAGCCTTCTGTGCCTGTCACATGAGACAGGAGCTGGTGTTGAGTTGCAGGGAAAAGCTCAGGTGTCAGTGCCCACTCCTCCCCGGAATGATGATTTTAAAGGGGAAAAAATGAAATAAATGTTCCCATTCTGGCCCTCGGCTTCCCTGGGAGATCCCCTGCCTGCCAGAACTTTGAGGAGGACTGGATAAAGTAACAGCTGGGAAAACACACAGCCCACCTGGGCGCTCAAGATCAGTGCTAAGTAAGTTAGCTAGCTCAGTTGGTGGCTTAGGAGTAAATTGCATTCTGCCCCTCGTGGTCAGTCCCAGGTGAGCACAGATGTGCATCAGGATTATCTGGTCTTTTTCTTTCTTTCTTTCTTCTTCCTCTGGTCTTCTTTTTTTCACTTGTCTTAAAATCCAAGCGTATGCTCACCCATCCTTGAGTTAACTGTCCTGCTGAAGAACTTTCCAGGTGTTTTTGATGCGCAGGTGTGTAAAGTTGAAAACTCAGGAGGCCAGGACCACACGCATCACTGAATGAATGCCAGGCAGGTGACGAAGGCAGGGGGACTTAAATATCGTTGTGAAATTTAAAACTTGAAATTCAAAAGTTTGGAAAATGGCATCTTATGTCAATAGCAAACATATAATTGCTATGAAAAGATAAATAACAATGACCAGCTCAATCAACATAAAACAAGTAGGCTTCATATAGTTTGGGCTCAGCACTCAGAGGACCCAGACAGAAGGATTACTGCAGGTTCAAGGCAAGCCTGCGCTACACAGTGAACCACAGGCCAGACTACAAAGCAAGACCTGACCTCAAAAAAAAAAAAAAAAAAGTCAAATCAACAACAACAGCAACAACAAAATTGAAAACAAAACAGAGTTCTTGTCTGTCCTATGTCTAGGGAGATTTGTTGACCCAGCTAAAAGAGAGAGAAAAAACACATGTAAAATAACAAGGGGGCAGTCATTTAATGCAGAAACCCAATTAACATAAAAAGACACAAAGCCAAACAACAGACAAGACTTCAAACGATACTGCATAGTGTTCCGGATCAGTTCTTACACAACCGTTCTATTGTTCTTAATGCATTTGAATCCAGTACAAAAGACAGCGCGTTGACTTCAATTCATTAAAAGTAATGATAAGGCAAAAGAAGAAGAATCCTCTGGTGACAAGAAACAGCCACAAAGAATGCAGAAATATCAGGTGCTGACACGAGACATCATTAGGACACCTTCTGAAGATGCTGCATTAAAATCGAACAAGCCTGATACAGTGACAAGAAAATTATACTCGTTTTGTTATGAATCCTTTTGCAAATAGAAACGACTCTCCGGAGATCGTTATGTACAAACTTTCTTGAAATAAATGGAAATCGTACAAATCTTTCCATCGCCGTTCCTCTTTTCTGATGCCTATAAAATGTCCCGTGGCACTGTTCCTCCTTCCGTACAGTCAGAGCATAAATAGTCATTAAAGCACTTGAACCCACAGTAGTCTTGTCCTCAGAAAGGTTGGGAGGCTCTTCACGATTTTCTATCAATCATCTGGAAAGGGCTGCAGGCAACAGGTTGGAATGTAAAAGACCTCTTTGTGCTTGGAACCCTGGTGTGAACTCAAGTTCCACTCCCATTAGGAGTGACCGACCCCACTCGGTAGCTGGGCCTTCTCGCGTACAGACAGTTATACCGTGGAGTCCCGGCCAGACTTTAGATGTGCAATCTTGGTCCGGCTAATAAATGGGTAAGCGATGCAGAGACCTCCAGCTGCCACAATGAAGCCTAAACTGCACCAGGCACAGAAGATCGACCAGCTGTAGCCGTGTTCCACGTCGTGAGGCAGGCTGTAAATTAGCTTCGGGACCCGGTTCAAATCATAGGAGATGCTGGCAGCGTACGTGCACAGCGAGATGGTGCAGAAGATTCCTGGGAGGAACACAAAGAGAACAGAACAATCAGCTGTGCTTTTGCTTGTGTCCAGAAAAACGCCAGACAAGGCTCAGTGAAAATCAGATCATTCCAAATCCAGGGACACCTGGAATTCTATTACTTGAACGAATTCATTCCTCAAGCATCGACAAATAGAAGGGGAAATTCAGATAATCTGCGCCACTTAGATTTGTTTTGCCTAGTTTATTAACAATGCATGTTTCAATTCAGTTTTGTTCTTTTTTTTTTAAATAATTTTTTAAAAACAAAAAATCTGGTCTTTGGCCAGGTGGTGGTGGCACACACTTTTGATCCCAGCACTTCGGAGGCAGAGACAGGTGAATCTCTGTGAGTTCAAGGCCAGCCTGGTCTACAGAGCTAGTTCCAGGACTGTTACACAGAGAAACCCTGTCTTGAATCCCCCCCCCCCAATGTCTTTGTTTTTGTTTTTGGTGTGTGTGTGTGTGTGTGTGTGTGTGTGTGTATGTGTGTGTGTGTGTGTGTATACATGTATGAGTGTTATGTGCTGGTATCTATGCATGTGCAGCTATACATGGAGGTCAGAGGGTAATTTCAGGTGCTAGTCTTAAGGCGAACTCCACTTTTTTTGTTTTGTTTTGTTTTGAAACAGGGTCTCTCATCTCTCCCAAGCCTTGAGCTTAACCAAGGTTGGGCTGGGCGGAGAACCTCTGTCTTTCCAGTCCTGGGGATAACCTCCAGTTTTCAGGAGCTATCTCCCAGGCTATATGGTTTGGTGGTGTTGTTTGTTTTTACTGAGAAGGGGTTTCAATTAGCCCAGGTTCTTCTTGGAACACACAGAGGATGAACTTGTATGTCTGACCCTTTGCCACGACCTCTTGGGTGCTGGGATCACCAGCTTGTACCATCACACTTGGCTTCAGGCAATGCTGGAAACTGAACCCAGGGCTTCCTGCATATGAGCCAAGCACTCCACCAACTGAGTGACATTCCCAGACCTTAAGATTTCTGGTTTTTTTCGGGGGTGGGGAGCGGAATCTAACTGTCTCTCAAATCTAATCCAATACAGCTGTCATTTCCTTTACTCTATACCAGACCTACATTTTCATAGAGTTGCAATCATTATACAACGTCATCTTTTCTTCTCTTTTTCTTTTTTGTACACATCAGTTTTATTGTAGCAAGGCAACTTGTGCACTTCAGCATTTAAAATGGATTATTATATTTATCATGTTGCCTGTAAAATTAAATGAATTATTAGAAGTGGCTATGCTTTTTGTGAAATACGGATGTATCACAAACTAGGCCTTCAACGATTTTTTAAAAAAATAATGACTATTTCCAAATAATATAAATTATGTGTAGGAATTTGGAATTGATATAAAAATCTTAGTAAAGGTATCGTGCACATCAGTCACACAAATTGAAATTAATTTGAGTGAATAATATATAATATTTTACCTTATCATATCAATTATGTATATATACAATTGTGCTTCAAAAACACTAAAATCAGGGCTGGGCAGACAAAACGAGGGCTTATTTGGTAAAGTTCTTGCCTTGCAAGCATGAAGGTCTTGGTCTTATATCCACATAAAAGCCCGTCATGGGGCACATATTTATAATCACAGCATTAAGAGGGGGAGACAGGCAGATAGACTCAGGGCTTACTAGCCAGTCAGCTTAGCTCAGTGGGCTAGTGAGAAACACTGCGAAAAAGCACAACTCAGAGATTGTCACTGAGGTTGTCGCCTGACCACCACATGCAGGCGTGCGCACACACACATGCACACACACACCACTTATAAACGTGTTTCTTGGTGTCCACGTGATAGTCTGAGGATGCAGACCCTCAGGAATATTTTATGGAGGTGGGCATAGGATGAGAATGGGGCGTTTGCAAAGTTTGTGAAATAAAATGAGAAAATGAAAACAGAAACTGGCATTCAGTCAAGTGTCAGAACGTCCAAGCCCCTCACGGTCTCTCATCACGCCCTGGATTATTGCTGTGGGCAATGGAAGAGGCGTCTGTTTGCTGGGAAATGGCTTTCCTATCCTTGGGGATACACGAGGCACAGCTTTTAGAACTGAGAAGACAGAGGCAAAAGGAAGCAAAAACTCTACCCTGTCTTAATCCGCAGCTTTGGAGACCAAAGCCACCAGCAGAGAAACCAACTCAGAGCAGGCAGCGGTTGGCAGGGAACAAAGATCACCCTCCACCCTAACGGCATTTCACAGGCTCTAGATGTCTGCTTCCATTTCCATCACGCAAAGGCACATTTCCTAAGTCTTCTTCCAAATGTGCACTTGGAAAATAAATAATCCAAAATAAAAGTACTCTGTCTGAGATAATTTGGTATTTCCTGCTTTTTGTCTGGCTTTCTAAGCTCAGAAATAAATGATTTTGTTTTTCTGAAAAGAATAAAGTAGTGACATCGTCTGACTTCTTTCTGCTCTGCCTCATTTTTTTGTGTGTTTGTTCTAGAAATGGGGTATCTCTGTGTAGCCCTAGCTGTCCTGGAACTCACTCTGTAGATCAGGCTGGCCTCAAACTCAGAGGTTTGCCTATCTCTGCCTCCCATGTCCTGGGATTAAACGCATATGCAACCACCACCGAGTTCTGCCCTGCTTTTGTAATTTTGCTTGTTTGTTTTTAGCAGCAGACATATCACCCAAGTTGTCCAATAGGGAAACGTGGACGGAAACCATTCTTTCATCGAGGAAAAGACCATTTAAAAGAGTATGCCCTGCTTTTGCCAAACCCGGTGAAGAGCAAATGCCCTTCCATCTGTCCACATGACTGCACCGACAACAAAATCCATGTTTGTGAACAACAAGACCCTAAAGGCATGCTGATACTAGAACAATAAGGCTGTTGGGGGAAAATTGATCTCAGGAAAATCAACAGGTAAACCGTAATGACCTCTTCCCAGGGAAACAGATTCACCCGGCACTCAGAAGTCTGCATACAGCTGACTGCCTAAAAGCCAGCGTTTTTACAAGCAGCATGATGTTAATGACCTCTGAAAGCTTGAGTTCAAACTCAGACTTTCCAAGCATCCTTTGATGTAAAATGCACTGGGCTGGGCTGCAAGAAATATTCATTGTAGTCTCGGCTCCGTGTGACCCCGATATTGCCTCGCCTTCCCTGGGGCTTGCCAACACAAGTCCCTTATAACACTCATAATTCTGCTAATCCCAAATAAGACACAGAATAAGTATATTCCCTAAGACCTCTCTGTGACTATCGTATTATTAGGAAACTAAGCTTTAAAAAATGCAGCAGCTTACATTGCTTTCTGAATAAATTCCCTTTGATTTTATCTAAAATGTTGATTTTTTTCAGAGCACTCTTCCCTCCAAGAACTCCATGAAGCTGCTTTTGGTGTGACGCATTTTACTATCACACCCTGGGTTCATGCTGAATAAGAAAGGACGCTACTCTGAAAACGTGGTCAGGGCAAAGGTTTCTCTCGGCCTCGTGTCCTGAATGAGGATGTGTTTCCCGGGCCCTTGGTGAGAACAGACCGCATGGACACTGTGTGGAGGGTATCTAACTGGATTTCTTTTCTTGCCCAATATGCCAGGGCCTGAAGCTCCCTATAGCTTAATCTGTGCCCCTCCTGGGAGCAAAATAGAGACGATTTTGGCATACTTTTTAGCTTCCGCCCTCACTCTTGGTTCTAACGTGCCTTGTGTTGCAATTTGGAGTTTAAATGTCCATCAAAGGCCATGAGTCTATCTTGTTTATCAGTCTGTGAGTGTTACATATAATGATAATAATAATTGTATGTCAGTGGTGGGTCTGAGAAAGGAAGCTGACGCATAATTACCCCAAGAGCCAAAAAGTCCAAAGGAAAGCAAAGACAGTGGGGGGAGGGGCAGGAGAGGTTAGAGTTAGCCTCTTCTTCCAGGTCACAGCACCAAATGCTAAATATAATAATAAATAGAGTGGCCAATTGGAGAAAGACAGGTAATTATGCGTCAGCCTCTTTCCGGAGCCGACCATGCTCTTAATGGATTTCACAGTGAGCATGACTAGGAGACGGTGGAATCTTTGGCAGATGGGGACTGGTAGGAGGAAATTAGGTCACAGTGGGGGATCCTCCAGGGGCTATTGGAACCCCATAGGCTTATTCTGTCTATGGGCCCAAAGCAATGGGGCTAAGAGACCATGGACTGAAAGACTCCAAGACCATGAACTTCAAAACCAAACCAAACCTTTCTTCCTTTTCAATGGAAAAGGGATTTTGTCACAGCTACAGAGGCTAACACATCTTACAAATTTGATTGTTCCTTTCTCTGGCTTTTTCTTTTTCTTCCTTGCCTGTGTTTATTTTAGCATGAAATACCTCATGCTTCTCCCTGCCACTCAGGTCCATTTTGGGGAAGAGATACTCATCAAACTGATGCAATTTTATCTCCTTGCTTCGCTGGCATGGTGTCAGGGAGGGCAGGCCCACTAGCCCACTCAGCTGTCCCCTGTCTGCCCTTCCCTCTTCCCACAATGCCCCTATGGTCTCCAGCGCTGTCTTCCCTCCTTCTGAAAGCTCTTGGGGTTGCTCTAGATGAGACAAAAAACCAAGGAGAGATGAAGAAGAAGAGCCATTCCATCTGGAC
Source organism: Microtus ochrogaster (assembly GCF_000317375.1). Classification (NCBI taxonomy): domain Eukaryota; kingdom Metazoa; phylum Chordata; class Mammalia; order Rodentia; family Cricetidae; genus Microtus; species Microtus ochrogaster. The sequence goes on from NC_022029.1 coordinate 35,243,666, forward strand.
CCTCGCATCCTGAGCAAGTCTGCAAGGGACTAGTGGCTAGAGATGTTCTTGGTTCCGTGGGAGGGCTTATTCGTGGTTGTACAAGGGCATGTACTGGGGGAAGACAAACTTTTACAAGATCTTGTAAAAAGAAGCTTGTCCCACGCAAGATAATTTTTTTAAATCCTCCTGGGTATAGCATCCCTTTAATCCCAGTACTTGAGAGACAGAGGCAGGTGGGTCTCTGTGAGTTCAAGGCCAGCCTGGTTTACAGAGTGAGTCTCAGGACAGCCAGGGCTACATAGAAAAAAACCTGTCTCAAAACAAACAAATAAACACATAATCCCAAATTTGATCATATCAGAAAAAAAAAAAAAACGTGTTTTAAATTACAAAGGCATGCCTACTGCAGCCAGAGCCATAGCTTAGGCCAGCTTTTCTAGAAGCTCCATTTTAAAACTCTCACATGCCTTACTGTGTTCACATGTATGACCTTGATAGAGCTGCTGAAGCAACGTACTACAGGCAGAGAGGCAGGGAACTGAAAACAGCTGTTTTCTCAGAATTCCAGAGGCTGTGAATCTAAGTTCAAGGCATCAGTATAATGGCTTGCCTCTGAAACCACCTTTCCTTGGACATGGCTGCCTTCGCCTCACATCTTCTCGTGTAAATATTCAAAGCTCCCCCTTCTCAAAGACCAGCACCATCTCCATCTCCACCAGCTTATGACACAACATGTTGCCCTAATTTCATGTGAGCATTTCTTTAAAGTCCTTGTTTCCAAGTTAAGTCACACTGAGATCCTGAGGGCTAGAGAACCAACATATAAACTGTGGAAAATTCAACTTAACCCTTAGTATTGACTGTGTTGGGTCTGCGAATTGAACAGAATATACTTCGATTTATTTTACAGGTCTTAGCAAGACTGTGTTGTCTTAACGCACTATATTACCACGTATTTATTATCGTCTATGTCCCAGACCTAGTTCTGCTTAGATGAGAGGTAGTTTTATGTTATCTAGAGGATCACATAGAAGCTCTGGGACCCAAAGCATTCTACCACTTCCCAACGTGCACTGAAAGCAAAGGTAGCCTGCTAAACAAAACTGAACTCTACAATTTGTTGGGAGCTGTGAACCCCCAGATCCTGAATTTCTTGTAAACAACTTGTTTTCCTCTGCTCTGAGACAGCTTGCCGCTGCTCTGAGCACAAGACCCTCAGGAGTTCCTAACGGCAGGAGAGTGGTTTCTGCTGCATTTGGCTGGGGCATGGCTATCAGTTAAGGATCCCTATATAAGTGGATCTGGAACACAATGAAAGGGGCATGTCTATTTCAAAGATGACCCATGTTTCTCTGTCTGTGTGTCCTTGTGGTTTCAATTTCCAGCCCCTTGCCTGGTTCACGAACTGTACGGTGGCACATGGAGCGCAGATGGGTGTGGTGCGCAGCAACAATTAGCTGATTAATACCCTTTTAAGAAGTAATTCACGGGGGCTGATAAAATGACTCAGTAGTTAGGAGCACTTGCTGGTCTTGGAGGATCAAGGTTTGAATCCCGGCCCCCACGTGTTGGCTGACACTATCTGTAACTCCAGTTTCAGGTGATCCAGTGCCCTCTTCTGGTCTCCTTGGGCACTGCATGCACATTCTACACAAATACACACGCAGGCAAAACCCCTCAGACACACACAATACAAATGAATCTTTCAAAAAAAAAAAACTTTAAAAAAAAGTAGTTCGTACCAAATTGTCCCATGAAGGAACTGCCTACTCATCAAGCTACTTCAGATAATACCTCATTCTCGTCAGCAGCGGCCTAGTTCATACCAGGTACGAAGAGAGGTGCTTCTGTATGCAAACATTTAAAAAAAAAACTAAGGTCTACCTTGAGGATCCATACGGAGAGAGGTTAGCTCCCCACTCTCCCCTCCAGCTTTCCCTTCCCCTTTCTTCTCCCCCTAGAAAACTCATTCCTCCAGCCCAGCCAGTGGCCCCTGGAGAGAGAGGTCCCCTGTCCTGAGCTTGCTCCTGGCTATGTCTGGGCGTATCTCCAAAGCGTGCATAATTACCGCTTTCCTGACAACCCGCATATGCAGCTACTTCTTTTATAAAATATTAAAGGGCTTTCTGCCGATATTCTTCATTAGAACACATCATGACGTCACAGAAGAGCAGGACTGGAGGGGATATTTTCAGATCGGGACAGCAAATAAATTCACGCCACTGTCCCAGATCATCAGCCCGGTTTCTTGCCCTAAAACCTCGGAGGTGCCCATGGCCGGCTTGGAAGATGTAAGTAGGCTAACCAGGCCCATCCTTTTTTAATCTCCCTCCTTCGAAGTGCTTAAAAGGCTTAAGAGGAGAAGTTGCTTCCCTACGCTTAGCCTGCTTGATAAACAACCGACTACAACACCCAGAGGCATAAACATCGATTTTCTTTTCCATATGCCTTCAGAAGATAGCCTGCCCTTCATTCTGGTCTTTCTGCCCTTTCAGCAAAAAAAAAAAAAAAAAAGACTTGCTCCTTTTCACATAGATTAACTCAAAAAGCCTCACCCCTCTCCTCTCAGGTAAATGATGTGGCAGGCCTAGTAAATAAAGGCAGACAAAACTCATAAAAAAAAAAAATAAGCAAACAAACACAATGAAGAGATCCACAATCTCCAATTCCTTTTAAAAAAAAAATCTAATCTTTTTCTGCAACATTGCATACATTTCCTTTAGAGGCAAAGTCTGCCCTGCCCTTAAGGCTGACAGCCCTCACTGCTCCTGCTTAGTGTGAAAATCCATACATTCTGTTGCAAAAAAATGTTAATGTATTTGATTTTGCAACAATGCCCCAGACCTTGCTGACATGTTAGATAACACAGAACACCTGTGCCTTTTACGAAAATAAAATATTTAGGTCTTGAATTTTAAAACCCATTTAGTCCCCGGGGTTTCAGATAATGTATCAAGTGTCTGTGGTTGAGGGTTGTAGTTGATGGATAGCCTCGATCATGTTAGACTCAGACCCCTTTTACTTAGATGTTTTGAAGCAAAGGAGGGTCAGGCCAGGGTGGGTGCTGGCTGCTCCTGTTGTTTTGAAGGGGCTGCCTGCACTCAGCCCTTTTCTCTGCAGTCAGCATGGGGGTGTCACAAGACATGCCACATGTGCTCTTCCAGAAGGGTTCAGTCTTTAAAGGACAATGGGTACAGCTGATCCTGAAACCTGCACCCAGGGAGAAAAATGGAACACAAGAGCTTTGGGGAAGACTTCCAGTGTATGTATGTGTGTGTGTGTGTGTGTGTGTGTGTGTGTGTGTATATATCAGGGTGAGGTTTTAGCAGATGAAGGAAGGTGTTTGCCCAGCCCTGAGTTCCAACCTGGGAAGCCACACGATGGAGAGAACTGAACCCCATAAATTGTTCTCTGACCTCCACAAGCACAGGGCAGCACACCACACACACTCACACACACACACACCACACAAACACACACACACACAAATGAAATAAAAGACAGATTAAAATTCTACAACAAATAAAAACTAGACTAAAACTGAAAATATTGAACAAATTAACTCACTAATGGTAACAATGGCAGCTATATTAATTACTGCTGTCATCCAATAGAACGCTTCATTTACTCGTTTTTGTTTGTTTGGTTTTGCATGTATCTACATGTATGTGCTTGAGTGTGTGTACACATGTTCATGAAGGTCTTAGGACAACCTGAGGAACTTTCTCTCCCTTCTTTGAGACAGGGACGCTCATTGGCTTGGAGCTCACTGAGCTACACCTCCCCACCACTGAGATTACAAGCACACACCACCACATTCAGAGTTATATTTTAACTTGGGTTCTGAGGATTAAATTGAGGCCCTCATGCTGTTGGGGGTGGCACAGTCACTTTGCTGAGTCAGCAATCTCGCCAACCCATTCATCATTTAATGCGGACAGAGGACTCGTTCGCACTGCATTGGAAACAGGACACTCTAGCAACAGGCAGGCACTCAAAGCTAGAAAAAAAGGGCCTCGCTGGCTCAGTCCTCTGTGTACGTCACTGTGCCGGAGCGTGTAACTTCTGAGCATGTGATATCATAGGTCTAACGTGACACCCCAAGTCCTTCTCTGGAAACCCATGCAAGGCTGGAGAGTAGGGGTCAGGCATATGGGGTTGCAGCCCAGCTCTCAGCTGCAAGCTGACCGTCTGGAAGCAGTCGCTCCATCCGCAGTTCGTCAAGGCTGGTCCATGGGCAGCGTGGCAGAAAGAGGAAGGTTGTTCTATGCCCCTCATTTCAACAGCTCGGCTGTCACATCACTGGGGTTCCCACTGAAGGGCCAGCTAATCAGTTCAGGCAGAGAATGAAGACGCCAGCATATTAGAAGGGGCTAAGTTTAGCATCAAGAATCTGTGGGAGGGCTGCTGTCTAGAGCTGCTGAAGACAGCCTGCTTAATTAAAATCAATTCTTTTAACTCTTCATTGCCTGCCACTACCTGAGAAGGGGCTTCAACCACCTGGATTAACCACTACCTTGGTGTCCTGGAAGGAATTTGGAGGCACTGTTTGTATCAACAAAAAGGAACCTCCCTACATCCCTCTTCAAGCGACGGAAGAACACAGCACCCTGAAAACTGCCAGCCACTTCAAGACACTGGGTTTTCACATTCCTTCCTGGAACAACCATCTCCTTGACCTCCCCAGAACCGTTAGACCTGGCGTGTGTGGCCTTGTGATTTGTTTCAGTAGTAACGGCTGTTTCATATTCTGAACATCTTAGTTACTCATGCATAGGAAAAGATGGCCTTTAAAAGAAATAATGCTTCTGGAACTTTTGACGTGGGACCTTTCAAGAGTTTGGGGGAAGCGGCCAGGCATTATAATGTATAGCTGCAATAATATAATGTATAGACTCAGAGGCCAGCGGGGACAGCTGTGAGTTCAAAGCCAGCAAGTTCCAGGCTATCCAGGGCTGCACAGCAAGACTCTGTCTGAAGAACAAACAACAAAGCAGCGCTGAGGGGAAGCAAACCGCACCGCCTTGATGCATTCTGGCTAGAAACCAAAAATTTGGGGTGCAGCTAACAAAGAGGAGAGAAAAGGAGGAGATTTTTGTTGACTATAAATCCCCAGCCAAGGCTTAGAAGAATCTTTAAACAGTTTGGTCACTTTGTCTGGCCTGCTCATAGACATAGACCCAGAGTCTGGCTTTAAGGGTTCAAATCCTCCTTCCAGACTTGGGAACCAGCTTCAAGCCTTCCTGAATTACATCACTAGGTAGCTTTCTAAACCTGGGAGAACTGACTTGGCTTTCTGTTCAGGACTATATAGGGTCTGTGGTTTGTCTGGCCATTTTGTTAGAAGTGTTTATGACAGTCCACAGACAAGGCCACACCACTGCATGGAAAACCACTAGAGTGGAGTAAAAAGGAAGCAGAACTGTTTGTCATGTCAAAGGCCACGAGGTGCACGTGCTAGAAACAAAAGCAGCCCTCATCTGTTGGCTCTGAGCGAAATGCAGAAAAGATGGCATGGAAGTGTCTCTAAGACCAAGAACACAGGAAGTCCTCCAACAGTAACGCCAAGGACACCATCTCAGGTCCATGGATGGTGAGGGGACCTTTGCAGCTGCTGACCTTCCTCTCTTTGAGTGATCCTGAGAAAAAGTGGCCTATCTTTGTCTAGAGCCCAAGCCATAATTCAAGGCATAGAATTAGACCATGAGACAGAAAATACCAGCACCACTGTGGGAAAAGAGGAAATGCACTTTGTGCCCTGATCCCTTTAAACTGTGTTTCCTCTGAAAGCTAAAGGAGCATCTTCTGCTTGCTCTCTTCTCACCGGTAAAGACATAATTAATAGTGATATGACCACACTGAATCCTGGGCAGCAGAGAGGAAGTCGACGGTGTACAGTATACCTGTCATGAGGAACAGGAGTCCAGCCACGTGTTGGGTCAGGCTTTCTTCCCAGAAGAAGCTGACAGTGGCCACGATGCAGCCACACAGCAGGACAGCCACCGCCATGCCCAGGAAGCCAGCGGTTATTCTTCTTAGATCTAATCTCAAAACAGAAACAGACCATCAATATTGGAGGCAGGGGGTCAGGAAAGCGACTGAAAACTGCAGGACAGAGAGTTCCGTATACTGTGAGACGAAGCTAGACAGGCAGGCGTGGGGCCTGCAGGGTGGAGGATTTGGGGGATTCTCAACCTGGGATGAGTAAACCAATATCTGTGTTCCCCTCTGTGTCCATGAACTCAGTTACAGCTACAGAAGAGAGGAGGGGACAACCCCAGGATAAACGTGAGTGACAAACAAGATCCGCATTTAAGTGGGTGAGGAAGATTCAAGAAACACATTCTCCGCCGTCAAAGAACAACCCAGAGGAAGGTCAGCACAGCACAGTGGCTGTTATTAACCTGGCTTCTCCCTCTTTGGAAGGAAGAGCCTAGAAGCCCAGCTTGTACTAAAAGAGGATTTTGTCTGAGCATCCCAGTTGCCAATTAGTTTTGTATTTCTCATTTGTAGCTACTCCTGTCTATTTCCGACAAGTGTTTAAGAGAATGTGAGAAGGTGAAGGCACCGTGGAGAAGGAAGCAGAAGCCTACGGTGCACAATCCAGACAGCTAGCTGCTCAGAAACACCCTCCCGACCTCACAAGCGGAGAGCCTGTTTACCAGGTTAAAAAGGGACGATCCCCATGGGACAGAGCAACAGTTCACCTGTTTGCCCAGGCTAAAGAGAGACTATGCCCATGGGACAAGTCTCCACTGTACGCCTAACTGATAGCATCTGTATCTGCTGTTCTCAACCTGTGGGTCGCCTCCCACGTGAGGGTCACATATCAGAGATCCTGCATATCAGATATTTACATTATAACTCATAACAGTAGCAACATTATTGTTACAAAATAGCAACAAAAATAATTTTTTCATTGGGGGCCACCACACCACGAGGAACTATATTGAAAGGTGGCAGCATTAGGAAGATGGAGAACCGCTACTCTATATACCAAGGTGTCTTCCACTTGCAACATTCAGGTTGCCAGCCTTCTGGTTATTTTACTTTCACATTGTTTCTTTCTGTCATTCCTGCTTCTGCTCCTGTCTTTGTTAGGAAAAACACACAAACTGAAAAGAGCTCCTCCCTAGATGTTTGGAGTCTACCATGCATCTTAAAACCGGTGTTCCCATGCATACACCTGCTGCCCCCAAGGCCAGGCAACAAGTCTGAACAAAATACCCTGCAGTAGATCTCCGCAAACAGCAAGGTTTCTCTGCTGCTGTGGCAGTATCCCGGGGGCACCATGGGAAGGGAAGACTGGCTACAGTAGCTTCCAATCTTGGGGATAGCATCATAGCCACATGCAGGTTTCCCAATTTCTTGTGTTTTTTTTTTTTTTTTTTTTTTTTTTTTTTTGTTGGTTGGTTGGTTGGTTGGTTGGTTTTGTTTTTTGTTATTTTGTTTTGAGACAGGGTGTTTCTGTGTAGCCTTGACTATCCTGGAACTTGCTCAATAGACCAAGCTGGCCTACCTCTGTCTCCTGAGTGCTGGAATTAAAGGTGTGCATCTCCCCTGCCCAACTGGGTTTCCCTATTTCTTCAAAGGGAGTCCTTATTTCCACCTCAGAGCTTTCAACTCTTTTAATATGGATTAAAACAGGGTTTTTCCCTCCCTCCAAAGAGAAAATATACATCATAAAATAAGGGGTTATGGAGAGTAACTATTTAAATATGCTGAATTTAGTGTTATGGGTACAAAGAATTTGGAGATAGCCACACGTGTGGAGAGAGGCTAATAATAGCTCAGTCATTTGCTACAGCATCCCAAGGCCCTGTGATGTGAAAGACCTGTCTTCTGCAACTACTACAAAGCACAAAGGTGAAGCCTGCAGTCAGCTCCAGCCATGGTGGAGTCCTCACTGGGAAACATGGTACAGATCACCAAGCATGGCTTCTTAGACACAGTCAGGCACGCGTGCACTGAAAACATCTTTCTCTTCGAAACTCCCCCAAGGCTGACGCTCAAATCATTCGTTGCCTTGCTGGGTAAAGAGGCCCAAACTTGGAGAGTTAAAGAGATGAGGTACTTTGCAGAACCCTGTAATTTTTTTTTATCTGGCCAAAATCAGTAAAAACGAGCCTGGTCTCCACAGACCCCTGAAACAAAGACCTTCAAGGCTGCTCGTAAGGAGTTGGGAAGGAAGACCACTCAGATGGGACTACCGTGAAGTGCTTGGTCATCCTGGAACTCACTCTATATAGACCAGGCTGGTCTTGAACTCACTGATCCACCTGCCTCTGCTTCCAAATGCTGAAATTAAAGGTATGCACCACGACTGCCTAGCTTTTATCCAGTGACTTTCTAAGTCCTAAATTTGAGCCTCCACATTTGCCATGAGGTTTGGGACAGAGCTTTTTGCTCTACAGAGAGATTTACTTAGGCAGCGTCCACAGTGGCTTTCTCGACCACAGCCCTCTTCACGGCTTGCTCACTGGAAAAGACGGCAAGGCCGACTTCTGACTCAGGACACAGTGGGAAGAACTCAGTGCCACCCACCACTAGCCAGCTAGAATCAACAACTTCCGGGTAAATATCCACCCCTTTTAGTTTCAAATCGCATGTTCTTATCTAGACTTTCACATTCCATGACAGTGAAGAAGAGCAGTTCTTTCCACTGAGTAGAGATAAGAGACATTCTTCAGCAAAAATACAATGTTCAGAGCTAAACACAGCAGCTAAAATAAATATTATATAAAGAAAAAACGAGAGCAGTGAAGGTATAATGTCCAGGGTAAGTCCTTATACCCACTGACTTGAGGGAAAAAATGAGATGGGCTAGGAAGACGGCTAGGAAGATTGCTCTTGAAGATGATCTGAGCGTGGCTCCCAGCACCCACGTTGGGTGGCTCACAATCGCCTGTAACTCCAGCTTTAGGAAGATCTAGCGGTGCGTCTGGCCTCTAAGGACACATAATTAAAAATATAACTTAAAAAATAAGTTTCAGTCACTTGATGTTAGTTAGCAATGCCACTCGGGCAGACAGGCACACTGCCCTGTCATACACCTGATTGCTCTCACCCTTGGATTGTAAACAGGCTGTGTTCACAGCACAGCCAACTGACACTTGGAGTGTCTGACCAAGTTCGGCTAGGACCAGAGGGTACACAGGACAAACAGCTGTCAACCCAAACTTAAGAGGGAGGCGGGGAATTTTTTTTTTTTTTTTGGCTAATTCTTCCCCAGAAATACTTACGGAGCAGGTGCCATTCATCTTGCTGGATTGTCTTGGTTAAATTGAAAGGAATGTTTCTTAAGCGGATTGGCTGAGAAAAGTGGTACTTGATAGCTGTGCAGCGCTGTGCAATTCCTTGAAAGAAATAAGAAATGCGGTTTGCTAGCCTTTTCATTTGTAATAGAATTCTGGAGCCCAAGGCAGAATAATTTATCCTAAACCAGGGAATGAATGGGAAAGGGGTAAGGACTCTCTTGATTGCTGTCACTGACAGAGGCAACTCATGGCAGCAAAATACAAAACCTTAAAATAGATTTTAAAAGTCACATTCCATTTAAATGCATTTTTATGAGTGTGTCTATATACATATATTTAAATATATATGTATATAGATATGATGTCTTTCAATACTGAATAAGTTTGTATGACTTAAATACAAAGCTATTCAAGGAGGAAATGGTTGAAGAAAACTAGCCTAGAGTTTTAAATTAACATTTAAATGCCTTTTCTAAATTTCATCTAGTCTCAAACTCTCAATTAAGCTCCACCCCCAAAATTCATTAGTATATGTGTTATTTGGAAACTAGAAGACTTTTCCCCCTAGTCAGCTTCTACATGGTGGTTTAGGGCACAGCTACAATTGTCAAACGAAAGTCTGTTTAGTCCTCCAGCAGCTCGAGTAGTTCCTTAACGTTACGGACTTGAACTATGGAACTCGAGGAAGACTTAGTCTTGATGGAAGAGGAATTCCTCTCTTCCCCTCATCTGGTGGCATGGCCAGTCCCCCTTTTGATATGGTCTTGTGTAGCTATTGGGTTATCTTCAGCCCTCTTCCTCATCCTCCTACCCAATGCGTTCATTGAATGACTTTGTGTGTCTGCTCTCCTAAAGTCTGCTGAATCCTATGAACAGCATTGTTCTTCTCCTAAAGCGCAGCAACAAACAAAACATACTTCTCTCGGCTCAGTCATCATGACCAGTTGTGTGAGTAAACGCATCTCATTAAAGTGACTTGAAAAAGCAACATGAGCGTATGACAGCCTTTAACCGGAGCAGCTGTTCACTGGAGAATCCTCATAGATACAAATTAATCTCCAGTGGCGAGGCACCCAGGAAGAAAAAAGAAAGAAATCAGATAATGAAAGGAGGCTAATCTTACAGAAATAAATACTGGAGAGATTTGCCAAACACTAATACTAGATTGGACAAAAGAAATTCCTAGGAAGGCACACACTCAAAGGCTAACTCGAGGCAATAGGTAATCTAATCTGACTATATCTATAATAAGAAAAAGAAGGGAGCTTGTAATTAACTTGGTAAAACATGTCCTGTAAGGAAAAGCCCAAGACAGCTGGTGAGTTTTACCAAATGCTTAAAGAAGAATCAGCAATTCTCAGACTTATAAAAGTTTAAAAAAAAATCAAATGGAAGTGGAGAAAATACCTCTTAGTTCTTCAGAAACCAATACATCCCAAGAAAGGAATCTATGGGTGTCTATGTGTGGGTGCAAACATGAGTACATAAGTGTGCACATGTGTGTGAGGTCAGAGAACAGCCTTGGGTGAGACTCCTCTGTACTACCTGCCGTTTGTCCTTCCCTACTTCCTTCCTTCTGCCTTCATTCCTTCCTTTCCTCCCTCTCTCCCTCCCTCCACCCCCTCTCCTCTTCCTCTCTCATATTCTCTCTCTCTCTCTCTCTCTCTCTCTCTCTCTC
>NC_022029.1:35254774-35279178 GCF_000317375.1 Microtus ochrogaster
AGCTAGACTGACCAGCCTACAAGTCTCCAGGGACCAACCTGGTTCCACATTCCAAGTGCTGGGATCTCAACCTGCACCATCCCAGCCTTCACCATCCCAGCCTTCACCATCCCAGCCTTCACCACCCCAGCCTTCACCATCCCAGCCTTCACCACCCCAGCCTTCACCACCCCATCCTTCACCACCCCAGCCTTCAACACCCCAGCCTTCAACACCCCAGCCTTCACCACCCCAGCCTTCACCATCACCACCTTCACCATCCCAGCCTTCACCACCCCAGCCTTCACCATCACAACCTATACCATCCCACCCAGCTCTTTTTTTATTTTTATTGTAAAACAAACAAACAAAAAGCATGGGTTCTGCACATCAAAATTGGGTCCTCATACCCTTACCAGTACTTACCATGTGAGTTAACTCCCCAGTCCCAGGAAAATATGTAACATTCTTTAATATTTTTTATGCAAAATTCCTTCCCAATCCTAGCAATCTCAGCTTGGCAACAATTTAGAAAGTCATGCATCATGACCAAATGAGATATCTCTCAGGAATACAAATTGGCTTACTATAAAAAATTCAGTTCATGCAGCATTCCATATATATTGAACAGAATATAGAAATGATCTGATCATCCCAGGCACACAGAAAAACCACTGGACAAAAACCACTTGAGGGGCTGGGGAGGTGGCTCAGCAGGTCAAGAGCTTGCCCCGTAAGCATGATAATTGGGGCAGCTGCTTCACGCCTACATAAATACTGGCTGGGTGCGGTAGCCATGTGCAATCCCACGTGGGAAGCAGGGAGAGGATATCCCCAGTGCAAGCTGACTAGCTGAACTATTGGAAAAGGCGAGCTCTGGGTTCAAATGAGGTGCTCTGCCTTGGTGCCTAGAGTGGAGAATAATTACGACACCCAACATCAACCTTTTGGCTTCTACACACACAGAGACACACACAGACACACACATGCACTAACACCCACACAGCGAAAGACACATGCATTCCACAGTCCACACACATATACACGCAAAAAGAATCCAACTGATAGTCACCAATGACTCCAGGTATATTTCCAATAGATAGAAAAAGTCTGGCGCACAGAGGCTAAATAATTAGCCCGAGGCCCCAGTACAAGGCAGTAAGCAAGTCTCAATGTGTGTGCTGTTAGACAGACTGAATTTTTTAGCTTTTAGAAACTTGGATTCTTTAACTTTTAGAAACTCATGCTAATTTTAGAATAATAATGTTATTATTCTAAAACATATGGTCGATTCGATATGAAAAATCAATTTTTCCAACTTAGTACCGACATGAGCATGTTTGGAGAGAAAGCTGCTTCGTGGTGGAGGGGTCTGTCTGTATTTTCTACACCTGTCTACACATGTTATTAGGAGATTAGACTGGTTATGCAGCTGCATCCCTGGCTTTTCCCACCTGCATCTCTTGGAAGCTGTTTCATGCTGGAGAACAGGTACAGAATTGGGGGGAAAATCAATAGCTTTTTCAGACTCACAGAGATTGGCTTTAAAACAACTTCTGCACTTAGGAGACCACATGCTTCCTTAAACCACCATAAACACTCCCAGGACCGACCCTCCTCTGCCCTGCGGCAGTAGCAGGCAGGACCCTGGAGGTGAAGCACAGCAAGAAGGCAGGCAGCTAGGTGCTCTGCTGGGATCAGAGAGGAGGAAAGCACCAGATACATCCCCAGATGCAGTTCCTTCTCCTGGGATGTAAGTCTAAACTTAATCGCCAAGGATGCCGAAGGTGGCATCAGAAGGCAGCAAAGGAAGGGACCAGATCTACAAGCAGCCCTCAAAGGTCTCAAAGGTTACGGGTCTGGTGGTGAAGCCCTGACATCCCAAGCTTAGTGTACAAGAAAAATGTCCTATGTTCCCAGTGCTCCACTCCCTGGAGAAAAAGAGACTCCAGACTTTGACAGAATTAGAAGAGAAGGCGTGAGCAAAGGCGGGATGAGAGAGCAGCCATAAGATCTCTGATGTCCTTCTCTTAAGTCCTTTCCACCGCCACAGCACAAAGTCAAACAGATTTGCCCGAGTAAGTTTAATTATTAAGGTTTGGCTTCCCACAGCCCGTGCATTACACTAACAAAAATGGCACAGAAAAAAAGACCTGCTGGTGCTCAACGGCTTACCAAAGCTCTTCCATCATAAGGCCTTAAGGCTAAAAACAGGAAAGCAGATCGGTACAGCTATTCATGTATAGTCTACATGGAGGAGGATGAAGACAGACATCCCCTGTGGCAAAGGCAAGGAATGATACTGGCAAAATCCACAAGGAGGCGTCAGATCCCAGGGCTTCTAAAGCCACACAAGCAAACTCTGAAATCAACCCGGCTTGCTGGGTTCAGGAAGGAGAAATCTGGAGCTCTGCAAAGGGACACAAAAAGCATGAGCTCATAGCACCAGATGGCATCACACAATGAGGGGAAGAGGCATGCAGAGGACTGAAAAGAACAAGTCGTGGTCTATATTTGGTGATTAATTAGCTTCTTACAGGGCCAAGTAGAGCCACTTTAATGATGCTAAAAACCATAGGATAAGATATATAAAAAAATACGTTGTCCTGGGTGAGGAACAGAGCCTTTGACCTAGTGGATTGTTACTGTCTCTGATGCTGACAGATGAACTAGCTCCAGGCTGAGTCACAGGGCCCATACCAGAGGTTAAATAAGGGAGAAACAGGACAAACACAAGATGCTATAAAAAAAATCATGGTTAATCAACACCGAGACGCTATTCGGACTTTGAAGCTGGGCAGGACATGGGTTTGAATTACAACTGTGCTAATTTAATTTAGTGAATCATTTAACCTGTGTCTGAATTCCCTCCCCTGTAAAAGTGGCGACGTGACAGCAAATATTTCATAGTGTTATTGCGGGGAAAGCAAAGCCTTACCCGCGACTTAGCCTAGGCTCTGGGCTAAAGTAAGCACCCCATAAGCGTCCACGCTGGGCCATGAGTCATCTATTGGCACGTGCTCATATTCATTAGACAGAACCACTGCCACGTACCAGGAGGCTATACCCTAAATGCCCATCACAGATTAACTCACGTGTACAAAGAGATAAGCGGAACCCTGTAGTCGTTGCCTGGACAATGACCCAACCATTGGTTCCCGCTTTCCTCTCCATCCCTGCGGAACCCTGTAGTCGTTGCCTGGACAATGACCCAACCATTGGTTCCCGCTTTCCTCTCCATCCCTGTCACTGTGATTGCTGAAGAGACTGAGGGCAGACCTCCATGTCACTCTTCTCTCAGACCTCAGGCCACACGTGTGCCACAGCTGGATTAATCTGCTACGTGATCATTTACAGTGTCTGACTGGCTGCTCTTATAGAGAACCTACATGGTAGCCCACAACCGTCTGTAAATCCAGTTCCGGAAGATCTGATGCCCTCTCCTGGCCTCTGAGGGCACCAAGCACACACATGGTGTACAGACATACACACAAGCAAAACATAAAAATCAAAACAAAAAGTGAGTCAAATGGAATTTGAAGATTTCTGAGATTTTTTCCTATTTTTTTTTCTTGAGACAGGGTTCTCTGTGTAGCCCTGGCTGTCCTAGAACTTACTCTGTAGACCAGGCTGGCCTCAAACACAGAAATCCACCTGCCTCTGCCTCCCATGGGTTGAGATTAAACGTATGCATCACCATCGCCCAGCTGATACCTGAGATTTTTTTCTGCATCTTTCCTGCCTTTTACAGTATCATGAAGTTATATTGCTTTTTAAAAAAGATTTATGCACTTTTATTTATGTGTATGAGTGTCTTTACAGGTGAGTGTCGCTACTCTAAGCTTATGTTGCTTTAAAGCGGTGGCTGCGAGTGTTTTATTTACCATTATATATGTGTATCTATCTAGAAATAAAGTGATTTGCACATATTCATGACATAGCTTTAATGTTCTGCCAATATACCGGCTTTCAAATTTTGACAACCAAAAGATGAGGAAAATCTCCCTCAGTGCATGAGACTAGCATTTCATTGTCCAGCGTAGGTATCACACCCCAAGAATGTATGAGTGGCTTCCTCTTGACCCAAATCTCTCCAGTGCTACCTCACTTGCAGTTACCTGGGAATGACTCCTGGAGGCCACCTCTGTCCTTTTTTTTTTTTTTTTCGAGACAGGGTTTCTCTGTGGCTTTGTAACCTGTCCTGGAACTAGCTCTGTAGACCAGGCTGGTCTCGAACTCACAGAGATCTGCCTGCCTCTGCCTCCCGAGTGCTGGGATTAAAGGCGTGCGCCAACATTGCCCGGCTCACCTCTGTCCCTCTTATGAGTATCCCATGGCAGTGCTGTGCCTGTTTTTGTGACCCTCCTACTCTTACAACTCTCACCTTCAATCTGCTCCCGCACCTAGTTGGCCCTCCAGGCCTCTGCCTGGGAAGAGACGAAAATCCCAGCTCTGTCTCCTCTGCTCGCTCCTTGGCCCTTCTGCCTTTGTTCTTTCCTGATAGGCCAGGGAGTCAACTTCTGTTCCTGACTCAACTTCCTTGTGCACAGAGGATATGGCTTCACTGTCAGAAGGTGACAGTGTCAACGACAACCCTGAAAGAGTACAGCATCAGCAATACCTCCAAAACCTCAGACTCTCTCGCCGACAGGTCGGGGCAGTGTGCACTGTTTCTAAAACATCTAAGGACAACTTGGAATTCTGTAAGCGGTCCGTGAACAGAGAGCAAAGGACTCTTTGTTTCACACAGGCCCTGTCACCACACACCCCAGTTTAAAGGGGGAGGTCGACCCTTGGGTCACAAGCCAGGGCAGCAGCCGTGTTTTGGTCGGAGAGATTTCTTCTAAGAGCTAAGAAGATGAAAGAAACGTTTTCCCTCGTTGCTTACTTTATCAAGTGCGGCTCTAAGCTCAGTGGCTTCTACTGACTTTGAGAGCCTCAGCCAGCTGAAAATACAGTCTGGAGGGCAAACTCTCCCGGCCTGCATACCGAAAGGAAGTACAAACAGAAGCGGTAAATCACCATCACCCTGGGGAAACACAAAGCAAGTCCCATACCATTTCAAGTTTCCTAATAATCATATTAAAAAGTAAACTGAGGACTTTAACTTTGATATTATATATATAAACATATAAATATTACACATACATATACACACAAACACACTCACACACACACATACACAGGGTCTCATACAGCCCAAGCTCAAGCAGAACTTCTTATGTAACCGAGGGTGATCTTGAACTTCTGACCCTCCTGTTTGCATCTCTCAAGTGCTAGGATGACCAGCATGATAGATCATGCCTTGTTTTACATTGTGCCGGGAATCTGGCCCAGCACTTTGTGAATACCAGGTAAACACCTACCAACTGAAGTCCATCCCCAGCAACATTTAGTATTTTAAACACATAATCAATACTTTGAACATTTTTCCTTGAAAAACTTGAAATGCTATTTTGATGTGATTTTTGGTGAGTAAGTCTTTAGACTCACTGTGCTCTTTGCTCTCTATAGTGCATCCCCTTCTAGATGAGCTTCATTTCACGTGCTCGACATCTCGTGTGGCCGACGGTCATCATGGTGGAGAGAGAAGAAGGGTGAAGAATGGTAAAGAGTTTAGAAATTAACTCAGCACAGCAAGTGACCAAAGAAGAATAACACAATTCTGGGGTGGCAGGTGGCCACGGGCATGCTGGCTCAGGTCTAAAGCATCTTTAGGGCTGCTATTACATTGTGTCTACAGTGAAGGCCACAAAAAAAGAGCTGGGTGTGGGTGTGGTGGCTGAGGCCTTCCATTCTAGCATCTGAGTTGGCGGCCAGTCTGGTCTAGTCTGCTCATAGTAGTTTCTAGACCAGCCAGAGTTGCATAGTGTGACCTTGTCAAAAAACAAACAAACAAACAACAACAAAAACCTACTATCAACAACAAAAGACCAGGGACTCCCAGCTTCTCGGAACCATCATGGTGAGGGACTTGGCGGGCATTTAGGATTTGAGGCTAAAGAGTATGTGATTCTGTGTGGCTGATAAGAGATTTCAGGCCTAGCTAATATTTTCCTCAGCCTGTCTTCTCTTTTCCCTCCTTCTCTCACAGGAGAACAAAACCCACAAGAGTCCTCTCCTTTCTCCCCAGCTCTGAGAAAGCAAGGTGTGTGATGGGGGACATCCATAAAGAGGAGGCCGAGCAAAGAACCACACCCCACCCTCTGATTTCTTCCCCTGAGCCTCAGGTAGAACTGAATATAGGCAGCAGCTCAGATGATGCTCAGCCCGAGCTGGGGTGTTTTTCCATGCTGAAGATAGGCCAGCAGTCACCACTGGTCACAACACATGGCCCTCAGAGAGGTCAGTAAAGTCAAATCGAACGCTGTCTGAATAGCGCCTGTGTTCAGCGGTGTTACTGATGTCCCCCTGAACTTACAAACTCCTGGACCAGTGGCTCTCAACCTCTGGGTCGCGACCCCTTGGGGTCTCAGATCAGATATTTACATTATGATTCGTAATAATAGCAAGATTAGAGTTATGAAATAGCAACGAAATAATTTAATGGCTGGGGGTCAGCACAACTGAAGAACTACATTAAAAGGTCACAGCATCAGGAAGGTTGAGAATCACTGTTCTGGACTGAGGACGACACCAACATTCGGGCAAATCTAAGCTTTTTTCCTTCTCCAGCATAACTTTTCAAGTTACTGTAAATATCAGTGTTTTTTGTTTGTTTGTTTTTAAAATACAAGGTTGCAGCATTATGCTCAAAATACTAGAAGGAGCTTGGGCATGCATTCAATATGTGTGTGTGTGTAAGCAGTAGCATGTGTATAAACCAGACAGTAGCTTTGAACCAACTGTGACATCACAGCAAAAGATTTAAACATTCAAGCATGTATTTCCTTATTTGTGCAACAGGAGGTCACCAACATCCCCAGAACCATCATTAGGACCCAATGAGCCAATAGGCCATGTTTTGTAAAGGTCCCTGTCCGCCGACTCTCTTTAGAAGAAACATCAGGGTGTGAGCCAGGGACTGCAGCATTTTTTTTTAAAAGTTTCATTCCCACTGTAGTGTTTAAGAGAAAATAAGTGGTCAAGTAGCAATTGCTGGATTTTCCCAGCTATGCTTATTATGTAAAATACTGTAGCATAGAATTCACTGTCTTCATTGTTTTGTTGAATATATTTAAGATACATAACTTGATGTTTTGACATCCATATACAATTGTGAAATAACCACAACCAAGTCATTTAGCATATCCATAAATTCACAGTTACCTGGAGAGAGAGAGAGAGAGAGAGAGAGAGAGAGAGAACTGAAAACTTTCAGGATCTACTCTCTCACAAGTATACACTATAGTACGGTTTCCCAGTGTATTTGGCTGTATAAATCCCCACAGAAACCTATTCATTGCGCATGGTAAGTGTCTCATTCTTTTTGATGCGTCTATAAGTGGGATTGCTTCCTGGTCTAGATGGTTTGTTGTTAGTATAGGGAGACAGAATTGATTTTTACATGTGGATTTTTCTATCCTAAAACATTTTTTTTGGCAAGTTTTCCTATTTTCTTCCTGATATTGATTTGTAGTTTCGTGTCATTGTGGTTACAGAAGACAACAAAATTTCGTTCCCACGTTTTCTCCCTTTGTATGGGCTGCTTTATGCCGACTGTTTTCCTTTGTTGACAGATGTTTAGTCTGCTCAGCCCCACTCTGTTCTCTTTGTGCTGCTGGTGTTCCAACCTAAATCTTACTTTTGTTAAGATTCATGTTATGGCTGAACATGTCACCCACCCTATTCACGCCCCTCACATGTGTCTCATTTTCCCTGCTACCAACTCCAAGAGACACAGATCTACTCTGCTCTAGGAATTTGATTATTCTGAGTTTTTTGTTTGGTTGGTTTTAGTTATTTGGTTTTTTTGGTTTTTGAGACAGGGTTTCTCTGTGTAGCTTTGGAGCCTGTCCTGGCACCCATTCCGTAGATCAGGCTGACCTCAAACTCACAGAGATCCACCTCCCTCTGCCTGGGATTAAAGGCGTCTACCACCATGCCTATCTGGATATGATAATTCTGGGTTCAACACGGAAGTGGGATCGTGCACCACCACATCTGTTCTGTCTGGCTTCTTTCACATAGCGCATCTCACAGGTCCATTAAGTTTTTGAAAATGACAAGAGTTCCTTCTTCTTTAGGACTACATAAATATATCCCATATCCACTTATCTATTGGTGGACATCCACACCGTCTCTATATCGCAGCTATCCTGAACAACTGCAAAAAATATGAGTAAACATCACTTGGAAATCTCAAGTTCTTCTAGGTAAAATAAAGTTTTGAGTGATCTCTTTTGTTTTCCTTCACGGCTGTACCCCAACTTACTTTCCCAATGTTCCCTTTTCTGTGCACCCTTCCCAACGTATGTCTCTTATTTTCAAATGCCATCTTAACAGGCATGACACGCTGCTATCTCGTGGTTTTGACTCCACTTTCCCAATGGTTGTTCGTCATGTTAATCACGTTTTTATACATATGCTTGCCTTTTTTTTTTGTTTTTTGTTTTGTTTTTTTTTTTGTTTTTTGAGACAGGGTTTCTCTGTGGTTTTGGAGCCTGTCCTGGAACTAGCTCTTGTAGACCAGGCTGGTCTCGAACTCACAGAGATCCGCCTGCCTCTGCCTCCCGAGTGCTGGGATTAAAGGCGTGCGCCACCACTGCCCGGCCATATGCTTGCCTTTTATACAACTTCATTTGCTACTGAATTTTCTGATTCCATATACATTTGGGATATTAACATCTCCAGGCATTTGAAAACATTTTCCCCCTTGCCAAGTCTTTCTCTGTCCTGCCAGCCAGCTCCCAGATAATGACACAGAGACTTATTAATTATAAAAGCTCAGCCTTAGCTTAGGCTTATTCCTAACTAGTTCTTATAACGTAAATGAACCCATATCTTTTAATCTGCATTCTTTATGTGGCTTGATTACCTTCCCTCTGTACTGCCCATCCTGCTTTCTCCACATCTGGCTGGCGACTCCCCCTTTCTTCTTTTCAGAGCCCCCTCTGTCTGGAAGTTCTGCCTACACCTCCTGCATATGTATTGTCCATTTGCTTAGCTTTCTATTAAACCAGCATGACATGTCTTTACGCAAGTGTAATTAAAAATCTTTTAACAGCTCTATGCTGACTGTTTTTCTTTGTTGATAGGAGGTGTTTGCTTTTTATTTTTTTTACTTTTATTTTTGCTCACATTGCCTGTGTTTTTGGTTTCATATCTGAAAAATCACTGCATAGACCAAACATCAAGAAGTTTTGTTTTCTTCGGGCAGTTTGCAGTTTGAGATCTTGTTTGTTTAATTGTATGACTGTTTGCCTACATGTATTCCTGTGCACCATGCACAAAAAGAAGGTGACAGATCCCACTGAACTGAAGCTGTAGATGTTGCTAGCATGTGTGTGCTGGCAATCAAACCCAGATCCTCTGGAAGAGAAGCACTGCTCTTTAACACTGAGCCAACTATCAAGGTCCATAGTTTTGAGGTCTTAACTCTTTAGCCTGTTTTGAGTTGATTTTTTTCATACAACGAAGGCATTCTATTTTATTCTTTCACCTATAGGTATCCAGTTTTTTCTACATTATTTTTTTTTCTTAAAAAGCATCTTTCCCCCATTCCCATTCTTGGCAGCCTTGTGCAAGGTTAGTTGTACATATGATTGTAGATTTGTATGTGAGCTCTTTATTCTGCCCCAGTGATCTATGAGCCTGTTTTTATGCTAGGACCAGCCACATAGTCTGATTACTATAGCTTTATAACATAACTTAAAATCAAGAAGTGTGATGCCCGCCCCCGTCTTTGTTCTTCAGAGTCTCTTGTTGTTCCAAGCTAATGTCAGAACTTCTTTCTTTCTTTTTTTTTTTTTTTGAGAAGAAAGGAGGAGAAACAAGTATTTATTAATTTGGGGAAATACATTAGAATATATTTCTTTTTTCTCCTTTTATTGAAAACAGATCGGTTTCTCACACAACGTATTCTGATTATAGTTTCTTCTTCTGCTGCTCCTCCCTTTTCCATCTCCCTTCCCTCCCATCTGGATCTGGATCCACTCCCTATGCATCTCTCGTTAGAAGAGAACAGGCCTCTAAGTGATAATAACAAGTCATAACAAAATAAAAATAAAATAAAGCAAAAACTATCACATTGAAGGACCTCTGCATATATGTTATAGCTTCCAGTTTAGTATTTCTTGAATATGTGAATGAGTGGGTCTCTGATTCTTGTGTCTTCTTTTGGGCTCTTTTCCTTTTGTTGGTTTGCCTTGTCAGAACTTCTTTCTACTTCTATAGAAAGTACTGGAACCTTGACAGGAACTGCATCAAGCCTAAAGGTCACTTTTGGAGAATCTGTCAAAATCAATCTTCAAATCCAGGAATGTGGGACAAACGTCCATTTTATTTATGCTTTTCAATTTGGTTGATGTTTTACAATTTTTAGTGTACGGATATTTTACCTCTTTGGTGAAATTTAATGTTTTCTCATTTTTCATGCAATTTTAAGTGGGGTCTTTTCATTTTCTCTGTTACAGATGGTGTAGTTATAGTGCAAAGAATGTGACTGATTTTTATACATTGATTTTCTACCTTTGGGGGGCAAATATTCCTCTTTTGCCCTATTATTGATTTCTAATTTCTTACTACTGTGATTACAAAAGATAATATCATATCACTTTACTGAATTTTCTTAAGATTTGTTGCATAGCTGATCATGTTACTGGCCTGGAAGCATGTCTCCCGGGTGCTCAGGAAGAATGTATATTCTGCTACCATTGGATTAGAAGTTCCATATCTGTCTGTTAGGCCCATTTGGCCTGCAAGTGTTGTTCACATCTGCTGCTTCTTCATTGATTTTCTGTCTGGATGATCTGCTCACTGTTGAAAGTGGTGTATGCAAGGACCCTACTATTACTGAATAGCTGGCTACCTATTTCTTTCTTTAGTGTTATTGATATTTGCTTTATAAAGTCAGACACTCCAATATCAGGTGTGTGTGTGTATGTGTGTGTGTGTGTGCGCACGCGCGCGTGTGTGTATTTTTAATTGTTAGGTTCTCTTGAAGAACTGACTCTTCTATCATTAGACAGTGACCTTATTTCTTATGATGCTTTTTTTATTGCAGATTATTTTATCTGATAGAAGTACAGAATGTGCAATTGAATGTGAGTGAAGGTGCCCTCAAAAGTTAGAGGCGACAGATCACCATGGATCTGGAGTTACTGGTAGCTGTTAGCCATCCGACTTGGATGCTGGGAGCAGCTGTCTAGCCAACTTTTACAGTTCTGCCACTATATTGTTCTTTAGAATCATGGCCTGTGACTTCGTTAGACTTGTTGTTTGGTTCAGTGTTGTTTTCTTTGTTTAATTGAGCTTGGTTGCCAATTATTTGAATTCTTTGTCAGGTAATTCATCAATCTCCATCTAACCAGGGCTAGATCCTGAATATTTATTTTCTTTCCTTTTAAAGTATTACATTTAAATTTGTTCATGTGTTTCTAGAGCTGTCCCCTCTTCCAGCCTTTATCGATTGGCTTCAGAGAATGGCCTTCACCACTGACAGACTTCAACATCCTTCAGACCTTCCTGTGCTCTCTCTACTGATTTTCCTCTTAAAGGGAAAGTCCTAAGACTGTTGGCCATTTTTAAATCCCATAAAATTAGGCTAATTTATTTTCCCCAGAGAAATTTCTATTTTTTTTCTCCACACGGGAAGCTGATTTTTGGTTTACAATGAAGATATCTGATTCTGCCATCTTATTGAGTCGCTCTCCCTTGATGACTTCAAGACATGTACCACTCACTAGTGCTGAGAACACGCATATTGCTTTGCAACCATTGGCACCACACCCTTCTCGGCTTACAAACCGAGATCCTACCTATTAAACAAATCCTTCCTACCTATCCCTCCCATGTCCCCATGGAAATTTCCACTCTACTTTCTGTTTGCATGTCAATCATTACCATTGGCATTCAAAAGTCAATCATTACATCATTTATTCTTCACTTGTTCACTTACTCATTAATTCAACAAAGATTGATTTTGCAAACGCCCTTTACTGCCTGACTCGGGAAGTCGGTACCACAAAGACTAAAAGTTAACGAAGTGAAACTAAACCAGAAGTGGGAACTGGAGGGGAGAGAAGGAGGCAAGATGAGAACAAGAATTCCTACCTCAGAATGACCAACAAACCCACGGCTTTAGTAATTTCCCAATATGCGAACAAGAGCCACTGAGCAGAAAAAGGCTACAGGTTTTAGCCCAGGCTGGCAGTGTTCCGCAGAAAGACACCCCCAAAGCAGTGTGCTGCTGCTCTCTCCCATGTGTCTTGATAGAATCTTCCTAGTTGAGCTGTATTTTTTGACGTTTGCTTCCTTTATGAAATAAAGCCTGCATAAAACCAAATTGACTAACCACTTCTGTCTCTGGAGGTGAGGAAACAACATTTAATATAGCTAATTTATGAAAATAAAGTCAGGGGGCAGTCACTCTGCTCACATCACAAAAATAACTTATGAATATTTGCTACGGTGAACAATGTTCTCTTGTCCCTTGCAGCACCTGATGGATTACAAGATTTATGATGTGTGTGTCGCAGGCACATATCAAGAGACATGGAAACGGGGAGCCCACTTAAAGCCAGCCTTTATGTTCTAAAGAAAGTCTACCAAACAGAGGTAGGAGATAGCTCAGTGTGTAAAGCACGGTCAAGAAAGCATGAGGGCCTGGGTTCAGTCCCCAGAATCCACATTAAGAAAAAAAAAATAACAGGCTTGGCCATGCTCATCCGTCACCCCCAAGAGTGGGAGGCAGAGACAGGAGGCTCCCCATGTCTGGTTAGCTAGCCACTCTAGTCAATCGGCTCTAGCCAATCAGAAGGTCCAGGCTCAATGAGAGATTCTATCTCAAAGAATAAGATGGAGAAGATACTTGGCATTTAACTCTGGTCTCCACATATGCATGTACTTGTTCATACATATGCAAAACACACACACACACACACACTGTTATCAAAGGGTATATGGGAGAATAAGGTGGAGCAAAGATAGTCAACAGGTTAACAGGCTCAGTGGTGGATATAAAAGGAATACCTACAAGCATTCCAGAACACAGTAGGATAACCATGGTTAGCAGCAATTAATGATTTCAAAATAGCCAATGCAGAGAATGGTGAATGTCCCTAACACAAGGGCATGATTACCCGAACTGATCACTCCACATTGTACATCTATGTTGAAATGTGACACTGTGCCCTATAAATATATATTAGGAGTCCATTAAACTACTTTTAAAAGACAGTTTATTATATAGTTGGTTTATAATCGACAGAAATGTAATCTTGGGCTTTTATAGATTGTTGAAATCAATTTTTTAAAAACTACATATAAATTGATTTTAAGCAATATTTTCATTTTTTTTCTAAGCAATATTCAAGTAAAGCTGATATCTGAATTTCTTTTTACTTCTTCAGCCCACTCTCTGGTAGAGAGATTGTCTGGCAGAACCCAGGGGGAAAGAAGTAAAAGGATAATAACATTTTACCAGGAGTCTGTCATCAAGATGAGGCCGGATGCTATACCTCCCAATGGCAGGAGCCTGACAGTTAGGAAGAGGCCAAACCCTGAAACCATTAGAGGCAGCAGCAGGAAACAACAATCAGAGACCCGGGCCTCTGGCTTTGGCGGTTTTTGTTAGTTCCCTATGCTCTGTGCTTCTTCCAAATGACTCCACACACATCTGTAAGTCACTACATCAACCCACAGCCTGACAAGCACACTTCTGAGCACATCGGAATGGTGGCCGCAAGGGTGCAGGAGAATAGCAACCATGCTTTTATTCGTTACATAGCATGTTACGCTCTTCTCAGAGAGCTTTCTCACCAGCCCTGCCACATCATGTGGCAGACAAGCTCCCTCCGGCTCTCACAAATAAGGGGACCAGGCATGGAACACTAGGAATGGCTGCTCTTGGCTGCACAATCAAACAGTGACGGTAAGAATTTTCCAAGCGCTTCCTACATGGCAGGCTCCGTGCACGGAGCTCTATCCCCATTTCTTTGTGACTGGCTCCATTACTACTGTTTTAAGGGGGACACTGAGGCTTGGAGAAGTTAAATAACCTTCCCAGTGACTCACTGAAGCTGCCTCTCAGTCACAATAACAAGTTGGTCCTTCCACCTGCCTCCAAGACTGTCTGAGCAGCCGCAACCAGATAGGAATCACTAGGACTGTATCTCCTCGTGCCCAGCTAATTCTTCTAAGTGGACAGCGCAGAGCAGGCAGACCCACACTTCATGCGGCTTTCCTTTTATCGTAAGTGTCTACACTCCGGTCCCATTTTGCTCACAGGCTGCTTCGCTGAGGCTGTCCTCTCTCATGCCGAAGCAGGAAGGAAAAGAATTCAATGAAACCGCTGTGCAAAGACACGTTTCCCTGATGGCAGAGCGGGTTTTCAAGGTCCTGGGCACCTGACTGGGGTTGAGTGGGACCAGTGAGAACAAGAGATGCAGAGATGACTAGGAAGGGAAGGGATGTGGGGAGAAGATGAGCGAAGGAGTACAAGCGAGATCACTGCAGGGCACCCGGCACACAAGCTCACATCGGGATAGGACTGGAGAGGGGCATTATCACCCCAATGTGACAATGGTAAGGAGACACCTCCCAGTCTGAGCAAGTGAAGCAGACATTCCGTATGGGAATCTCTGTTTGCATGAGGATGGAAACCTACCATATGACTGGATGCTCTCAAACTGGATAGCCACCCTTCCCATTCTATAATCGCTCACCTATCCACATAACTCAGACAATTCAAACGACCAAGTGCTTGAGCCTAAATGGACTTTTGGGGCAGTTCCAAGGCCGACACGAAGGTGAACCGTGATCTCTTTGTGTTTACCACCTGGCCTTATTACATCTAGTCCTAACAAAGACGTACACATCGCCTAATCAAGGACAAAGAGAGGACACAGGACGCGATATCTTGGAAACAGTCCAGACGGGTACCTCACTCTACATATTGCATCTCATAGGTTTACACACACACACACACACACACACACACACACACACACACGCCACTGCCTTTCCTCTTACGTTTCATCAGAGCGTACCCATACAATGTTCCCGGCATTAATCTTCCATCAAGCGGCATGATGTAGCCAATCAAGCATGGGCGGAAAAAAAAATGTGCCAATAAGCAGTTTTGCTTAGCATCCTTACGTTAGCTATTTGAAGGAGAGGATGTTAAGAACCAGCCAGTAAGCACAGTTCATCAGGATCATAAAAGTCAAAAGATTTGCACCCAGCCCCCATCCTCCCATCATCAACAACTCTGCCCCCCATCCCCAGCCCAGACTTCAAGCCCCTCAGCCTGGCTCCCTGCCTCCAGGCGCCTTGCTCTGTTGGCTCCCCTCAGCAGCGAGGCTGCTCAGCACATCAACATTCCTCTCACTCCTCTCAGCCCAGGGGGAAACATTTCCAGCTGCCGAGTACTTAAAGCATCACCCTCGGCACCATAAGCCCGAGTCTGTGCATAATTGACAAGGAATATGTTGATAAGGAATGGGGACGCTCCAAGTTTCTGAAGGATAAGTAGGTAATTAAAAGAAAAACCTAATTTAAGAAAATTCTAAGGACTTATTCCCCCCCCCCCTTCAAATCTCTCTAGCAACATAGCAACATCCTTTATGGATTATTCTGTTACCAGATGATTTCTGATTTGAGTCTGTTTGCTTTTCAAAGCCTGGGGCTAGCTAGCCAGTGTTCTAGGGCATCCCACCGGCCTCATGACTCCTAGCAGAGCAGCTCAAGAGCCCTGTGCTGGGAGGGAAGTACTTGCCTCTGTTTCTCCCTCAGGGCTCAGAAGTACCCGAGTTTTCCAAAGACTGAGCATCAGCTGACTTCCTGCTGAAGTTAAACATGGTTCTCTGAGGTGTTCTGGCCAGTGGCTGTACATCTCCACACCCCAGCCAGCTGTGGACAGACTGTATTTGAGACAATAGGTCTCTGAGTGCACACCCCATTGCCAAGACGCAAGTGTGCAAATGAGAAATCTGTGGATGCTTCAAGCGTCTGGCTGTATCACTTGGTTAAGACCCATAGTGGGGCTGCAGATGTGGCTCAGTTGGTAGAGTGCTTGTCTAGCATACATGAGGCCCTGGGTTCAATCCTCAGCACTGCATCAACTGTATAAAAAATTTGGATGTGAGAGCATAAACCTGTAATCCCAGCACCGGGAGGTGGCGGGAGGAGGATCAGAAGTTCAAGGTCATCCTTGTCTACGTAGCAAGTTCAAGACCACCCTGAGCCACAGAGTTCCCAACTCAAAACAATAGGGAGTGGAACAAAACCCACAGTAAACTGGTCAGCTGCCAAAGGTGCAAAACTGAAGGTGGGCAAACCAACTCGGGCTTTACAAGATGCTCACTAGGAAGTCTGTCATTTCTCAAAGCAGAACCAGGACAGGTTTGCTCCATTCCACATTGCCATCCTATCTTGGGTATCTAGGGCTGTAGACAATGGGCTGTAGCCCCCTTATATCCTCACTGGGGATGCCCATCAAAGCAATTCTGAATCTTAATCATAAAACGGCTGATAAGTCAAAGGTCTCCTAGACTCTAGGCACTTCATGTTTGTGACTGCCTTTAATTGAATCCATTTGGTCTAATCTAACAAGTCTTGTGGCGCCTCCCTTGGGAGTTGAAGTGCTTGTCTAACTTGAGTTATGAACCCTGTGATGTCACCTCTCCAGCGCCTTCAGTCCTGTTCCACATACAAACTGGACATAAACAAACACGAGCTCTCCCTTGAAGAGTCTGCGGCCCAATGAAGGGCACAAGCTTCGTGAAACAATAGCACAAAGAGATGTAAAATGTCAGCTCTAGCATAAAAGAAAAGAATGCAGGGCTATGGAATCAGAGAACAGGGTACCTGAGTCAGGGGGAATGCCGAAGGCAGTTGGGGCAGGCTAAGGCTCCTGGGATGACAGAGTCAATCCTAAACAGTAAGGGCACACTCCCTCAAGGGCTGCCAATGGGAGAGCAGCTCAGGCCTGGAACAGGAAGGCCTGCAGGCCTGGGGTGAAGAGAACAAGAGGGGCACTGGGAAGAAGGAGTGACATTAAGTGCGGAATAGTCTGATGTCCAGGTTGAGATGTTGTGGCCCCAGACTGTGAACTAGAATTCATGATCAGAGAGTGATTTTTAGCACGTAAGTCAAAGCCATTTCCCTTTAGTCTATGGAGAATGGATTGAGGATGGCCAGCAGTGGCATACACGATAGAGATACAAACAGGGCCACCAGAGAGCTGCCAGGAAAGGTTGCCAGTGTGTGTAGGGGGTGCGGGGGCTGGATGCCCTCAGGAGACAGGCAGGTGGCAGAAGGAAGGAGCTTCCAGACAGATGAAATGCCAAGGCGACGTTCAGAGGTAGGAGGTGTTTATAAGAACTGACAATCCCGGAGTAAGGGGTGGGGTGGAGCAAAGAGAACTAATAGGGAGAATGTCAGTGGACGCCAGACGGAACATTTCTCCCCCATGGCCAGACCTCACCCAGGTTAGCAGGAGTGACAGAAGACTCTAGACTCAGAGTGATATATCAAATTTATCTAAGAGAGCTGATTCTGTCAACTGGTGGAAGAGATTCCAGGAGATAAGGGAGTCAGGAAGATGAGCTAACTGGGCAGCAGGGCATCCACACACTAAAACACTATGTGGATAGAAAAAAATAGGTTAAAACTCTACAGTCCTTGAGACTTACTGCCGGTTGTGAGACAGTATATTTCATGTTATCTCAAATATGTGTTTGCATATGTGCATGAAGACAGGATGAAAGCAAATCTTTTAACAGATTTGTAGAACTAAGTTAGGGATTATAGATGATTTTTGATCCTTCTTTGCAGTTTTTTTTTTTTTGCAATCCCTACACTGAGCATATATTTATAAATTTAAATCAAAAAATAATAAATCCAAAGTACACGAAGTCAGCAGAGATGATCCTATCAAACTGATATCCACAATTTATGTTTTGATAGCGCCTGATATTTAATTACTCGAAATTGCAAGCTACAAGATAAATGCTATCCTCTTTTTGCTTGTAGGGAGAAGAAGGAAAAGCAGGGGAGCAAAATGATTCATTTAACATGACACAAGGGCTGGAGGCAAAGGCAGCCAGGAATTAGGTAGATGCCTGCGCTCTTCAGCTGCTCCAATCCTTTTCGCTGAGAAATTATTTGAACAAAACAGATCATGCACAATCCAATAATTAAGATAGCTAAAATAATTAGAAACAGCCCAATAGACTGCGTGATTATCAGTCGCAATCAATACAGAAGAAGTCAATCCTGAGCCTTAGAATTAAACAAGACAGGCTATGCTGCTACCTAGACTGCAATCCCAGAGTCTTCTGTTTAATTAAGAAAGTGTTTATAGTTCCTTTTCTTTTTGTATGTATATGAGTGTTTTTGATTGTGTGTGTGTGCGTGTGTGCATGCACACATGCACACACGCATATGGGTGGTGCACATGTGGAGGCCAGAGGTTGAGGCTAAGTGTTTTCCTCAACTGCTCTCTACTTTCCTTTGACCAGGGTTCTAACTGAGCCTGGAAATCAGCAAGCCCTGGGCACCCTCCTGTCTCTGCCACTCCAACGCTGTATTTGGATTACAGGTACATGCCACCCATTCTGGGCAAGCACTTCACCCACTGAGCTGTTCCTCCAGCCCAAAGGTAGTGTTTCTCCATTGAGTAGGAAGTGAGCATTAGGAGTTGCCTATCCATCATTGTGGGGTCCTCTTTCCCTTTCTGCCTGTCGGCCACAAGGTCAAAAAGAGAAAGAGGCAGAAGAGGTGACAGAAAGGTTTGTATATGGCCAAAGAGCACAAATGGAGACAGACCTCCGGGAGACAGAGTTCAGTGACTCGGCTCAGTTTTATTCCAGAATATAAAGGATATATAGGATCGGGGAGCCTGGGACAAACTGTAACGTCATTAAACGGCATGCTCCTATCACAAGGCCTACTGCATGTCCTATATCAGTACTCCTAGAAAAAGTCTTCTTAACAGGGATCTGTCCCATGGGTCAAACTAAGAATGAATCCGGCATCTGGTTTTAGTGACAGCTTTTAGATAAGGCTAGTCCTCCAGACCCAGAGACATTCTTCAGATAAGGGTTAGTAGAGGCAGGAAATTCTGCTGGAGAGAAGGCGCTCCACATTGCTGAGTTTACTAAGATTAGTAACTAGGTCACGGGGAGGCTGCAGCCTCTGACTGGCCAGTAATGTCTTCCAACACACGATCAGCCACATTGATTGTGCTGAATGAGAGGACGCACAGCTCCAACAAGCTTAGCTACCATACAAGCATGGGCAGTATGGAAGGTTCTAGTTCCCAAATGGCTAGTCGCCTCTCAGCTCTCCCAAATACTTCTCCATCACCCTCATGAACTACAAAACAAAACAACAACAACAGCAAAAACACATGGTAGATGAAGCTACAGCCACAGCGATGACAAGATGCTCCAGACTCCAACATCCAATTCTTGATGAGCTCCCTTCTCCGAGAAAAGGGTGTGGTCCCAGCAAGCATCATGTCTAACTGCAAGCTGTGTTGCTTCTTAGGTATGCGCATGCAAAAAACAAGAGGAGAATTCTGCAGAAGACCAGCCTTACTTTTTTTTTCTTTTAAAACTTTCAGAAAAAGCTTAGATACCCAATGATATGTTTAATATGACTTCCATATCCTAAAATAACACTCTCAGCTCTGTTGTTGGATGGGTGAGATGAGACCATGAGGGAGGAGGTAGGAGGATTCCAAAAATTGCCAGCTCTGCAGATTAAACAACTGTAAATTAGTCAGCAACAAAATTTATGCTAGAATGGACATAATGTAGTTTGCAAGCTAATAGGGTGGGTTTTGTTTGTAAATAAACAAAAAAAGTGAATAAACAATTTAAATTCTCTTAATTATTGCAAGGAGCCCCGAGGATCAGAAGAACAGGGAGTTGGAAGGGCTGCACCATGGGTTCCCAATTTAACCTTCGCAGCTACCAATTCCTCCTTTGCACGTATCTTACCAAGGTGGTGAGGAGCAAGCCAACGTGATTATGTGGGATGGCCCACAAATGAGATCTGGCCATGCCTGTCAATCATCTGGACACTAGCAGATCCTCTAGGCCTGCCCTCTCCACGGCTTCTTTGTATGCCTTAGGCCTCTCATAGTCCCTCAGATTTGGCTAGATTTCCTCTTTATATCCTCTCGGAGGAAAGCCACAAGCTTCATATCATAAGTAACATAGGCCTTGATACTTAATACTTGTTGCCACACAGAAAAAAATAATACCTCCAAAGCTAAGCTTCAGGCAATGGTAAGGAGCTCTGTAAGTCTTCACTGGCAGAAGTGACTCCTGAAATGTCACCTGGGACCACACACAGTAACGTCAGGGAATGTCAGCTGTCTTTACAATGGTTACTAGTTCTTGCCCATTGGAGGAGGAGGAGGACTAGAAAGAGGGATAGCCAGAAGTAGACAATAGAAATAAGGAGATCATATTGATCAAAGCAGCCAACATAAAACAAAAAAATAATCAGAATAAGCACAATCATTTTTCAAAGCACAGGCTGGGTCATTAAGTCTTAAGGCCACCAGTCCTCCATAGTCCCACACATTCCTTGAGGGGAACTTAGATATTGATCATCATATCACACGATAACTTTGAGTCGTTATGCAAAAATCAGATTTAGCACTTTCTGTCTCAGAAGGCAGAAGCATGAGCAAGGTGTTGAGTAAATCCATCCTTCCAGTGAGATCAAACCAACTTTGATGCACAGAAAGATGGACTTGGGGAGCTCACCCTTGACTTCCCAATGCCACCGGTAAAATCCTAGAATGTAAGAGTTTGAAAACGCTTAGAAAGTAAGATGCTTGACTCTTCATTGTAAGAATGAAGACCTGGGCCTACAGTGCTTTAGATAACTTGCATTGTCCCAGGACCAAGGTCCAGTTCCTCCTAGTTCCCAGGGTCCCCTCTCTCTACTAGAGACACGCTCTCCACAGTACACCCACAGTATTGCCAGCAGCTCCACCACTGTTCTTCCCACGCACACATGCTTAGTCACAGAACATGTCTCCTTCCTATCTTTGTAAGAACTATTTTGAATTACGTGAAAGGGTGCTTTGTGGGCTAAGGCACCGTTTATTCTACCAGCGATGCATTCTTCATCATACGATCATGACAGGTCAGAGTTACCTACTTCTGTGGATTGTATATGTTTCCTCCTCTCAAAGAAACAAATATCCCCATAGAATGAAAAAAAATCCTAAGAAACATATTCGGAAATCACGAAACAAAGTGAAGGCCAACGTGCTCTCATTATGAATTCAACATGGATGGCTCTCGCCTTCATCCTTCCGGACAGATCTCTCTTCCATGTCTTACCCAACACCTTTACATGCAGTTTGGTTAGCTTGTTTGGGAAAGATTCATCTGTCTTGATTTAAACAACCCTGAAGTAAGACTTTCAAATGACCTTAACACTTGTAACAGATCAGAGGTGAGGCAGTGTGTTCACCATGCACAGAGTGTGGCTACTGGGAGGAGAACTCACACAGTATGTCTACTGAAGACACACAGTGCCTCTCTCAGTGACAACCAATCAGACCCTGATGCGGCCACTTCAGGATATTGGTTTGTCCATCTTGTGTCTGCTTAGGAGGGAAGGATTTAAGAACAAACAAGCCAAACAGTGCTGTCAAGTGTCAGGATGAACTGCAGATCAGCAGTTGCCTCTGCTAACTCAAGAAGGTTTGCTGTTGCTGGGTGTGTCTTCCATCTATGCAAAGAAATGGGTTTGAGCAAAGGGATATCATGTTCAATTTCTCTAAGTAGGACTTTCAGTGAAATTAACTATTATGCCGATTACAATGTTCGGCAAACTACCTAGAAATATCATTCAAAGGAGAAAGCAAGAAATTGAAATGAATAATCAAGATTCATAATGTGAATTAAAGTTGATCAAATATAACTTCCAGGTATTTAACGCATTAGCTATTAGACTCAGAAAGCACGCCACTAAAATTCTGGAGCAAAATGAGGCATAATTGTGGACTTCTCTTTGATTTCACGTAGATTATGCAAATGAAATACCCTCAGGCAGCAAAGAAGAAAATCAACCTCCAATTTTCTCTATAGCAATAAAAGACAATGCATTTCTTTCTTTCATCAAAATCTTTTCAAAAGTTCTTCAAAGACACTGGAAATGAACTGGTAAGGCAAATTCTGACTTGTACATACTATGACATTTCCTGAAGTATATTCTCCATTAAAAGTACACTCAAACTCTATTGCCTAAAAGCACGTGTGTCTCACTGATACCAGTCCCTGTGAAATGCATGAAGGGAGGAGAAAATAAGATGACTGAATACTTCCAACCCAGGGGCAAACATTGTGGCCGCAAAATGCAAATGTTGAAAAAGTACAGAAAAAAAAAGTCCTGATTTCTTCCTTAATTCCATTGTGAAACGAAAAAAAAATTAGAGAAAGCATATCACACTGAAAAGAGTAAAGCACAGCCACGTGGTGAAGAATTGGAAAAGAGGGAAAGGGTCTTTACACTGGCTTGTCCTAACACTGCTCCTCCAGAAAGGCGACTTTTTCACGTCCTGGCACTGCCAAGCTGATTAAGCTCTGCTGTCTAGGCATGCTATCCTCACGACAGCAAATGCTGAAAGGGACCTGGACAGGTTCTCCTCACGCCCAAGCTCTCTGTCTACAAATGAACTAATCTGGATCCAGAGAGACTCAATGACTTACCCAAGGTCACACAATCAGGTAAGAACTCAGTGAAGTAAGGCCCCCAACTCCTTGACTCCTGTCACTTCAATAAACTGTAAAGTCAACCTGCTGAAAGATACTCCAGAATCCCAACAACCCTCGTCTCTTGAAGAGGAGGAAGAGAAGCCCCGCATCTCACATCTTCACATGGTTCTCCCTAGAAGCCTCTGTAGGACAAGTCTGACAGCAGAAGATAGAAGTTCAATGAAGGACCAGTAAAGGACATCAACCATGAGGCCTCCAGCAACTCCCTCCTGCCATTCTGCTTTCTGGCTGTGGGAAGCACACAATTTGACTACAATAACTTTATTGAAAAAGGAACATTTAATAAGCCCAATGTATGAGGACATTATGCATGAACTTGGCAAAATAATAGCACTATATTGTGCTCCTGTGATGTGAAAACCACCTGGCGATTCGTGTAAAAGGATAAAGGACCAGTTCCTGGAGGTAGGGACTTCCTGTGGGGACACACAGCAAGACAGGAAAACCTGAATGGTCTCACAGTCCTTCACTTAAGGATTGGGGGCATTTTGTAAGAAAAAAAAAAAACCATAAAAGAGCTTTCCGCTCATGTTACACCGATATTTCTAATGGTTTGAAAAGAAAAATGTACCATGAATGCTAGCTTTTGTGGTTTCTCCGATTTCACGACAATTATTACTTTTTAAATGCCAAGTACTTTGGCTTCTATTTATTAGTGTCTGATTCTAATCAAGCCTTAGTGTTTTGTCTTTGAAAACACAACAATTTCCCCCTCTCGTGCTTGAAAGAGAGCCTCGGGGAGTGGATGAGAAGAAAATGAATCTGGTATGACTGTGATTTAAATCCACCCAACATGATTGTTTTGAAGAGTCATTCAATAGAAAGATCTGTATGGTCCAAATAATAAGATAGCTGGTATCTATCCCCATTTCCAGTTACAGAGAAAGAATGGACAAGGAAAGGCTACCGTACACTGCAAACATCACTATAATGAGGCACAGATAACACAGTAGGGGCCTACTCAATAGTTGCTCCTCTTCATTCAAGAACAATACTTAAATGTCTCCAAACTTCTAGTAGATAGCAGAAATTGTGGTTAGACCCAAACTTTCTACAAACATGATTTTTACATACATGTCTAACTATGATAAAGGTTGACTTATGAATTAGATATAAAGTTTAATAATAACAATCAACATAATCATAATATGCTATAATAAAAGTGGCAGCATAACCATTGCATTTGGGGGTATTATTACATGAAATAAAACACAGGTACTAAGATATTAGGACCGGCTTGATAACACAGAGGCTGCTACGTGACCAGCAGGGCAGTAGCATATAATATTGATTCCATTGATCGAAGGGAAGATTCTCAATTCATAGGCATTATAGAGTAAGGGATGCAAGATTTCATCATGTCACTCAGAATGCTGCACAATTAAATTTATGAAGCATTTATTTCTAGAACTTTTGATTTAATAATTTTAGGCCACAACTGACTTTGGACAGCAAAACTGTGGGTAAAGGTAGAACACTGTGTAACAATTCATTCTGGTGTAAAAGTTCAAACAG
>NC_022029.1:35279693-35288884 GCF_000317375.1 Microtus ochrogaster
ATAAAGTTTGTATGTAATAAATCTCTCTACTATATGGTATCCTGTAGGTATGCTACAAGGCTAGACACTGCTAGTCCACGGAGTAATGGAACACCAAACAAAAACCCCAGTATCTGGTATTGCATACCTCTGTAGGAATTGGCTGTCAAGAAGAACTCAGAGGCCCCAAAACAATACAGGCTTATTGATAAGACCCTATTACTGAAAACAGTACACAGGTTAGATTCAAGGGAAAAAAAATCAAGCTGAACCTAAGGGTCCAATGATGTTACGCAGGCTGCTGGCAGTTAAAGGAACCAACTCTCTTACCTGGCTGTGTAATTCCAGCCTTCTAGGTAAGATGTGCCATTGATGCAATAGTGGCACAACAGTTACGGAGGTCACCAAGTGTTCCTGCTTCACCAAAGGAAATCTCTATCTAGCATTGCAAACCTAGATGAAAACCCACAAGGCCTCTGGGAAGGGAAACCAATACTGCTGAATTTACACAGCATCCATCCGCTTTCTACAAACAGAGGCTAGTCTAAGCTTTAATCAGAGAGGCTTCTCACTGTAGTAAACTGCCCTGGCTACAGAAGATGCTGAGAATAAAAGATGGCTGAGGGCTCCGCCCTAAACAAGACATTTAATCACCCTCACAAGGCTCATAAGAACTAACCATAATATAGGGAGAAGTCCTGGAGAATGTCCAACACAACCATAGTGATCATAAACTCTCAGTGGCTGTGTCTATGTCACTGGGCTCACACAAATCTTCCTAACAGTCAGTTATAGACTGGGAAGGGTCTCCTGGGACCCTACCACTTATTAATGATCTACTGGCAACTAACAGATTCTGGGAGAGCGGGGAACATAGTATCCAGTGGGAGTTCACCAGGCTCTAATAGATAGTTTCAAACCTATGGTCACACATATAGCCCTAGCTAAACTCTGTTGGGCACTAGGCAAAGGAAAAAGTAGTGAGCAAGGGAAAGAAATCTGGAAGGAAGGAGGGGGCCTCGGAGGGATGGGAGAGGAATCAGAGAAGTTTAGAGGGCGGCCACTAGCATGCATCACATAGGAAACTGCCACAGAGAAGAATTTATTAATAAAAGCTCAAATTTACTCTGCAAAGAACGAAAGTAGAGCTGAGGATAGGGTCAAGAAGACAGACAGAAAATATAATGATACTTGAATTTCAAGGAAGAAGCAGACAATTCCTAAATGGAAGGGATAGAATGGGATTTCAGACAGAACAGGCTATAAAAAGGTGAAAGAGCATGTCTCTTAAAGGTTCTGTTGATGTGAAGATACACCACGACCACAGCAATCTTTCTTCTTCTTCTCCTTCTCCTTCTCCTTCTTCTTCTTCTTCTTCTTCTTTTTCTTCTTCTTCTTCTTTTCTTCTTCTTCTTTTGATTTTTCAAGACAGGGTTTCTCTGTAGCTTTGGAGTCTGTCATGGAACTATCTCATGTAGACCAGGCTGGCCTCAAACTCACAGAGATCCACTTGCCTCTGCCTCCTGGGATTAAAGGCCTGTGCCACCACTGCCCGGCATGACCATGGCAATTTTATAAAGGAAAACATTGAATTGAGGTAGCGGTTTACAGTTTCAGAAGTTTAGTTCACTGTTATCATGGTGGGGAGCATGGCAGCAAGCTGGGAATATGGTGATGTACAGGCCAATGGTGCTGGAGAAAAAGTTGAGAATTCTACATCCAAAGGCAACAGGAAGTGAACTGAGATACTAGATGTGGCTTGAGCATATATGAGACCTCAAAGCCCGCCTCTATAGTGGCACACTTCCTCCAACAAGGCCATATCTACATCAACAAAGTCACATCT
The DNA here is from genome assembly GCF_000317375.1 of Microtus ochrogaster. NCBI lineage: Eukaryota > Metazoa > Chordata > Mammalia > Rodentia > Cricetidae > Microtus > Microtus ochrogaster. The sequence goes on from NC_022029.1 coordinate 35,281,519, forward strand.
CCCGATAGTGCCATTCCCAATGAGCTCATGGGGACCAATCACATTGAAACCACCCCATGTGTAAGGGAACAGCAAATTCTAGTGGTGCCTGACCCTAGTTGCTGTGCAGGAGTGCTGGTAATGGAGAAAGATAGCTGGTGCCTTGTGGTTAAAAGCTTGTGTATGACCTCACAAGAAGTTCAAACCTGTAGCTGTAGGCAACAGGAAATCACCGGTTTGGGAAGCTCTTGTTGTTGGTCACCATTTTAAACTGTGCAATTTACTGACAGTACATTGTGCAATGCCCCGCTATTTCTAGCACATTTTCATAAACCCAAAAGAAAATTCCACACCCACTAAGCAATCCCTTCCCCTCTATAGATCTGCCCTGTCTGGTTATTAGGATAGCTACAGTGCATGGCCATGACAGTACACGGTTGACTTCCCTCACTGAGCATAAAGTTTACAAAGCCAATAATGTTGAAGCATGTGCCACTATTTCATCTCCGCCCCCTTTTAACCTCTGCATAATGGTCCATTATATGGGCACATCACGTTTCTTTATCTGTTGATGGGCATTTGGGTTGTTCACACACTGGGCTGTTATAAAGAGTGCTGTTGTGGTTAAATACAAAGTATTGCTTATGTATCTATGAGCGGAATGACTGGTTTCTTTGGAATAATAAGCTTAAACTTGAGATCTCATCAGAGTCTTTTAGTGAAAGGATAGTTGTGACGAGATTTCATTTTAAAATGTTGACTGTCTTTAATGTTCAGGAAGTAAGACCTATAGATGGCTTCCCAGAGACTCAGCAAACACATGTTCCTCCTGCCGCCTTGTCTGGTCTTCCTACAGCCTTTCCTTTCTTTTCCCCTGCATGCATACATGTCCATATTCTCTCTCTCTCTCTCTCTCTCTCTCTCTCTCTCTCTCTCTCTGTGTGTGTGTGTGTGTGTGTGTGTGTGTGTGTGTGTGTGTGTGGTGTGTGTTTGAACCTACAATTTGGCATGCAACCCGGTGGTCTAAATATGTGTCCACCCACACACCTCGCGGCTTTACTGCATCTTCTCAGGCCTCTGAACTAAAAAGTTCTGCTAGCTCATCCCATCTGTAACAGTTCGCTTTTGCTTCGTCATTCCTGCTCTGAGCAGACATCAGACACAAATAAACAGAGCTCTTGGTGCCAGAGGAGAGGTGCAGAGGAGCACGGAATCCCATCAGGAAACACAAAGTTCAGGGCAGCAGAGGGCCGTGAGCATTCCTGCAGAGATGACGAGGGCTCATCTTCTGATACCTTCCCTTCATTCACCTCCTCCAAATGTAGCAACAAGCACAGCCAAGAAGATGGTCCCTCAGCTGCCCTTCTAGGTGTGAAGCTGGCCTAGCTTTGAAATGAAACGGGTTAGTTCTTCGGATTTCGGGTATGTGCCTCTACTGACGTACAAGGACACAAGGAGCAGTAACAGAGGCCTTGCTTGATTCCCTCCTCACACTTACTATAGGCTTGTCTGAAAGTTGGTGTGATGGTCACTTAGAACTAGCCAGGAGCTGGGAGTGAAATATAACATCATCACTGTGCTGTTTTCCTCAGAATCAAGAAATTAAAATATGCTAGGGTACAGCTTGAACAGGTTTATCAAAGAACTGGCCTGTGAGAAAGTATGCCTGTTCTGACTAGAGACCCCTGCAAGGCTCTTCTAGCAGATGCTGAACTTTCATTTATTTGGAAAGGCGGAGGGGAGACAAAGGCTGCACATCTGGGGAGTGCCTCAATAGGGACCACACCAATCTCATGGACATCAGATTTTAACAACGGCACCGTCTAATCTTAGAGTCCATATACAACTCCGAAAATGCACAATTTTGACCATTTTGCTTCACATTTTAAAAGTACAATTATAAACAAGCCTGCTAGAAACTGTACAACCTGTGGGTCATTCTAGATTAAGAGGAAAAAAAACTGTGATTTTCAGAAAAAAAAGACCAAGCCTTCATAGGGGCAGAGTGTGGGGAAGTGTAAACCAGAAGAGCTGAGTTCTGCTGTCTGAAGATCCCCACTGTGGCAGCTACACATTTATGGATACATGTCCTTGTCTAACTTTGAGCAAACCAGGTAACCATGAGCTTCCAGAGAAGAGTGATGCCTCTCAGCCTCAGAGGTAGAGCTTGATTAGTCCATGAGAATTAATTATCACTTGTCAGGCGTTGGTTTAGAAACGGTCACAGGACATAATTACGAGCAGTGCGACTTGTGGAAAAGTCTACTGAACACTTTATAAACATTTTATAAGAAGTGGGCCAGGTCAGGCGGTGGTGGCGCACGCCTTTAATCCCAGCACTCAGGAGGCAGAGGCAGGCGGATCCCTGTGAGTTCAAGGCTAGTCTGGTCTACAGAGTGAGTTCCAGGACAGTTAGGGCTACACAGAAAAATCCTGTCTTGAAAAACAACAACAGAAAAAAAAAAAAGGACCAAGACGGGGTAGGGCCTCTCCTAGTGCCTATCTCTTAAACTGTCACCAAGTGAGGAAGCGACTCAGAACAGTTGGGTCCAGAAAGGAATGGGAACCAGGCTGAAGGCAAAGCTGCCATTGCTGGAATTCCTAAAGCCTTCCGGCACCTAACCTCTGTAATTACCTGGGATGCACAATTCCTCCAGACTATTATGCAAGGTAATGCTTTTTCCTTTCAGGTTAAGCCATTTTTATTTTGGATATTCTGTTATTTGACACTAAAACATTCGCAGCCAATAAACCTACCCAGAGGAGTGCATAAATGTTTATCAAGTACTGTATTAACTTCCTTTTAAAAAAATTATACCCATAACCCAAATTATAATGTGTCATACCTCATCAGAAGTGCTGCTGTATCTGACCCTTTGGGAAATAAAACAACTCCAGAAAAAACTACATATATGGAAGAATAATGAGGGGAGGGAGGAGAGAAATGGGCCTGCCGATTTAACTTGCACATGAGACTAGAAGGGAGCTCACAGCAGAATCGCTTTCTTTAAAGCTCGCCCCTGCCACAAATCCAAAAGGAAACTCCGGGGCCTGTTAGTACAACGTACTCAGTTGCCACCACAGCAGAAACAAAGCTCTGCATACGCATCTGTGGGCATGCCTACAAGAGCTGGGGGCTGCTCCGCTCACCGCCCATCAGACAAATTCACTTCAGTAACTGGCACATGTGGACGACATGCACAGATGTGACCTTCTATGGTTCCTCCTGTCATTTCCTTTTGAACTTCTCCAAATCAGGTGTTTGGGGACCTGTTCAGAGGAACAACAGGTAATGAGTTATTTATACAGCTGCCACTTTCCTAAATCAGCGGTGGCACCAAGGCATGACTTTAAAGGGCTGAAACCCCCATGCCACTGCATCCAGCAACTCCCCCACCAGACAACCTCCACCTCCAGAAAACAGTTGGATTAAGCTCCTTTGCCACCTCTTCTGCATAAAAATCAAAGGGCCACTCCTTCCTGGAGATGTCTTCTGCCTATAACTTAAAGCCAGGTCAGGATTATGCTGATTTGCCTAGTGCACAGACACTCAGCAGACAAGCATTGATAAGGGGTGGGGGAGTCAGAGGGACTGCAAGTGATTGGCTGGAGTACGCAGAACAAAATCGGGTGGCCAGGGCTTGACCTTCCTTTCAACCTCTTTGACTGGATCTTTGATTCCACCTGCATTTTCCTATCTACCTCCTACCAGTTTGAGTGTCTTTGGAAGTGGGGGGGGGGAGGGCAGAGTGGGGAAACAGGATAGGCAGGAAGAGAGATACAAAGAGAGAGACAACAGACAGAAACAGAGGTAGAGCCATCTCTAGCTCTCAGAAGCCCTTGAGAAGGCAATGTACCACAACTTGGATACTCCTCCAGCAGCCTCTAGCCGGATTTTGCCTGTTAGCCACCCGGAGGCGAATGGTGACCTTGTGTCATTTGTTTCCAGCCCCTGAAGAACACAGGGTTTTTTTTTCAGAGCCCTTCAGGTTAGCAATGGCTGCAGCTTGCCCTTTCTTTCTGTATTCATCCAGCACTTGAGAGTTGGAGCTCTCTCCCACCAGCACTTCCATTGTCTGAACGCTAAGCAGAACTTCCCTGCAATGCCAGCCAGATGCTCAGGACTCAACGAGCTGTATGAGCTGTATCAGTTCCCCAGATCAAATCCTCTCCTCCATGGAGCACAGACTACCCCAGCAGGCCGTGGGGATTTCTGCTCCCCACCCGCTGGAAATTTATCTTGGATCAAACTGTTGCCCTGATGTCCTGTTCCTTAACTTCTCATCATATGGCAAGTGATCTGTTTTGTTTGTTCGCAATATATACTTTATGAATAGTATTTGCTCAGACTCTATAATCCCAAGTATTATGGAGAACAGCTTTCTACCACAAATTAACCACAACTCAGAGGTCCTTCTCTACTGCTGACGAGATGATAAAGATAGCAGCCTGTTAACACAGGACCTACAGCGATGGGCATTTTTTTTTCCTAAGAAATCACTTATTTTTTTCAAATAGGCTCTTTTTTCCCTGACACTACTATGTATTGACTCTTGAATGAGGCAAGTACTTACATCTCCCACATCAGATTAAAAATTCTTTAAAATGTAGCAAAATGAGGTTCCAGCCTAATAGAGCCCCTCCTGAGATGGCTACAGATATATCCTAAGTACTCCAGGCAGACGCAAGCGTCATTGCTGATTTGCAGGTGAGCATCCTGTTACAGAGACAATCAAGCCTTCCAGAATCATCTCACAATTTCCCACTTCAAGACTTTCTGGAATCTCTTTTCCAGCTGAACTATGTCAGAGACCTTGGAGGAACCAAAAGGCACAGAAACTCTTCAGATTCTTAAGGGGGAAGAGAGATAATTGATATTTTTTTAAAGAATCTATGCACAAATTCTTTTTTTTTTTTTAATTTAAGCTCTGAGGAACACCCCGTAAGTAATTCACTGCATCCTTGGCAATTCAAGAAAGGAGAAAGTAAAATACAGATCCTATGCCTTTCCCTTTCCGCTGCGGGTGCATCCCCTGATGGGTGTCCCCTGTGACATGATTGCTTGATCTACAGTCAGCTGTCTGGCTGAGTCGCAGGGAAGGCAAAAGCAGCATGTTGCTCTTCCCAGTACTCTGCTGTGAACAAAAGCTGTCTGCCTCACCATCTCTGAAGCCGAAGCTCACACTCCAAAAAGTTCACTTATATCCTTTTAGTTAAAACTTGCGATAAAGCAGATTAATTACCGCAATCACTTTTAACCATGGGGAAACCCCGCGAGCAAGCCAGCAAACAAGCGCTATAAATTTTTACCAGGTTTGGAAGATAAAGTCTGTTCTCTAGCCACAGTGCCTTTATTTTGATTTTTTTTTAGAAACTCTTTACCAAAGGCTATGCACAGCTATAGATAATATCAATACTTGGTGTTTTAAAAGAGGTAGTTACTGGGGCTGTAGGGATGGCTCAGTGGTTAAGAGCACTTAGGGCTCCTGCAGAGGACTCAGGCTTAGTTCCCAGCACCTGCATCCATTGGCTCGCAACCTCAGTTTCAGGGGCTCCAGCACCCCTGGCCTCTGAAGGCATCTGTACTCATGTACATGGTGCATATAAACGCTTACACACACACGCACACACACACAGACACACACACAGACACACAGACACACACACATACACACAAACACAGAGGAATAAAACCAAATCTCTTGAATCCTAAGGCAGATCTACATGGTTAAGATGATCTAATACTTGGCTTCAAAGGAACCATATTTGCTGTTTGCATTCTGCCAATCTTTCAGTGGGTTTGCTTTTAGTTTTCCCCTCCCATCCCACCGGTTGCTATTAGAGGGGGGTGAGCTATAGAGAAGATGATCAGATAAAGTCTGATTACTTTTATTCTTTGAAACCAGCAAGCCATACAAGAAAACAGACCAAAGACGATCACACACTGTGGATTCATAGAAAGACAGTGGACTTTCTCTGGAAGATCAGGTAGATAAAAGACAGGTGAGCTCAGGGGACGAGGGCACAGATCTGAGGCGACAGCTTGCTTGGCAGAGGTCCCAGCATTAACAATCTGCAATGAGAATCTGACACTCAATCATTACAGGCTGAGAAGCCGGCATTCCTGGCACTGCGGGCATTCACCACGATGGAATTGAGTCTGCTCTTGGTCCTGTTGGGAAAACTCGGAGACCTGCCTCCATCCCATCAATGTCCCCACTCTTCAGGACCTCATGATTAGCAGTTACACAGGGATTCTTTGTGACTCCAGATGCTCCTCCAACCAAAGCTTGTGTTGTACAGCAATCAAGAACTGGCAATTACGAGCAGTCTGCCTGATGGAGTTGGAGGGCTCTTTTTGAGGATGGAAGAAGAAAAATCAGTAGCTAAGCAGGGGCGGGGGGAGGGCAGTCACAACAAGTCGGGTATAATTGGATGTGAACTTTCCATGGCATAGCAAAAGAAAAATAGAAAAAAAAAAAAGCTTCCATTTTTCCCTTTCAAGGCCATTGCTAAATGTTATCCACAGGACATAGTGAATGAAAATGTCAGTAGTTCTGGAAATTTTGATCACAGACCACTTAAAGCGCCATCGACTCTTATGTTTGTAAATGACTTTTCAAAGATATTTCCTGTGTACAAACAGGCGAGAAAGAAAGCAAGTCACTTCTTTGGATGGCAGGGTAGCAAGGATTTAATTCCTGCTCCAGATAACCTTCCTGAGTGTTGGTGACAGAATGTGTTGAAACAGAGCATCACACTCGGGCATGCTCAACCTCCACACATCGTGGGACAAGACGAAACTACAAATCTCGTCATTAAGAGCGGTGCAGGATGAAGTAGCAATTGTTTAATCAAAAGGGCCCATTTAATACTGTGCCTAACGTCAGAATTGATGTGGAAATAAAATGCATCTTCTCTCCTCCGCACAAGATAAATGTGTGTGGTCTAACAGCATCCTGGGAGAGCACGCATAAATTTCAGCCATGATAAGCAAACCTCTCCTCCCTCTGCCCAGAAGACAGGAGTAGCTGTACTAATGAGCATCAAGAGAAGCCGTTTTTTTAAAGTGTGTTTGTGGGAAGGCACTGGGGTAGCCAAGCAAAATTTCTATTTATACCATTTCAATACTGTGCCCCTCAATATTTGCTTTTTGTCTTTGCTTTATGATGCATGTACTAATACAGCCCTTGCACACAATTTTAAATGAATAAGAAAAATTATGTTTAGATAAGTATCAGAGTTCATGCTCGAAAGCATCTCAGACACCACTTATCTAGAGATATAAAGGAAGTCTGTTTAAGGTGTAAGTGTGTGTGTGTGTGCAAGAGTTTATGTGCAGCGTGGGCGTGTGTGCAGGTGCCTTCAGAGGCCAGAGGGTGTTGGA
>NC_022029.1:35289477-35293004 GCF_000317375.1 Microtus ochrogaster
TCTCTCTCTCCTTTTCATCCCGAGAGCAAAATGACAAAGTATTTATGCACCACTCACTGTCTTTGATATCTCTGTTTATCTCATTTGACTGCTTCAAAGACCATTAGGACATATTTCTACTTCAAGTCTCAATTCAGTCCTCATTGATTTTCGCAAATTAACGTGACAAACATAGAATTATAATCTCCCGATCGCTGAAATCCTGTCATTTTTAATTTCATAAAAGCAAAATACTACTTTAAATTTCCTTTTGTTTATTGTAGGCAGAGTATAACACCAAAATTTGATTTACATGGACAAAGTGCATAAATTTTAAAAGTAATGTTGATTGTTCTTAGTGAAAATCCTTAATGAAAAAAAAATTAAGTTAAAGCTAATCCAAGAGCTAGAATTCCCAGTGGAGTCCAGGGACCATTTCCAATTCAAAACGGATTTCTCCACATTCTACACAATGTATTCACTGGTCTCACGAATACTTATTTATTAAAGAAAATGCTCCCAGGCACTAAAAGAAAGCACATGCAGCTTTTCCAAAGGATGCTCCTTGCATCTGCCCTTGCAGCTCAGCACACTGTTGCACTTGGACAGGATGCCAGGGCGTCCCCACAGGGCTCGACACTCCATCACTCCGCCGTCCTTTCTGTCATTTCCGCACTAGCGCTATCAGCTCTCCCAAAGTGCTCTCCACTCTCGTCAGGTCATCTTCCACAGCCTACTAAGAGTAGCTACTGTGTAATCCACTAGAAAATACAAACTCGGCTGCTTGAAATGCCTTCTTAAGGAGACGGGGATTTGTCCATTTCGTTCAACTCCCAGTGTCTCTACCACGTCTAGCTAATGCTTGACACTTCACCATCAATTTCTGGAGTAAATAAATGGATGGTGGCTAACTGAAAAGAGCCTATCTTTAGGTCTTCCAGCCCTCCCACATTCCCAGTGACACAGAAGCCCAGAGCATTAAATCCATTCTGTTCAAGTGCCTACTTGGTTTGATCAACTATTCTACACCTCTCCTCCGATTAGGCAGAAGTGACTCATTTGCATATTCTCAGAGCTAGTGACCAGGAAAGCTTTCTTGGAGCCAAAAAAGCAGTGACCAGCTGGAGAGCTGGCTCAGTGTTTAGGAGCACTGGTTGCACTTCCAGGGGACCAGGGTTCCATTCCAACACCCACATGATAGCTCATGCCCATCAGTAACTCTAGTTCCAAGGGGTCCAAATTCCTAGTCTGGCCCCCACTGGCATGCACATGGTACACAGCCAAATGTGTGTACTATGCATGCAGGCAAAACACCCATACACATAAAATGATCTTTAGAAAACAAAAACCAGAGCCACAAAAACACACAAGCAAAAATAACTTAGAGTAAGGAGCAAAAGAATGTGTTACAACATCTTCTAGTATTATCTTCCACGTGCAAGCTTTTGGAACGCTTTTAATTGAATCGGAAAGTAAATTAAAGAAATACAGGGTAAACTATTTTTTTTAAGCATCTAATAAGATTTCGTGTTTTCCTGGCATTAAATTTTGAACACGGATCCCATTCCCCTCAAAAATAAACCCATGTACTTAATGCAATGCTCAGAGATGCAGATCTGGGGAGTTGACTGGATCATTGATGGAGTCATAACTTGATGGTGCTATTGCGAGAAAGTGGAAAGGAGGAGGTTGGAGGAATTAACTCAGCTACGGTGTACTTTTGTGTGCTTTGAAAGGCTGAATCCTTGCACCAGATAAACTCTCTGCTTCCTGGTCACTGTGAAAGGAGCAGCTTTCCACCGTGGTGTTTCTGCCTCCCCTTGTTACTAAATGCAACAGAACTAGCCAACCATGGACAATATTAGTAGCTGAAATAAATCCTCCATTAAGTAAGTTGTTTTTCTCAGGCATTTTGCCACAGCAATAAAAGACCAACTAACACATCCGCTGAGCAAGATGGTGCTTAGAGACTGGTTGAGACAAGGAGAACTTGATGCTAGAGAAACACGGTGTGCAAATCGCCAGGGAATAGCTCATGGTTGGTCTGGAAAATCAGCACAAGGGTACAGTCTTGGTCCCTAAAAGGCTTCTCAATAACTTTACCTCAGGCTTGGCTTGGAGTTTATCTAGTAGAGCACTTGCCTAGCATGCCCTGGATTTTATCCCCGACACTTCATACAACAGGTACACATTTACAATCCCAGTACCTGGGCAGTGAAGGAAGAAAGATTCATCAAAGCAGAAGTTCAAGATCACCACCTGCAACTTAGTGAGTTGGTGGCTTGCCTAGGATATTATTCGACCTCATATCCAAAAGAAAAGAAAAGAAAAGAAGAGGAAGAGGGGGAGGGAAGGAGGAAAGGAAGGAAGGAAGGAAGGAAAAGAAAAACAACCATTTTTGTTGAAGGTTTGGTTTAGAGGTTCAACCTAAACCTCCTAAAGAAAAGACTAGATAAATGTGAACTGGAATCATAAAAAGGGAACAACAATTAGAATTTGATTATTCTCCCAATTCTCTGTATCATTGAGACGAATGCTTTCCTGTTTGTGTGATTGCTCTTGGGTGGATTAATGCTATGGGGTCTACACATACTGATTCTAATCTAATTTGTTATTGTATGTTTCTAACTCTCATACATCAGAAATACTTACAGGGTCTCAAATACAGGGAATATTAATATTTCTATTGAGAAAATGTTGCCCTCTCTGCACGCTTCACCTACATCCGACCTTTGTCCTGTGTCCAAACTTACTTTTGTCTCAAAAGTTCACTAAACATACCAGAAAGTTCATAGGCCCCCATTCTGACCCCTTCCTAGTCTCCTATCTGAGTCAACCTGTCAATAATTAAAATTTATTAATAGTTGTAAGACTCATCAGCTTATTCGGAGAGGAAAGTAAGAAGTAGAACTTGAGCCTCTAGTTAGAGAAATGTTTTCGCTACACGAAATGACATTTTCTGGTGTTTTGTGCTCATTTAGGAAACTCACACCGCAGCCACTCGATGTCAGGTGCCAAAACAACAGTAACAGTGTTTACCTAATATGGATGCTCGGACCATCTGCTCGACACAGGTAAATATGTATGCTTTCCCCTTTCCAGATTATCCACAGAATCAGAATTGTAATGAAATCTGTGCCTCCCTTCGTTTCCCGGAGGTGAAACTGAGAGCCTGAAGAGTTACTCAAGCAGCCTGATGTGGGTGAGGAGCAAACTATTCCTGAAAGTACCAGAGGCATCTCTGCCCATCCCCCAACAACACATCATGATCCCACCATGGTGGTGTCATCCTTTGCTGCAAGCTCCTCATTCCCTAATAGCATCTGCTCACTAGTTTCCCAGGAATCTAAACACACATTGTTATTATTAAAACAATGACACATCTCAGATCTAACACGTTCTCCAAAGAACAGTCAGCTCATAGACGGAGACAACAAAACCAAAGGCCACGTAAGTTTGGACAGTTGTGGGAGAAAACACACTGGGATTTAGAGACAGAACCAGTATGGGACTCCTTATTTTATGACTGGCCAGAATGCCCCAGTGTT
>NC_022029.1:35293129-35303972 GCF_000317375.1 Microtus ochrogaster
TTCTGCTGTGGGCTGCACTGGGCAGCCATCTGTCAGGAACTGTAAGAGTTGGTAGAACAGTGGTTGGGAGACTGGACCCACCAGCCTCTAAGAACACCCTCCACTTCGAAGACCATTTATTTCTGGACACTCTAAGAGCTAGGTACCTCAGCTAGCCGGCAGAGTTCCACAAGGATCCTGGAGCGTCCCCATGGGACTTCTCCTGCTGGGGGCTAGACTCTGCCCTGCTGTTTCAGACACTACACTCTATCCAAATAGCAAGCAGTGAAATACTCCAGGCATAGAGAGTGCGTGGAAAACGCAATTCTGCCATTTCCAAAGACAGACTACGCAGCTTAACTTTCTAAATGGCCTTGCCTAAATGAACATTCCGTAGCTGAGCCTCCACAAGCGGCTTTGACAGTTTGTTCATGTGCTGTGCCTCTATCAGGATTAATTATGCAGTGTCTTCATGAGGAGAAATCACATTCAGATGCAAGTTGAAAAAGAAAAGAAAAAGGGTTACTTCTCAAAGGAAGATTACTGTATCGAATTGCCCCCCCCCCCCCCATTGCTGGAGCCCTTCCATATACCGACAGATTTGGATGGCAGTCCCCAGCTGGGCTAGCCATGGGAAGGAGGAAAACTGACATGTTTGAGAACCGAAGACTATGCCAGCCAACAAGATGGGGAAGGCCAGCACGTTATTAACCCCCTCCTTTCTACATACTTCTATGGCAAGTTGTAATTCAATACGCATCTGTTCACTTGCTTCTGAATTTTTAAGATGGACTGACTTCTGACTTCCTTTCAGTAACAGTGAGTGCAAGGAAAAGACATTCTTTTATTTGTTTTGCTTTTAGGAGATAAAAATTCTGTTAAGGTCTGAGCTAGAAGTTAAAGAAAACTCCACAAAAGAGGATTCTCATATTGAATTTTTTTTTACATGCATGGGATTATAAAAAATATTTAAAGTATCCGATTACGTACACGACCTAGGTGTTTCAGATTCCAGAGGAACAAAAGTGATGCTATACAACCCAGTGCCTAATAACAAAACAATAAAGACAGCCCTACAAAGTGTCACAACGGTAAGAGTGTGGCATACAGAATCTCTGTGCTCAAGACTACTTTCAAGGACTTGGCCCTTGTTACTCCTCAGCTACTGCCTAGACCCTGAGGAGGGTGGGGTCATCGGGAAGGTTGAATAATGAATAAAGCGGATGTCTTAGCGGCATTCACCAGTGAATTATTGTGTGTAAGGTCCAATTCAAACAGACCCTGAACTTGGGCTGTTCGGAGGGCAGACCTTCTTCGCTCTCCATGAACCCTCCAGGAGTGCGATACCAACCAACACCAGCACAATCCATGAGTAAGACTGCTCCCACTCCCCGCGCCGTTCTGGGTTTGCACCACGTCTGTAACAGAGGGCATTTCTCAAAGGAAAACGCAACTTAACCTAGTTGAGAAAGATTAGTCTTTATGGCTGTCACAATCCCTGGAAACAGCGTCAAAAAATACACACACACACACACACACACACACACACACACACACACATCCCAAGTCAGGCAGTTACACAGGGGAAAAGGACCGAGGGGAGGAAAGGGGGAGAGAAACGGACAGCGATAGGGGGTAAAGCGGAGTCCAGAAAATGGTAAAAGAAGGGCAGTATGGAGGAGCAAAGGACGGCGAGAGATAAGAGAGAGAGTAGCTGGGGATGGAAGGCAAGACAGGCAGCCAGGAAGGGTGAAAAATGCGCGGGGCAGCGGAGCGCGGCGACTGGAGAGGCAGCCACGGGGACCCGCGCGCCCCTGGGAAGCCCAGGCTGCGCTCCTTGCGCGGAGCCGGGACGCGGGGCGCGCCCGCCGCTCACCTTTCAGAATGAGGGTGTCGATGTCCCGGTCGATGCCCAGGAAGTAGCACTTCCTCCAGAGGCCCGAGTAGGTGGCGAACAGCGGCCGGCCACACTCGGCGTCTAGCCCTCCGAGCCCTAGCAGCGAGCGCCAGGACTCTGGGTCTGCGCGCCCGGGGCCACCGGGGAGCAGTCGGCGCCCCAGAGGAGGCGAGTCCCGCAGCGGCAGGTGCGACAGCGGCATCAGGCGGTTCTTCTGATCCGGGGGGTCGGCGCCCGCGCGGCTGCGCTCGCAGCTTTCCTTGTGGCGCCGGGGGTCGGTCTCGTACCAGTGATCGGTGAAGATGGCCGTGACGAGCAGCCCCAGGGAGCAAAGGCTGAGGCCGAGACTGAGCGCCGTGACGAGCGCCCGCGGCTCCATGGCTTCCCGGCCCGCCGCAGCCGCCGGTGGGATCGCAGCCGCCGCCAGACACAATGCACTTGGCCTCGGCGCTCCGCCGCGCGCCCTCCCTCTCCGCCACCTGCCCCGCACTCCCTCCCACGGCCGCCTGCCCGCCTCACTCCCCCGCGGGAGCCTCCTCCCGCCCGCCCGGCCCCGCGCCCTCCCGCGCCGCTCACACTTTCCCGCCGCCCTCCCCCTTAGCCGGCTCTCCGTACTCCACCGCCCCCCGCCGCTTACGCCCCTCGTCCTCCTCCCTGCTTTCAGCTCCCGTGGTCCGCCCCCCTCTCCAGACCCCTCTCTCTTCCTTCACCTCTGCTCTCGGTCCTCGCTTAGCTCTTTTGGTCTTTCTCCTCTTCTCCCCATCCCTACTTTCCCCTTACTTTTCTTCAACTCTTCCAGACACTCTTTCCTCACTCCGGCTAGCCCTTTGCATCCCTGGCTTTTTCTACCTTTACCTGCCTTGAATTCCAAGCCTCCCTGCACCTACCCCTGTGCAGACCGCCTCCTGTCCTCTCTCCCTCCCACGACCTTACAAGACATCCACCAACATCAGGCTGGATCTTGCCTCTTGTCCAAGTTGATTTTGATCACTGTCTCCGTTTTGCCCCCAAGAGCAAATACCATCCAATTCTGAGAGCGTGGGCGTTTTTGACTCGTTAGAATCTTGATCTTAGAGCAGCGAGCCTGACCCCTGAAGGATCCAACCTCAGAGACCTTGGCAGCTAGCTCGGTAGATGTCCCCTCTCAACAGTTCATGGCAACCTGGAAGCATCCTCTCTGCTCCAGTCCTTCTTTTGCAAGAAGACACCCAGTGTCTCTGGAGCCACAGCACCACAGTCAGAGATAATAGCCACCCGCTTCATTTCTGCCTGCTCTGAGATGGACTTCTGTTTTTGTGGGCTAGCTCCACACCAGAGTGACTGACGGCTGCCTGGATCAATAAGGCCTTGCAGTGGCACCTGCTCTGCCAAGTGATTATTGCCTTTGAATAAAGCAAGCCCCCAGTGATAAATCAAAGTAATGATTTTCTCCTGTGCAAGTTTGTCTGGTGGCCATCGAGGGTCAACAACAAACCAGTGCACCACACCAGTCAACACCCGAGGCTTTCTGTTTTTCCGAGGCTCTTCAGAGTCAGGTGTTCACCCCAAGAATGGCAGGCAGGGTATTATTTTCTAAAAGAGGAATCCGTAGGACTTAGGTACTAAGGGTGAAATATATATATTGCATGGCAAGGTGTCCCACCTATGCCCTTGAGACCATGTCAGAGATAGAAAACTGTGCTGCACCAACCCAGGACAGCTATCCTTTCGTTCTGATGCCATGAAATATTAATGATCCCGGAGATTATGAGGCATTCATTAGATGCTAAATGTCATTACTCCGTGATTTAATGGGACTTATTAATTAGTGCCCCCCACATCAATTGATAGTAAGGTGATTTATCTGCCTCCTTTGGAATGGCATCTGTAAAGGTGGCAGGAGAAGCTGCTGAGCTTCATTTTCGTTGCTGCTTGTGCTCAACATCTTCAGGGGATATTTTTCTGTAGACGAGCATGTACCTCTTCTGAGCCATTCAATTCACAGATCCCTTAAGCAAATCTTGGCCACATCAGACCCCCGTGTCTGTTTCTGCTGACCTGCCAATGTGAATTATTGCTTGGATTTTCTCACAGCTTCAGCAAGAACTGTGGTGAGCTCTGGGTCTAATTAAGGGAGACAGAGAATTACAATTTTAGTGTTCTCACAATCTGCTCCCCCTTAACAGGAAACAGGAAGCCCGACAGAGGCATCTTATCAGGGTTCACACAGAAACGATGGCACCGAGAAGGTTTTCTTTTGTTTATGTTTTATAATACGTGGAAGATCATAGATCTTTCCAGACATACGGAGTCCATTTAACTGTAAGTCCAAGTGGCATCTGAAATGAACTTAGGGGGCCCTGTGTCTTTTTATATTCAAAAGAAGTCTCTCAAGATGGCTGTTACAAATCTGGAGAGTCTTAAAGGTTGCCAGCCCTTTAGTGTGTCTTTATCCCTTCATCAGATCCTCACCTGGGGTACTATAAGACTCAAATACTTAGCCACATTTTATAGTCACATGATCGTCATCACAATAATCCTGTCCCCAAGGGACAAAAGACAGCAGAAACCCTTTTCAGTCACTGCTTTGGGACTTACAGGAACATAGTGCTCTGCCTCCGGTTCTCTAGGTGGAACTCTTTGATCACACCCTTCTTAGAACCTAGCGTCATCAGCGGGTTCACTTACGTCTCTGCTTAAGATCAACCCCAGCATATAATCTAAAGGTTACTCAATGATGGATTGCCTTTGACAGTATTTCATAAAAAATGTCACACATTACAAATATGGGCCAGCAGTGTGTAATGAGAGTGCTGCCTCTGCTGGTTCTGCATTAACAGCATTGGAGAAAAGTGACATGCCATGCGTATACTGGCTTGGCTACGGCAACTGCACACTGCTTCGTCCACGGTTTCAACATTCCTCTGCTGGATATTTCCAGTGATGAATTATCACTCACCAACCACTGCTGTTAGAGAGTGAGGAATACAGAGAAGAGAAAGCAGTTCCTATCTTCATGTTGTTTCCAGTCTGGTGGCAAGAAAACGGCATGGCATGTGCAGAACTAAAAGTAAATACTGTAGCAGAACAATAGAGAAAGTGTTGCAGGGATGTGGACGTAAAAAGAGTAACTGCCTGGGGAAAGGGGAAGTCAGGCTGGCTGCAGAGAGATATTTGAGTTAGTTCTTCAAGGATGGATTAAATTTTGCCAAGAAAATAGGATCAGCGATATTAGCATTGCATTCGGGTTATAACTCTTTGATTTTATGTCCATCTAGTAGGTCTGGAAATGTCAGTGTTTGTGGACATTGTAAAACAAGTATTTTTCCACATCTTTAAGTCATCTAGTTAGACTACGCAAATGGCTTCTTACACTCTGGCTACTTACAGAGGGATGGAACTGGGAGCCCAGGTCAGAATATAGGTAAGGTACGAGTGGGCATCCCGGGAGAGCACAAGCATGGCTCAGCCTTGCTGTGATGCTCAGCCTTGCTGTGATGCTCAGCCTTGCTGTGCCGGAACTTCAGCTTGTTCAAACTTTGCCTTCTTCTCTTGTCTCAGATTTCCCTTTGCTGTCTCCAGATCAAATACCTGAGTGCACCCCTCACCAAACAGTTCCACTTGGGAATTTTACTGTATTGAATGCAGTATGTACAAACCTCAAAGCTTGTACTTCCTCACATTCTAACTGCCCGTCTCAATCTCTCTTTCCCTCCTGCTGACAATTTATATAAGCCACTCACATTCGGGATTTCGGAATTTTCCAAGTTGTGAAGATTTTCCTTTGAAGTGTTACTTCTATCTATTCTTCTGTGTCTGTCCCACTAGTGACCATCATGCCTCTAGCACCTCACCTCTGGGTTGGCATTACAACCACCTCCTTGGTCCCCAAGGCTTCAGGATCAACTTTTGCTGCGGTTACCACAGATACCGCTGCCAGATGCATTCTCATCAATGTCTGTCTCTCTCCCCAAGCATTCCCCACTCTTTGGGGAAGAGAAAAGAATCCACTCTATTCCTCTAGACTCCTTCTGTGCTATGGTGAAGCATAGCATTTCCCATAGCATTTCCCCAGCTGTTATGTTGGCCATGATTAAATACTTAGAAAACAAAACACTTGCCTTTCTCAAGCACATTTGCCATTATATCTGGGTACCATGTGACATTGATCATATTTACCCTTAGAGTCAGAAGTTCTTTACGTAGACATTTCCTTTTAAAAGAGTCTAAACACACACACACACACACACACACACACACACACACACACGCATCCCTACCTCCACATATTCCAGAGCTATGACACTGTTTTATTGACATATCAATGCAAAGCTAGCCTTGCTGGCCATAAATATTCCGAGACTTTCACCTTTTTGTAATAGTGCCAAGATTCCAAGTACCATCCTTCCTTATTTTGCACATTTGGATGAAGCCCATGTCATGTAACCAAAACTAGGCATGAACTCTCAGAAAAAGAAGGCTTTCTTTTTCCTGGTAATGTCACACATTTTTTTTTTCAGTACTTAATGTAAGGATGTAGTCAATTATGTTGTGGATCTACAATATGTCGTTTCTAAAAATACTTGAGGTATGTTCTCTAAGTTTTTCTCTGGAAGCAATTTTATTTCAACTCAAGATATATTAAGCACTTGCAATGTAAGTCTCGGTGCTAGGTCTCACTGGATTCTTCCAGGATGAAGGGAACACAGTCTATGCGTGCCCTCAGGAAGCTTTAGGTTGGTAGAGGAGGAAACCAGAAATGGAAGAAGCAATGAAGAGGGACAAGCTTGGACAAACGATGTCACAGAGGTACAACGTACAAGAGGAAAATGTAGCCCTGAGACAGAAGTTCTCACTCTAAAGTGGATAAGTCATGTGGCACCAGCACCTTCTCGGGCCCTTGGGAGACAAGAAGTATCTTCTTCTGTGTGAACCAAGTCCTGGGCAAACCCAAAGGTCTATTTTAGAAGCAGCACCCACACCATGGTGCTCTTCTGTACCCACACGTGTGGTACATCATCCTGACAGTGCCATTTTGTCACGGACTAGAAGCCCGAAACCACAAAATACCACAAAACCCCTGAAATAGACAGTGCCAGAGAAGTTTCTCATCTCGCTGACACACCACAGAATGTCACCATTCTTTCTCACATTCCTGGATAAGCCGTTTCCTTTTTGGATCCTTTAAGCACATATGGTGGGGGCGGGGGTGTTCAGAGAAACCCATACCCTTGTTAAGTCCCACTCAGAGTGTGATGTGCTAGCAGATGGCGCTTCATTAACCACCGTACCTAAGCGCATTCGCCACCTCATCTGCGCGTGCAGATACCAGAGTTCGAGTCTGTTCTCTTGGGCCATATTTGACAACCAAAGCAAAATGGATGTAGCTAAGATGTCCACTGACTCCAATTCACAGCCATCTGTCATGCTACCCAGATGGACAAAAGAGCCAGGCTTTCCAAATGCCTACCCATTCTCTTGGACATACAAACCTTCTCTCAGCATTGTATCTATACAAGGACACCAGGACCTGGAGAGCGCAGGCTGCCCAACAGAAAAACGCTACTCTCTGCCTGTGCACCCCAAGGCAGTCAGTTACCCAGCCTCTTAGATCTATAATTCTGGACAACTGGGCTATAGACGTCTATCTCCCCTGATCATCATGTCCTTCCCACTGCTTCCTCTCCCCTATGTCTATTACAGGAAGAACATCTAATGTAGTTGTGGTAGATACAAATTGCTAGGTAACTTATTAGTGACACACTTTCAGTGTTCTTATTTCTATTCAAATAAAAGAGGCAACCTGTTATTTTCATTTACTCAATACTATTTTCAGAGTCCATACAGGTCAGGGAGAAAGTCTTCTCAGCAGAGGGGAAGCACAAAGGCCCCCAGGCAGGAGAGAACTTTGTATCACCAGGGAACTGAAAACAGAGCTGTGGCTAGAGAATAGTCAACAAGGGACGGATGAATGAGGACCAACTAAGGTAGGAGATGACATCGCAGCATTAGTCAAGTTCAGCCAGACGTGAGGCTTGGATCAAAAGAAAATCTTTAAGAAGTTTTGAGCGGGGAAAGGGCACGAATTGATTCATGTTTTTAAATGTCACTCAGACTGCTGTGTGAAGTTGGTTGGAGGCTAGGAATGACAAGTATCAGGCAGGGAAACCAGTCAGGAGGCAAGTATCTAGTCAAGGTAGGTACCATTGGCACATGGGCCAAGGAAGCAGCAGCTAAAGAGAGAGGAAGGGATGGAGGTCAAACTCGCGGACTCTCTGAGAGTGCAGGGGATGAAGGACAGAAATCAAGGGCCATGCAACTTTTCCAGTGTGGGTTCCCAGTTTGCCAAGAGCTCAGAGGGGAGACTGGAGGAGAAAAGTACTCGGAGGAAGAAGCAGAGAAGCGTTTTGGACATGTTGACTTTAAGACGGCGCTAAGCGAGCCCAGTGGAAAAGGCAGTTGGATGTGTAAATTTGAGATGAAGAGAAGCAGCTTGGCTGGGGATGTTGCTTGATGGGAGAATGTTTTATTGCTGTGCGAAAGACCCTGGGTTTGTTCCATAGCAGAGAGAGTGGAGAGGGTTTAGACTAAAGATTTAGATTTAGCGATGTCAACATACAGGTACTAACCGTGTATTGACAGTTACATTCATGGGACTAGATGGGATCGCTCAAAGGAAAGGTCGTTTTTAAGGGTAAGAGGTTGAGGTCTAGGCTTTGAGACCCTCCAAAATACAGATGTTATAATCTGCTGGCCAGGTCTGTCACCTGGGTACCCTGTCCCTTTAAGAGACAAGCCCCGCCCACTCCCAATCCCCCCCCCTTCAGCAGAGGCAAGAGGCTCTCCTTCCTCCTCTCCAGCCTGCCTCTGCCCCCCCTCTCGTAATCTCTCTCTCTGCCTCTCTTCTCCCCCCACTTCTCCCCTTCCCCCTTCCCTTTCCTCTCCATAACCCACTAAACAACCTCTATACCCAAACTCTCTCTGCATAGCATGTCTGTCTGTCTCTCACCTCCCATGGTCCCCCACCTGCCAAGGAGACCTGCTGAGGCCTCGGGTGGCCCACTGCCACCCCTCGTGGGGCCAGCCTCAGTCCCCCATGTCTTTATAAATGATAACAACAGAGCTTCATTAGAAGAGAAGAGTTCAAGCCTCAGGTTCCTGCTCCATGACATGTGGATGAGAATAGGAGCCTTCTTATGGACACTGGAAGAATCTAAAAACAATTCATACAAAGCACTTATGGGCACGATAAATGTCAAGGCTGATGCACAGCAAGTGTCTGCCATAATTGACGGCTGTTGTTGTTGTTATCATTTCTCATCTCACCAATAATAGCTGAAGACTTCTCAGGCCATAAATCTGTGATCAGAACATTACTGTTCCAAGGATTGGACCCTAAAGAAAAGCAGCAAGGTCTGGTATGAACCCCCTAAACATGTAAGTTGCCTGCAGTAGCCATGAGATGATATGCATTCCAAACTGTGAAGACCCATTATGCTCTTTCAATAGCCCGTCTTGTTATGGGCCTGTAAAAGGGGTTTAACGCTGTTTCGCAAACAGCAGAAATAAGCTGCCAGGGCATGACTAGGTGTCTCCCTCTTCTAAGGCCTTTAGCGTGGGTGAGTTAGAAAGGCTCCTGTGCAGAATGACTGCCCACAGCTGCCTCGTCTTACAAGCACCAATCAAATTACGTGAGTTACAGTAGCTGGACGTTTCCTTTCTTGACTAAGTACTGGAGAAGCTCTCGGAGGACATTAAGTCAGCCGTTAACAGCACCCATACAAAAAGAAACACCGTCCCTTTTAGGAAGGAGAGTGAGAGAAGGGCAAGGATTCAGGCGCCATCCAGACTCAAAGACGCAGCTCCTAGAAGGCAGAAAGTACCCCTGCGCAATGAGCTTTACCTGTGGGAACTGGGTCACCATTCCTGACTCTCCTGCCCAAGATCTGGAGACAGAATCAAATTCAAATTAATATGAAGGCGCTTTTTTTTTTTTTTTGGTCTTCAATTCTTGATTTGGATAAATCCGTTGAAAAACTGTCCAGTTATTCATTACCTTAGATGTGAATCCCCCATCAACAGCTGGATCCTTGAAAGAATAGCGCAGGACACGCTCCATTCTTTACAGCTCTTAGTGTGCCAGGATTTACTCAAGCACCGCGGAGTGTGAGGATCTGATGTGCACTGTGCTTGGAGAACCATGTTGTCCTTCTGGAAGGAGTCACCAGTTGGGCAGCTCTTGGCACACGGTCCTCATGGTCACACCTGCGCCCCTGTAATGAATGGGCTCCACATGGCACTGATGGTCACTCAAGGAGAGACACCAATGAAAGCTTGGGGACAAATTACCATCTCACCTCCTCTTACGGAATGGAGATGGGCAGGACCTTGTCAGGGTCAGATTTATGAGGTTGATTAAAAGAGAGGGAATGCGTCTGTGGCCAGAAAGGAATCCAAGTAGGTGGCGTTGATGTATGAGCTCCATCTGCCTAATTTATTTGGTGTCGGCAACCTGCGTGTGATAGAGAGCCTTAGATTATGTGAGTGGCAAGTCAGAGAGAGGGCTGGCAGCGGGGGAGATGTCTCTTAGTGTTTTCCAGCCAAGTCGCCATGTGCCTGAGGAATCCTGTGGAAATCCCAAAGTGACAAACAGTCGTTCCTCTAGAAATTCTCACGTTGAGCCAGGAGAAATCCCTAAAGTTTCCACACTGGGGTTCAGTCACAAATACAAAAGGTTACTTTCAAGTGTTCGGGGGAAATTATTTAATTACTCAGTTTCTTTTTTTCCCCCACAAAGATGCCTGGCTAGCCTCATCCTAAAGTTTGTGGGTAATTATTAGTTCTTTTATTCTCATTTGGTGGCTTACAATTTTCTGTATCAACCACTTTTCCTAGGAAGCCGAGGCCTTTTATTTTTTTCCATCAATATAATGAGAATTTTAAATGGTCTTCATGGAAATATTAAGTGGATTTATAGGGCTCATTTTT
>NC_022029.1:35304072-35318329 GCF_000317375.1 Microtus ochrogaster
TATTTAAAACAATTTTAAAATTTAAATATATTTTGATCATATTTTCTCCTCACCAAGCCTTCCAGATCCTTTCCCTCTCCTTACCCATCCAACTTTAAGTTTTTCTCAAAAAAACAAACAAATAAAAACCCAATACTATAATAAATCCCCCCAAACCAAGAAAACAAAGTAAAACTACACCCCCAAAAAAGCAAAAAACAAACAAAAACCTGTAAATAAAAGCACACACACACACACACACACACACACACACACACACAAAATAAGTGGAGTCCAATTATGTGCTGGCAAGCTGCTTCTGAACATGAGGCCTGTCCTGGAGCGGTTGATAAAACCAATGTCACTCTATTGGAGAAAACTTATTTTCCTTCTCCCAGCAGGTAGAAGTGACAGTTCTGTTGATAACTTTTACCCTACTGGCTAGATTTTCATTCATTCATTGATTCATTCATTCACTCATTCAATTATTTTTAACATAAAAAATAAAATATCATAAGATAAAACAAAAACTATCACATAGAAGTTGGACAAAAC
Organism: Microtus ochrogaster; assembly: GCF_000317375.1. Taxonomy (NCBI): domain Eukaryota; kingdom Metazoa; phylum Chordata; class Mammalia; order Rodentia; family Cricetidae; genus Microtus; species Microtus ochrogaster. The sequence continues at coordinate 35,304,607 of NC_022029.1, forward strand.
AGACCAACAGAAGGACAAGAGCCCAAGAGAAGGCACAAGAACCAGAGACCCACTCATTTGCACACTCAAGAACCTCATACAAACACTGAACTGGAATCCATAGCATGCAGGCAGAGGACCTGGTGCGGAACCACACAGGCTGAACTTAGAGGACTCACTTTTAAATGTTGTAAATGACAGCAGTGACAGCGAACTGATATGGAGTCCCCAAAAGGTATTTGAGGTTGAGTCGACCTAGACTAGAGCCAGGATTGCGATTAAGGCCATCTGAGGATCCTGGGATCTGGAAGGAGATTTGGAGAAGAAATTGTTCCCAAGGCAGAGGAAAACAGCATGCTAACAGCAAGTTGTATACGATCAAGGCACGGTAGCAACGGACTTCCTGTCTGTTAACCTGTAAGACAGACAAAAGCTGCACCAAGACTCAATGGACCAAGTAACAGGCCCAAGACAGAGCAGTTGATGCAGCCATTCTCCAGCCTGATTCAGTGTGGAATTGGGTATGTATCTATTTATCTATTTTACATTTTGGAGACAGCCTCTCCTGTTGCCCAGACTGGACTTGAGCTCACTGGGTGTCTGAGGATAGCCTTGAAATCTTGATCCTCTCGCCTCTGCCTCCAAAGTGCCGAGATTAGTGACACGCCCCACCATACCGGGCTTAGGTTTGGGTATTTAAAGACCTGCTTGCCTTCTACTCAGGAGAGCAGCTATTTCCATAGCTTCTCTGACCTTGCCAACTACCATTCACCATTGCAGTGCGGTATCTGTAGGTTTGCGGGTAATACTTAGCATGTATTGATCATATGCTATTTGGCAGGAGCTAATATATTTTATATGTGTTTTCTTTCTTTAATCCTTTTTACAACTACTAGCAGCAGCAGCAGTGTTGTTGTTATCTTGGTCTTCCCAGTAAGGGAACTGGAGAAGCACAGAGGTGAGCAACTTGCTCAAGTCCTTCTTTACTGACAGAGCCACGATTCCAGTGAGCATGGTGTGACGCCAGGGTCTGCATTTGTTCCTGTCATTTATTTACCTCACAGGCAGATGACAGCTTTTAGCCCATGATGAAGGAACCATGATGAGAAGAGAGAGGTTTCTGAGCAGGTGTTGAAGGTAAAACCATAAAGGATTTGCAGTGCAATAGCAGAAGAGAAAGGGAATGGGTGACAATCTCATCAAGGGACAAAGGGAAGGCTGTTGGAAGTTGAAGTGTGGACATTAGGAGCTCAGATGGGGTGCACCAAGATTTCTGTTAGCTCTGAAGTTAAGCAAGCAAGTACAGAGTTAAAGGAAGTAGTTCAGGCTAAATATAGAAACTTGGAAGCAAGAGAATCCAAATATAGATGAGGCTTCAGCCATGAGACTGGATGACATCAGCCAGAAAGCAAGCCTTGACAGAGAAGGTCAAGGGCTGTGACATGGAAAAGCACTATCTAGTGGAGTCTAGGGGAGCACTAGGAGCCAAAGAGATAGAGTGCAGAGTCCTGAGGACCAAGAGAAGAAAGAGATTCAGACAGGATGGAATCGCCAGCAAAGCCAGTGACAGCCCAACTAGGCAGGACCTGGGATTTCAGCATGGGGTTTAGCAATGCAGAAGTCACTGGTGGCTTAACTGCAAGTTTCAACCATGTTGGGGGTGTGAGCTGGGCTGGAGTAGATCCAAGGCAGAATAGGACGAGAAAGAATGGTGTCTAGATCTCCCTTTGAAAGGGTGTTCTTATCTGTAGGAGGAATAAGGGGTGGGGGTGAAGTGGGAATAAGGCAGAGTGTATTTTGTTGAAGTTTGGCATGTATGTGTGCACTAATGGAAATGATTAATGAGAAAAACAATATAGAAAAGAAAGGGAGGGGTTTTTGTTATGTTTTGTTTTTGTTTTGTGGGGGGCAAAGTAGGTATGTTGGTATGGGTCAGGGTCTGAGTCAGGTGTTTTCAGGTCTTCGACCTGAAAAAAAATTCTACAGAGATAACAAAGCACGAGGAGACTTTATTCAAAACAACAACAACAAAAAGCAACCAGACAGAAACCTCTGCAAGACAACAGTGGGGCACGTGAATGAATATACTTAAGGATCCAAGGACTGTTATGGGCTTTGTTTTATGGGATACACAAGAAAGGAGGAGTTTGGGTACTAGGGGTATAATCAATTGGCTCTCTATTTTGACTGTCAACTTATATTACATAAACATTTGTTCACTGTCAATGTCTCTTTTTGAAGCTGGGCAGTGGTGGTGCACACCTTTAATCCCAGCACTCAGGAGGCAGAGGCAGGAGGATCTCTGTGAGTTTAAGGCCAGCCTGGTCTACAGAGCGAGTTCCAGGATAGGCTCCAAAGCTACAGAGAAACCCTGTCTAAAAAAAGAACTCTAATTTTAATATGTACACCCTATTACTCACACTCATAAAAATGCTAACAGAGGACTTTTCTTGAGAGTTTACTTAAAGATGAGTTCCCTTTGTACCCCAAATCAGTTCATGCCAGATATGGCCCTATTGCATCCATATTCAGTGGTATATATGCATAGTACATGCAAGTATTGGTACCTAATGCATTATTAGAATGTGGGTGCGTGCATAGCCCAAACCAAATGGATCCCAGGTTGCTAAACTGTTCCCTAGACTCTTACCTCACATGTGTAAACAGAAGGTAAAAGATCTGGTGGTAAGTGGAGAGGCTGTCGTCAGTGTGTACACCACTGTCATCTACAGAAACCCTGGAAAGAGCTGAGGACACATCAGGAGGGGCAGGGAGATGAGTAATTGTGATAATTCAGCACGGCATAAGTTCTTTGCCGATCGTTATTTCTAAGAGGATGGTAATGTGTTAAGAGCCGTCAACAGAGACACCCCTAGCAGTGCTCATGGGCTGTAGATGCATGGAGCACTTGGGTAGCAAGAAAGAAGTGTTTCAGCAAGGGAAAACCATACACATCCAGAGACAGTGATGAGCAGGTACGCACTGGGTCAGTGAGCACCTGGTCCAGACAGGATGGAGGACATCTGATGAAGAATCTTGGATGAAATTGCAAGTGTTGATTCAGGCTGCAGGGGATTTAAACACCATCAAGATATTGATCAATGGAGAAAAGAGCTGTAACACCACAGAAGAAAGATGGCAATTAATCTAGCCTTGGCGATGAAGAAAATAGTAACAGAGTAGCCCCAGAAGCATCCAGGCATGAGTGTTAAGCATAACAACAGCACAGAAGCAAACGAAGAGATGTTGCAGACATTGTGAATAAGAGAACAACATTGGGGAGGTCAATCAAAGGGGGAAAGTGTCAAATGGATGTTGGGAGTCTAATGCTTAGGCCAAGGCAACTAAAGCAATAGTAGATCACTCTTCACTAAAAGATAAATTTATATAAATGGATAGGCAAACAAACCAGGTGGGAGAACAGTTTAAGGAAGGTTCTGGTCATTGAGGTTTTGAAGGCAGAAGGGTGTCTATGCAGAAATGTCCCCTGGGTAGTGGCTTCCAGAGGCAGAGGTGGTGAAGAGCCAGGGCTGGCAGTTTGATGTGAAGAATCAGGAGGGCCACTGGAGCCAAGGGTGTGTAATTTCAAGATGAATGGAAAGAGTTGCAGGAATGTCCAGTAGCCAGTAGAAAAGAAACTAAAACAGAAATTAAGCTTTTGACTACTGAGGGGAAAAGAAAATGTGAAGAAAAACTACAGGTAGCACATGTTGAAATATTTTTTCTTTATTGAGAACCCCAACAATGAAGGGAGATGAATCATTTTATAGCTACAAAGATAGGAAGAGTAAAAGCTAGGTTGTAGATTTTTATGCTGTTGCGGCTTTGTTTGCTTGTTTCTTTGTTTTGTTTTGCTTTTCTTCTATGTTTGGGACTAAACCCAGGCTCTCATGCTGTGTACACAAACATTCCATCACCGAGCAAAGTCCCAAGCTCCTAAAGTTCTCTCAAGGTAGGAGAAACTCACGATTATTTGAAGGAGAGGCCTAAGAAAATGACACCATACTTACGGAATGACAAATTGTGTTTGTAATTTGAAAAAATAAAAATTAGGTCATTCCTAGTATTATAATACTATATATCATACTATATGTTATTAAGTATTGCTTGTCTATAAAACTGTTACAAACCAATTTGCTATCCAATCACAGAGTTTAAAAACTATCTATGGAGAGCCATTAGCTCCTAAGGAGATAAGGTTAGGCCTAACCCTGGAGTCTCAGTGAGAATATCAGCTCTGTGACTGTGGTGTAATCCAGCAATAGTCAGCCTTTTCCACAACCCAAGAACATGGTCCCTTACATGGCTGAAGGGATTCTCGCAGGCATGATAGTTTGGTCAGTAAAATGCTTCCTGCACAAGAATGAGGGTCGGAGTTAGATCCCAGAACCAAACGACAATTCTCACCATGGTGGCACACATTTGTAGTCCCAGCTTTGGGACGGTAGGGACAGAAGGAGCCCCAGGGCTGGCCAGCCAGTCTAGCTGCATCAGTGAGGCCTAGACTATGAGAGATCCCGTCTCAGAACACAAGATGAGTGCTGACTGAGAAACAGCTAAAGAAGACCTCTGGGTGTACCCCTACCCTCACACCCACCCTGCCATGCAAGACATAAATGTGCTCACACATATGTGAATGCATATACACCCATGCATACAATCTAAGCAATAAAATTAAAAGTTGACCATATTGTTGAAATGAGAGCTTATCCTGAATTATATACATGGGTTTGATCTAATCCTATGCAATCTCATAGCCACAGAATTTTTCCCTGCCACAGTCTGGAAAGGCAGAAGTGTGATCCACAGAGAAGGGGACAGAGAGGCACAGTGACACTGACTTTGAAGGAAGAAGCTGGCATGAGCTATAGAACACAGGCTAACCTCCAGAAGGCAGAAGAAGCATGGACACCATTTCCCCAGGTCTCCAGAAGGAACACACCTGATACCCCTTGCCTTCACCCCAAAGGGACTAAATGTAGACTTTTTGTCTACAGAGCTATAATACAAGAACTTGTGTTAAGTGGTGAAGTTACTTGTATTTTGCCATAGCAGGTTTAGAAACAGACCTGGTTGCTAAGCTGCTTTCTTTTTCAGACAGGACCTCCCACCCCAAGTCACCACGGCCTCCCTTCCTCCCTGACCCCTCTGTGTATTGACTTTTAAGAGATACAAAACTTAAAATCCTGAGCAGAAAGGATATCCACTCTATTTCACAGCAGGAGTGACCGGGAGAGATTGCCTATGCTGCCAGAAATCCTTCTCCTCAGGCACAGTCTGTCACCCAAGGTACTTCTCTGTCTACCGTGCAAGATGGGAAAGGCTTGAGGATTACTGCAGCAGAGTTTCTAGGAGAAATTGTTTTGTCTCTGACAGTCACGGGCATGATCTGTGCAAGGAGTTCTTAGGGGTTGTCCAGAACCCTGAGATCTTTACAGCCTCAAACAAGAATGATGCCTTTCCCTTCCAACTCACAGAATGCTATCAGAATAGAGTTTTACCTGACATTTACAGAACAAAGCATGTGTAGCAATTGCCTTGGTTACCTGAACCCAAGTTGCCAAGACCACAGACATTGCCTTCGGCTTTCGCTTATGGATGCCACGAAATGACTCAAAGTCTTTTGAGAGTTATATATATGCAGGGATATCAACACTGAGTGAGCAACTGTATTGTAGAGGGGGAAGAAAGGACATGGAGGTTAATAGGAAGAAATAAAAGGGAGTAAGTAAATAAATCCAAAGGAATGTGGAAGACTAGATAGAAAGACTCCACAGGAAAAAAATAACAACATCAACAAAAGGAAAGAAAGAAGGAAGGGAGGGGTGAGGAAGGGAGAGAGGGAAGGAGGGAGGGAGGGAGGAAGGGAGGGAGGGAGGGAGGGAAGAAGGGAAAGAGGGGAAATCAAAGATGTCAGTATTCTGATCACAGGGATGAATGGAAGGTGCTAAGAATATAGTAGGAGGCAGAAGCTCCCTCTGAACTGTGCCCACCACAGTGGTCTCTGGACTCTAGACCTGGGGCTTCTGTCATTAACGATGCAATGACAAGACAAAAGTCCATGCATCACATGTGGGCGGTTGTGCTCTTGACCAAACCCCACCACCTGGAGACGCCTGATGGACCGTTTGTGAGAGAGCGCCTCTGTAGCAACGAATGAGCCGTGAAGAAGGAGTTAGTCCCAGCACACAGTGAGAGGGCTCAGCAGATGCCGGAGAAGGTGCTGCCAAGTGCATGGCCCAAGTTCACTCCCCAGGACCCACGTGGCTGAAGAAAGGATTGATTGACTCTTGAAAGTTGTTCTCTGACCTCCATGCACATATGCTGCCACACCACAAAACACACAGGAGCACAATAAACAAATGAATTAGTTAGTCAATTAACTAATATTTTGAGGATTGGCTTGGACCCTTCTAAAAGAGAGAGTATATGCCCCTGAGATGTACTATGCCTATGAACTGGTAACATTCTCTAAGCAGAACCTTCTAGAAGGTTCAAATTGGCTGCCCCTCTTAGCCTGCTTGCCTCACTTACCCATTCCTTCTGAGGGGAACCTACAGGAAAGTCTCTGCCCCATATTTCCCATGCTTCCTTCTCCAGCTTCCCAAATGGAATCTATTTCTCCATGGGACCCCCATGGACTGTTCCCCCTTCCTCCTTTCAGGATCCATGAGGTACAAGTCTCTTTTACAATGGAAGTCATCTTCTGGTTTATTATCCACAGTCTGTCATAATACTAACAAAAACTTTACCTTAAAGCGCTGTGGCCCTAGGCTTGCGAGGACTTGCTAACGAGCCTGGGATTCAGATTTAGTTACTTAGAAGATGGTGTTAATAAAGTGGCGATTGTGGGGGCTGGGGAGATGACTAAGTACATAAAGTGCTTGCTGCACAAGCGTGAGGACCCGACTTTGGATTCCCCAGAACCCATGTAAAGCTAGACAGCACCTCTACAGTGAGGCGAGCAGACAGGATAACTCCCGGCAGCTCACAGGCTAGCTTAGCTCACACAGCAGACCCATCTCAAGCAAGGACCGATACTCAAAGTTGTCCTCTGACCACCAATGTTGTCTGGCGCATACCACCACCCACACACGTGGGCACACACACAGCATATACACATAGGAAGATAAGCAAAACAATAAAAATAAGGTGGCGGTTGGGTCATGAGGCAGGATGACTTGTTTTGCTCTGACCCATTGCCGATGACACGGCAAACCTGATCATTTAGCATGTCTACTTAGAAACACCATCTACCAGCTAGAATGGCACAGAACCTTTTTACTCTACAGTCAAACCAAGCCCTTATGTAAGAGGCTAAATGATTGTGGTCAGGAGAAGGTGGCTCTCTCTTATCATCTTGGACCTCCAGGACTTCCCACCTGTACCACCCAAGGAGAAGAACCACTTCAGGGTGACAGGGCTGGCAAGGGTGACAGGGATGATGTCACGTGTCCTCTCTGGCTCTATCCAGCTGTTCTGCAAGAACAGACTCAGTCCTTGAAGTCACTTCACAACACAGAGCCTTTTCCTTCCACACAACCACGAACATGTGCATGCTGGGGCAGGGGGCGGGGTTCAAAGTTGGGAATGGGGTGGGTAAGGAGGGCGTACTTATTTTTTAATAGTGCTAAATTCTCATGCTTAGGAAATTGCTGCTAACCTGTCTTACAGCTGAAGAACCCAAGACCTAGAAAACCAGTGATTTACCTGGGATTAATGGCATCACAGGGAATTGATTCCCTGTCTGAGCACTTGCTCAGTTCTACCCTAGCTGTGCCTGTCACTGGAGCATATAAACTACCTTCCCTAAACCTCAATTACTTCCCTGAAAATGGGGACAATAGGGTCCTCTCACAGGTTTCTTGTCTTACTAAAAACATGGAAAGTTCTTTGTAAACTCTGAAAAGGAGAGACAATATATTGGTACTGATATCATTAAACTGATAGACCCAGGGCTGGTGCCAGTGGGCACTTAGGCCAGCACTTCTCAGTCTGTGGGTTACGACCCCTTTGGTGGTCAAACACGCAGTATCCGGACGGTTGAGAACCACTGACTTAGACTCACAGTCCCACCCCATCTCAGATGCTAGCGCACATAGTAGGAATACACTCGGACGAAATACTGCCCTGATAGCTTTAAGCCACCAGAGAATGACCCGGGCATTACAGATTTGTTTTTTTCGACTACTGTGCAGTCCCAGGCTTACTCTGAGAAACTTGTTGGAAACACTTTTAAGTTATTTAAACTTCTTTTTCAAATATGTAGCTATGGGAATAGTCCATGTTAATTGCAACCTTGGCATTAATGCAGAAATACTCCAAGACCAAGGGAAGGCCCTCTCAGCTTCCCCAGGTAACATGGGTTCCCACACACAGCTTGAAAGTACATGAGCAGTATGTATGTGCACATATTAGAATACACTTGTGGTGGATGTCTTCACGCTTACAAAGCTGCCGGCTTTTGCCACAGTTACATAATACTCCACTGTAGAAACGCAGCCCTGTTTGGACTTGCCCTCCTAGGCCATTTCCAACTTGTAATTATTATTTAAGCAGAGTCTCATGCCTCCAGGGTTGGCTTCAAACTGGATACAGCTGAGGATGACATTGAACATCTGCCCTCCCGCCTTCACCTCCGAATGCTAGAATCACAGGCTTGTGCCACAGCCTCAGCCAAATGTGGGTGGTGCTGGGGAATCAAATCGAGGGTGCTCTGCATGCCAGGCAAGCACCCTACCAAATGAACTATATTCCAGACCTCCAATTTGTAGTTCTTATATGTGATGCTGTAATTAACCTCATTGCGTATGTACGTGTATGGACACGGGCTTCTTTATGCAAAACTGATGTCAAGTATTCGCTCAGTAGATACAGCCTTCACTTTGAGTAACTTTGTTGACTTCCACTATTCTTTGGTCATCAGCCGTGTCTCCACACAGTGGAGCAGTCCTAGGCCACGACTGGTGTAGACGCGAGAGTAGCACTGAAATCGGCTCCTGTATAAACTGGAGAGTGTTATCTAGTGAGCGTCCATGTCTTTTCTCCTCTCACCTCATCAAATCACACATTCTTGCTGACGAGTGGCATCTACATGTACAAAAAAATAACTTCCAAGAGCATCAGCCCAGGGTTGCTTTAAATATCCCAAAGAGGTCATGCCACAGTGACTGAGTTTCACAAATAACCCCCAAATGAATGAACACAAGAGGTCACCTAAACTTTCAGTCTGCCAAAGCATCAGGCTGGTCTCCACTGGGGACAGAGAGCATTGATCCCTCGCCAACCAAGCGAGGCCCTTACATGCCCAAGGCGAGGTTCTACCCTGGCGTGCTGTTCACAGCTCCAGCCTCTCTCCGTTTCCACAGTCCCAGCCCACGCATCTCAACTCCAACTCCTGGAAAAATGCTGGAACAAATTCCAACTTCCAGAATGGTCTGTAGTTTCAAGAACATACTTTCGAGGGCCCATTTGTACTTACTGAACATTCACGGGCCGACATTTAACGCCTCCGAATGTCTGGACCAACCATAAGTCACCTGCCACGTTTGCACTTTTGGCTGAGCTATGGCTTTCCTAAATTGAAACATTTCTTAGGCTCAAAGATCTCCCTGGTGTTCAGAAGCAAAATTGGTTTTCTATAAAAGCTTGGCACCACCACCATTAATTAACAGAGAGCAGAATGCCTCCGCGTGTTTACCTTCGCGAAGAGCACCCATGCAATACTCATCTTTCCCAGAGGCAGAGTTCCTTCCTATAGACCAGAAATTATGAATGTATTTAAAAATAAATGCATGTCTTTTACCAGCAGGGAAGTTTTGAAGAGAAGACTGCACACTTCATCAAAGAACACCAGACATGGGGCTGTGAAGATTAAATAGAGACTCTTGGTGGGAGAGAATAAATGATGTTAAATCTTTCACCTAGTCTGAGGTCATTTTTCTATGGTTTGAGTCAACATTCCCAACGATATATGCGTTAATCAGCCGGCCAGTGAGTAACCATTGATTTGCTAGCTGTATATATTTAATCTGATTTGGTGGAGCAGAAGTGTGTGTGTGTGTGTGTGTGTGTGTGTGTGTGTGTGTGTGTGTGTGTGTGTGTGTAAGAGAGAGAGAGAGAGAGAGAGAGAGAGAGAGAGAGAGAGAGATTTTATTACTAGTTAGAATTTTAAAAATTCACGGAAAGTTAAAGTTAGAACTTGCCTTAGTTAAGGTTTCTATTGCCCTGAAGAGACACCTTGACCACAGCAATTTTTTTAAGGGGGTCAGGTATTTCGAGACAGAGTTTCTCCATGTAGCCCTGGCTGTCCTGGAACTCACTCTGTAAACCAAGTTTGCTTCAAACTCACAGAGATCTGCTTGCTTCTACCTTATGAGTGCTGGGATTAAAGGCACATGCCACCACTGCCCAGCAAACCTGGCAATTCTTATAAGGAAAACATTTAATTGGGGTGGCTCACCTACAGTTTCAGAGGTTCAGTCCAATTATCATCATGGCAGGGAACATGGCAACATACAGGCAGCTGTGGTGCTGGAAGAGTAGCTGAGAGACCTACATTGCAAAGAACATTCGAGGTCAACTGAGACACTGGGTGGTATGGTGAACACAGGAATCCTCAAAGCCCACCCCCACAGTGACACACTTCCTGCAACAAGGTCACACCCACTCCAACAATGCCACACCTCCTAATAGTGCCACTCCCTATGAGATTATGGGGGCCAAGCTACCACAGAACTCTTTGCTTTTGTTTTCTTGAGACAGAGTCCCACACAGCCCAGGCTGACCTTGAACTCCTTTGCAGCCTTCTGAATGCTCACTTTACAGGTGTGTTCTGCTGATGTAGGTGGGTCTTCTGTCTATGTGTTACTTTCATTGGTCAAATAAAGAGACTGCCTTGGCCTTTCATAGGACAGCAGCTTAGATAGGTGAAGTAGACAGAACAGAATGTTGGGAAGAAGGCAATGAGGCAGACTCCATAGCCCTCCTCTCCAAGATGGACATGGGTTAGAATCTTCCCCATAAGCCACGACCCCGTGGTGATACACAGATTACTAGATATGGGTTAAAAAAAGATACAAGAGTTAGCCAAGAAGAGGCTAGATGTAATGGGCCAGGCAGTGTTTAAATGAATGCAATTTGTGTGTTATTATTTCGGGTGTAAAGCTAGCCATGTGGGAGCCGGGAGGGAAAAAAATCAGGCCTGCTCGCCTCATCACTACATACTGCTGTGTCCAACTTAAAGTAGATTGTTTTAAAAATGCATCATAGAGATAGGATTATAGTTTAGTGGTAGAGGACCTGCCACTAAACTACATGCACAGTACTTAGGTGATCCATAAGAACACACACATATATGCATACAGAGAGAGAGTGGGGAGGGACTCTACACAAAGAACTGAAATGTTGCCAAGCTTTTAAAAAGAAAAAAACCATGTTCTCTGTGACAACATGCTATTTCAGGAAAATCCAGTCATGGCATATAAGAACTGGCTACTGAATGTAGAAGGTGCCATGAAACTAAAAAAAAGAACTAAGAATGATCCATGGATCCAGGATGGCACAAAGAGCAATGTATTGGGGATTTACTGACACAAATGTGTCTTAAGGGGCAGCAATATGGGTAGATCTCCCCACTGTGACACAAGAGGAAAGGGTTTATGTGCTCAGCTAAAAGGAGGTAGAACAACTGAATATACCTAGACTTCCAATACTACTAACACGTCCAGCATTGGCTTGGCTGTCCAGGTTGGCACATCACACTCATGAGTGTAGTCCTGTCATCTAGATGTCTCCTGTGGATGATCCTGGGAGCATTATGTTGCTAAGCCAGGCTCAGAAAGATAACTATGACTTGATCTCATCTTTATGTGGACTCTAAGATCCAGCCCTGTAGTGGTTTAAATGAGAATGTCCTCCATAGGCTTAGCTATTTAAACACTTGGTCCACCGTTGATGGCACTATCTGGAGGAGGCAGAAGATGTATGGCCTTGTGGGAGGAAGTGTGTCACTGGAGACAGGCTTTAAGGGTTTAAAAAACTCCATGCCCTTCCAATTTGTTCTTTCTGCTTCAGGCGTGGGGTTCAAGAGGTGAGTTCTCAGCTTTCCGTTCCCGCAACCAAGCCTGCCACTTGTTGCCATGCCACTGCCGTGGTGACTACAGTTGACAATATTATGTCACACCCTTGAAATTTTCTTAAATGTCTCACTACAAGTAGAGCAAATAGGAAGTGGAAACTCTGTGAGGTGACAGAGATGTTAGCAGTTTGACCGAGGTGATCACGTCATGATGTCTACATATACCAAAACACCTGAATGTCTGAAATAGGCACAGCTCCGATTTGTCATCCCCTCAGCAAAGCTGGAAAATTAGAATCTCTGCAGATCCCGGCACTGGAGAGTGAGACTGAAATAAATGTTCTTCGTGGGTTTGTTTTTAGTCGGCATCATCTGAGTCACGATAGAGCGAAAGCTCTGAAATGTTTTGTAATGTTACCTACATTACCATATGCATTAGATGATTTCAGGCCATAATGTAACTAGGATTGTACTCAGTGGTAGAGTGATTGCCTAGCATGCACCGGGCCTTGGGTTCAATCTACAGAACTGGCAGGGGCAGGGAGGGGGGATGCCAATGGCTTGGGAGTATGTCCTTGAAGTCTGGAAGCTCACTGTATTATTGTTTTGCTTCTCTGCCTTTTATAACAAGGTTAGGGAGGTAAGCGATGCTGGTAAACACTGTGTTCAATAAACGCTTGCTGACTTTAATTAGAGATGATCTCCTATGTTCCATGATAGAAAACATCAAACATTTTAATTTAAAAATCCTACCCCGAATCCTTCAGGCTTGTCGCTCACAAGAAGCAGGAGGCACAGTGGGACCGGAGCTGAAGGAAATAGCTTCTTGGCAATCCTCTCTTCTGTCCCCCTTCTGTTGAAAGCGCTGCCAGAGCCAAGGAGAGCCATGCCATGTGTCCTGGGAGCAGCAAGCAACATCAATTTTATTAAACCGAAAATGGAACAGAGTGCAGAGTCCAGCAGGCGGGAGGCTCGCTGGTGTCTTGGCAGCAAAGGACAGACAGAAACAGCCACAGGAGCTGGAGTATAAGCCAGGCCAGCTGCAAACCCTAAGGTCCTGTGTCCAGGCTGACAGGTGCCGCTCACTGCTGGTAAATGGACCCCAGGACCTGCAGGACTCACTCCCTGACCTGCCCCGTGTAGGCTCTGTTCCACCTGAACTCTGAACTCCCTGCTCCTTCATGTCAGCCTGCTTCAACCTGCCACCCCTGTCTCCTTTTTCTTTTGAACGACAACCTACCACTTCACATCCGGGTTGCAACATGGGTCCTTTACTTGATAACACTTAAATAGCTTTTCTTAAAATAATGAGTGCAGAGGTTCTTCTAGACTGTCTTGGGGACCCACTCTTGTGACTGCGTCCATTGGGGTGCCCAGGCAATTGGGGAGCTCTCCCTTGGTGCTTGAATATAGAGGAGTCAGACTCACTTTCGGGTTATAATCCTCAAATAATGTAGTGCAATCAGACATAGCCCAGTTTGTGGAAATATAGAGCCTTGGCCCAATGGGAGGAACACAGGGGCAGAAGACACACAGGGAAGATACAATTGTGGTTATCTAAAAAGAAGGTTATTGGCCGGGCGATGGTGGCACACGCCTTTAATCCCAGCACTCGGGAGGCAGAGGCAGGCGGATCTCTGTGAGTTCGAGACCAGCCTGGTCTAC
>NC_022029.1:35318429-35321434 GCF_000317375.1 Microtus ochrogaster
AAAAAAAAAAAAAAAAAAAAAAAGGTTATTGGTTGGCAGTGGGTACTGAAGGCCTGGCAACCAGGAAGTACTCAGGAACCATACCAGGCCTAACCTCTGTGTCCATGTTAGGCATTGATGCAAACTAACTCCAAAGGAGAGGCTGCTATTCTTCCTACCAGGGTTGATCGCTTAACTGTGGTGGGCATGGAGCTGGAATGGTTTGGAACTAGCTTTCATGAGAGATGGAGGGTGCGATCAAAGGAAAGGAAGACAGAAGCCATGGTGATGCGGACACTTCCTGGAGAAAGCCCAGCCAGTGAATTTCTTTTGTATGATGAAGAAAACTTGCTTTCTCTCTTTCCACTCTCATAATGCTTTAGAGAACTTTGTGGAAGTAAAATATGTTGGCATAGTTAGAAATTTTAGGTTTTTTAAATGAAGCAGAAAATAATTTTGATAACATCTATACATCTCCTCACAAACTGAGATCATTTATCTACCATGGGAATATACCTGGGTAAAGATAAAGAATAACTCCCTCTTTCAGTAGGTCCAAATAGGGCCTCAAACCTTTCAACAGAAACTCCCAGGCCAAAGAGGCCTGCTGATTACATGGTAACATTTGAACTCATTCACCAAGATCAAAACGTCTCCTCCCAAAAGTGTGTCTATAATTTAATCCTCCCCGCCATGTAATCTGGTTTGCTATTGTAAATCAATTGCAAAATCATGACAGCAAATACTTAAATATAGGCTTCAAGCCTGGACAATTGCCCAGAAGTAAAATGCATCCAAAGATCCAATATCCTGACATTTAATAAAAGTTTGAATTATATTTACAGCCGGCTGTGATTTAATTTTCCTGAGTTCAATATTTAATAAAACTATAAAAATCTATTACATGTATCTTGTGCCATTGAGCAAGTACAGCTGACCTGTCTTGTTCTAGTGGCGCACTGCAACAGATTAAATCCCAATTTCAACATTAACCAGTTGGGTAACAAATCATTCAATCTATCTGTCCTTCTGGTTTTTTCCCCAGCTAAATAGGGAGCAAAAGAGAATCTACTTAAGGTGCCTGTTGGGATGATTCACTGACTGAACATAAAGAGCTTGGGCCACTGCTGGGCCTGCTGGGCTCAGCCTAAATGAATTAGGCTTAATATCTTTTAAAGGTGGAACTGGTCCACTCGTGTTGTTTTTTTGTCTGTTAGGTTTTTTTTTTCTTTGCTTGCTGGTGTCAAATAACTGTTCCCAAACTCTTTTTAGAGAAGAAGAATTTTCTCAATTTGTGAATTCAACAAGGGCACTATGAGGTCGAGTGAGCCCATATTAGCAGTGATCTATCTTGAATCAAGTATGAGCTGTGTGAAAGTGGACGTTAGGGCACACTTAAACTGCCGTGGGCTTCAGAGCTCCAAAGCTGATAGACTCCCAGAGAACACCAGGACAAAAGGAGAGCTGGCAAACAACATACTGCTTACGTCTAATCCTGGCATTTCTACTGTAAGCCCTATAACACTAAGAAACATCCCCAGAGGCCGTGGACCATCAGGAGGCTAGGAGGCAAGCGGTGATGCTGGCGCATGTTTAAACGATGGGATAGACTCTGAGCCTTGACTTGACAAGAGCTGATAATACACTCATGAGACCAAGACAGCTGAATGCAAATACTTTACTTAATTTTTTTCCTCCCTAACACTGTTGGAAACAGTTGATTTTCTTCTTGGATTTCTGATGACTTTGGAAGAACGTGGCACAGAACGCGTCCCTGCAATAGCTCCTGCTTATCTGTGGTTTAAGTGTATTTAACCTGTAGGACAGTCCAGGCTAGAGTTATTACCCGCGTGCCAGTTTTAAGAGCGATAAAATAATGGAAAATGAAAGAATCGAATTTTTCTAAAATCACATAGCTTCTGACCTGAGGATGTCAGCCTGGGGCCAAGACTCATATAACTCGGAAAGCACCACTTTTAACAACTGTACTGCAGTAAACACTGTTTTCTCTAGAGGCTGGGGAGATAGCACGGTGAGTAGGGTGTTTGCTGTGTTTGCCGTTCAAGCTTAAGTACCTGAGTTTATATTCCCATCACCTATGCAAAAAGACAGATGTGGTGGTGTGGGCCGGGAGTTAGAAACAGGAGCATGCCAGGAGCAAAAAGGCCAACCAGGCAAGTCAAATTGGCAATGGCTAGACTCAGCAGGAAATCTTGTCTCAAAACATAGAGTGGAGAGCAATAGAGGAAGAGACCTGATGCTGACCTCTGGGTGCCGTGTGCACACTCACACACTGGTGCATACCCATGCCTACAGCAGACAATTGCAAACATGTAAAAGGGTTCACAAAATAACCAATGAGGGAATCTTGCCTACTTCATGGTTAAGAAAGTCAAAATGTAAGTCAGGCGTGGCATGGTGACACACGTCTTTAATCCCAACATTGTGGAGACAGAGGCAGTCGGACTTCTGAGTTCAAGGCTAGCCTGGTCTATAGAGTTGATTCCATGACAGCCAGGGCTACATAGAGAAACCCTGTGTCAAACAAAAACCATCCCCCTCAGGTATGTAGAGGTATGAAGGGCTTGTCCAAATGCTTCATCAAAGAAAGTCCTGGGACTTGAACTCAGGACTCATGTCTAACGAACCCAAGACCATTTCTCCTGAACCTGACTACATCCTCTTACCAAAAGCAACAGTTTTCTAACTTTGGTAAATGAGACCCTCCCAAAAGAAGACTAAAAATGACCTCCTTTGCAGATGTGACTTACTCTTGGCGCACAAGCTCAATCAATTGTCTTGTAATCCAAAACATGTTTACACAGATTAAATCCTGCAGGCTAGTAATCAAAACATCCGTGGTTGAGGTGTTTTTCTTTTTTTCTTTTTTCTTTTAATCTTCCCATGTTTGTAATTTCCAGTTCGGTCATGCTTCCTGATACAGACCCCTTTCCAGGGAATGGGTCTGATGAGGGAGAGAGAGAGAGAGAGAGAGAGAGAGAGAGAGAGAGAGAGAGAGAGAGAGA
>NC_022029.1:35321672-35328670 GCF_000317375.1 Microtus ochrogaster
TTTTCTACACTTTTTACTGCAGCCATGAGAGGTGTCCCCCAAACCAACCCCCTAAATGGGGCATATTTAACCTTGCAGGCAAGGAGGGCTTGGTTGCTAAAGAAGTTATGCCCAAGAGAAGGAAGCCACGTGCTATGTCCTGAAGCAGCGGGAATGATGCTTTGAGGGCGTCTCTGGAACTAACTTGACTCCACCTATGATGTGATCAAGTGTAAAGGTTATAACTCGTTTGCAATATTTTGTTTTAGATAAGAGTCCTTGGGTACCATGTCCACACAGAGCTGACTAGAGAAGTGTTTTCCTGGCTCAACCACCCAGAGGTTGCCACCAACATGGTTCAAGGAGCCCATTTACTGTTCAAGTTGACTTTGCTTTTGTAGTCATGAAGGATGCAAAGACTGCAGCATCGTATAGGCTTCCAGACAGATTTCAGAAGACAGCCGGGGAGGCTAATCAATGTGTGGTGGGTTTGGAGTCCCTGTAGAGACTGCCCAACAGGCAATGCCTGAAGAATGGGAGTGAATCCTAAGCTGCCAGAGGAGATTCCGGGACACTGCATATGTCAAGATTGTAGGGCATATGCCAAGGTAAACCACAGGTGATGATGGAACTAGCACAAGAGAAGGGGCCATCTGGTCTACAAAGGCAAGATCATGGGAACCGAGCCGCCCAAACCCTTTTGAGCTGAGCTGATGCTGCTATGGCTCTGGATTCAGACACAGAGTCACAGCATTTATTGTTGGCCCTGTTGGGCTGGATTCTTGTTTTGGTTCCAGCCCTTTCTCTATGCTCCATTTCTCCCTTTGGAAATAGAATGTGTACTCTCTGACACTGTATATTTGAAGCAGGTGGCTTTCTTTTTTAATTTTACAGGGGTTCACAGCTAAACAAACGCACCGAGTTTCAGTAGAGACTCCAGAGATGCCTTTCTAAGCAAGGTTGGAAATGTTAAGATTATGGGGACTCAAAAATAGACTAAATATATTTTGTATATTTTAAAATAAAGCCAGGAGATTTCAGGGGGCAAGGGTGGAACATTATGATGTAATACAAAATGTCCCTCCACAGGCTTCCATGGTGAGCCTGGTGGTAACCAGTTCGAAGCAGTATTAGGAAAGGTTGCGGAGATTTTAGAAGGTGGTGTCTCGTTAGATGAACTAGATCACTGAAGAGCAGGTCTTGGAAGGTGACCCGTGGCCCCATGTGTCCGTCTTGGTCCCTGCTTTTTACCCAGCGTGAGATGAAGGAGGCCTTGTCCTCCGCATGTTCCCTCCACCATGATGTCCTCCATAGCCCAGAAACAACGGAAACAAAGACTGTGAGCTGAAACCTACGAAACAGCAAAGCAAAAGAAATCCTTCCTCCCACGGGTTCTTCCTGTTGGCTATTTTGTCATAGCAAGGAGAAAAACTGCTATGGGGATCAGTAAAGTACGCTCTGGAAGTGTCTGTGAGGGCCGTCCTGGAAAAGGCTCGCCTGCGCGAGAGCAACTGACAGGGAAGGGCCTGCCTGGATTGAGCAATACCACCAGGTATTCCTGCACGAAGCGAGAGTGGAAATACGCACAAGCTCCATTCTCCCTGAATATGCAATACTCCTGCAGTCCCTGCTTACAGTCCTCTGGCTCCAGCTTCTTCAGTCCTCCAATGCGAGCACACACCAATGCCTCCACGGAGCTCCTGGGCCGTCAGCCTTAGATGGGTATGCCTTTTTGGACCCCCTTGTTACCAGGATGCCAGTAACTGAGAACAGTTTCCAGGTCCTCTGCTGCTATAGCTTACAGACAGCACTTGTCTGTAATCAGCCTCCACTCGTGTAAGACAGTCTAAGCAAAATAACATTTATAGTAGTTATGTATTTCTTTATTCCAGGCATTTTAATCTCAATTTAATCCCTGAGCAGACAGAAAGAAATAAAGAACAGTCGTGGTTGCTTGTGTGGTTGAAATAAATGTAGATTTTTTTCTGAATTTATAGTTCTCTCTCTATGTGTGTATGTGCATATGTATGATATGCATTCATTTTGTTTCTCAAAAAAATGCTACCTAATACCTACTAATAATAGGATCACTATTACTCTCCACCTACAATATACTGTTGGATCATCATCTGAGAGAGATAACTGGAGCGTTCCCAATCACAGCACGACTAAGTGGAAGAATTTGAACCTAAGCTCCTTTGTCTTCAAAGTTCATGCCTGTATCACTACATCACACCGCTTTTTTCTAACATCACAGGAACCCAGACGTAAGTCAGCCTGTAGGAGAGTCTAAGCAGAGCCCAGAGCTTTAAACCCAGCTCACCTAGCGCCTGGCTTGGAGGAGGCACCATGCTGCTATCCCAGATTTCCTGGTCTCAGTCTAACACCTCAGTGGACAAGAAGAAACGAAGAACTCTCTTGGTTTCTCATGTGGTTGAAATAAGTATAGATTTTCCTTGAGTTTGTAGCTTTCTCCCCAAATGTACATGAGTGTCGGTATGCTTTCTTTATATTGTACTTCCTTTATAGGGAGTTTAATCGTGATTATATTAAATCAAATGGCAAAAGATTAAATGACATGCTAACACAATGTTGCACTAAAACAGCTTCTTTTTCCTTCATTTACACTTGACTTTCTCCTTTTCCGCCAATAGGCCATGGGCAGCAGCTGTCTTGGAGGACCGTGTGTGATAGGTAAACTGGGCAGGAGGACCATGTGTAGAGACTGGCAGGGAGCATCAGGGACAATCAGGCTGTTTCTCTTACTTCGTGAGCTCAGGCAAGCCATCTCCACACACTTCTCTTTTTTGTGTGTGGGGGAAGGTATGCATGTAGATAAGCAAGCATGTATACATATGCTGGGCACATACATACATGCATGTGTAGAGATCATGAGCTGACATCTGACATCGTCTGCTGTCAATGTCTTCCTTATTGGGGGTCAGGGTCCCTCACTGAACCGAAAGCCTGCTAATTCCTTTACACTCCCTGACCGGTGCAGCTTCCTCCCATCTCTTTCTCCACCACGCTAGGACTAGAGGTACATGCTGTCACACCCAGTTTTTTTTTTCATGGTGATCTGAACTTAGGTCCTCATGTTTGTGCGGTCAGTAACTCATCAACAGAAGCATATTCCCTGGCCTCCACACACTTATGAGCAGCCATAAATTATGTACAGACCTAGCAAGACAGGAGAGTTCACACTTTGAAAAAAAACCTGAAAATCTTCTTAAAAAATAATTAAAAGGAGAGTTTCAACATACAAAAAATAAATACATGATATTGTACTTATGCAGAAGGAGCTGCGGGCTGCTTCCTGCCACCCAGCTCTTGGCCGCCTGGCTAGCTTATGCCCCAAAATAACAGCACACAAATTGTATTCAGCACTGCTTGGCCCATTAGCTCTAGCCCTTACTGGCTAATTCTGATATCTTGCCTAACCCATATTTAGTAATCTGTGTAGCACCAGTCTTACGGGGAAAGATTCAGCATGTCTGACCTGGCGGCTTGCTTAATCGCGTCTGCCCTGGAGAGGAGAGGCATGGCGTCTGCCTCACTTCCTCTTCCTCCCAGCATTCTGTTCTGTTTACTCCACCCACCTATGTTCTAACCTATCAGGCCAAGCAGTTTCTTTATTAATTAACCAATGAAAGCAACAGATTGACATGGCACTCCCACATCATACTCATTATTAAGGAAGCACAGATTTGATCTGTAGAGATGGCCAATGGTGAAGAGTACTTATTGCTCTTGCAGAGGACCTGGGGTCACTTCCCAGCAACCACGTGGTAGTTTACAACTGTCCTTAATTCAGTTCCCGGGAATCCACCACCCTCTTCTGACCTCCATGGATGCAAGGCACACACATGACACACATACATGAAGGCAGTCAAAACCTTCATATACATGGGCTGGAGAGATGGCTCAGTGGTTAAGAGCACTGACTACTCTTCCAGAGGTCCTGAGTTCAATTTCCAGCAACCACATGGTGACTCACAGTCATCTATAAATGAGACCTGGCGCCCCCTTCTGGCCTGCAGGCACACATGGAAGTAATGCTGTACACATAATAAATAAATAAATAAATAAATAAATAAATAAATAAATAAATAAATAAATAAATATTTAAAAAAACCTTTATACACATAAAATAAATAAATATGAAGTCAAAGAAAGTGCAGACTTCATAAATGCTATTTTCCCAGCCTTCTCAGTCCACAGCTAAGGAAGCTGTACCAAGAGGCCATGGTCCACTACTCTCAAGTCAAATGTAGCTTTAGGGTCCACTGGACTCAAGAGCTCAGATATATTCGTGTACTCTGTCCTCCTGTAAATTCAGTCAGTTCTTCCAGGACTTCCAGGACCTGGCCTCAGGAGCTTTTTTTCAAAATGTATCATCAAAATAAAAAAAATTACATCAAATAGCCTACACTAACCCCATACCTTCAGCTTTATATGGACCTTACAGTGAAATCTGAAGTTATTTCCCAATAGTAAAGGATCAAAGGTTGATGTGCAGAGGATCCTAAAAAGCTTGTCTACCTCTTCAAATTTCTCTGGTTTCACCCCCTTCTCAGGGGTGGGCTTCCTTTAAAGAGGATCCGTATAAGAATCTTAAAGAGCCATGAGACAGTCCTTTCTTCAGCACAAGGCTTCTTAGGACATGAAAGTTCCACCCCCACTCCTCTACTTGACACGCGTGTTGATGAACAGTGAAGAGTAAGCAGGAAAGGCTGGAGATGGTGGGGTCAAAGAGGACTGAGGGGGCGGTGCTTCTCATTTTGTGCTCGAAAATAAAAGATGCTTCAGGTACTTCCAGATGAGTTTTCAAGAACTCCGTAATTTCAAGTAAGAATCTAGAAACTGTGGTCATTAATGAAGCACTGATATACACTTGAAAACCCTTGAAATGTGAGCAAAAGGAAAAAAAAAAACCACTCATGATACCCAAAACAAATAGAGCAAGATAGGCACGACAATTGCTCAAGATACTCAGAACAAATATACACTCAGGCCCAAGAGTTAGGCAACCATCGCCAGATCTCTGTTGAGAAGGCACCTGCCTCACCCTGGTGTGAGGAGCAAAGACTAAGCACAGGTAGTGGGGTAATGAGTTGACTAGCTGAACAAATCCCAACCCAACTGGTGAACACATTGAATTATATTGAAACAACCCATTTGTGTTTTTAAGCTTTATCCTACAACCCAATCAGATATTGTTTTATATGCAAAACACCATCTGACATCCATGCTACATCTCAGATGATGAACAGATTGAGAACATCCTTAAATACTTCCTACTACAATTTATGTACTTAGCACAACCCATCTTAGTGGTGCCGTGTAGTATCTGACCGTCCCTTTTGTGACTCTCCACCCAGACTTGCCTTCCCCATGTCACTTTGTCACTCATCCCTAACTTTTCTCCTACGAGTATCACTCTGTTCCCCCAGAGAGAGTAAAGTAAACTAAATTATGAATGCATGATAACCTTTCCAGAAGAATTTGAATGTTAAAACAGAGGATTTGCTGACCTCAGTTCAACTTGAACTTGAAGCCGGGAGTAATGGATAAGGGACTTCTTTAAAAGCATCGTGGTTTTAGATAACAAGTTATTGAAACCCGACGAGATCAGACACTTCCAGAGTGGACTGACTGCAAAGGAGTTATTGAAATCAAATCAAACTACTTCAAGATATAAGGGGAGTTGTGGCTCATTCCATTACCCCCAGAGGTTGTTTGAACTGTTTCTTTATCCATGTGGCAGGATAAGATTGTCCCATATTGCTGAGTGTGGAGGTAGAACGGCTGTCACTGGATTTGGTTTTTAATTACTCTAGAGAGATTCTGATTCACACAGCAGGGCTTCCCTTGTGGCCAGGGACATAGAGATGACATAACTTAAATAGCAATGCTGCAGTCCTGCCTGTGAGCTAGAAGTGTGGCTGGAGAATATTTTCTAGGGTGGGTGGACATCCTGAGAGAGGCCAATCATCCCTCAGACTCCTTCAATTTGTGCTTTCTAAACATGCCGGTAGGTCCATCAGTCGCTCATCTGGGGGTGAATTGGTGATGGAGCCGGGGAATGTCTGCTTTAAGTAAGAGCACCAGGTGTTCTCATCACGAAGGTCGCAGATCACCTCGTTTAATCAAACCACAAGGGCCACTGGCTACAAAGAAGGACATTTCTGAGTAACGCACTCAAGACCCACCTTGATGCACCTTTGCTTCTGGACATCTTTGACTTCAACCTCCCGCGAGCTGCCTCTCTCTCAGACTAACGACAACCTGGGAATTTTCTGTCCTGAGAAATTTCTAGGTCTTGGGAAGCAATTCTGAGAAAGCTGAAAGCTGCCCACACTGTGGCAGGAATGGTGTTCTGCCCGTTCAGTGCAGGGTGTAAAAAGAGGGATGCAAAGAAGCAGGCAGCACCCCAAACACATTCCTCTCTTCATTCCTGGTAATCAAGATGGCAAGAGCAACTCTAGTCTTCTAAATTCAACCACCATGAGAGCAGAAGAATTCATTATCTCTCACGTCCATCGCCCCTTCATCCCCACCTCATCATTCTAAATCCCCTGGGTATCCCAGTCTCACACATCTGAGCCTATCAGCTCGGAGATTAGCTCACATTTCCTAGAATATCCCCAGAAAGGTTCAGTGGAACAGCGATGTAAAATACATCAAAGGCTTGGTTTTATAGACTGTCTTATGACGGCAGTATTTCCCTAGGGAAGGCACGCGATACAGGTTTATTTTTACATGGAGACATAACTGAAGGAAGCCACAGATGCAATTAGGGTTGAGATCAAATAGCTGACTAATGACAGCTTCTGAAGCCATCCCTCCTTGTGTAAGGTAGAGTTAATTGTTTCTCTCAGTGTCTGTGCTGCTGAGGTTATATTTAGAAAGTGGTCTCCTGGGCCAATGTGTTCAAGTGTACTTCCCACTTTCTCTTCTATGAGGTTCGGTGTGGCTGGCTTTCTGTTGAGGTCTTTGATCCATTTGGACTTGAGTTT
>NC_022029.1:35328875-35354449 GCF_000317375.1 Microtus ochrogaster
AATACCAGGCTGTTTTCAGTACTGTAGCTCTGTAGTAGAGTTTGAAGTCAGGAATTGTGATGCCTCCAGAAGTTCTATTGTGTAGAATTGTCTTGGCTATCCTGAAATTGAAAAGCTTCAGTAAAGCAAAGGACTCAGTAAACAAGACAAAACAACAACCTACAGAATGGGAAAAGATCTTCACCAACCCCACATCAGACAGAGGTCTGACCTCCAAAATATACAAAGAACTCAATAAGTTGGTCATCAAAAGAACAAATAATCCAATTTTAAAAAAAATGGAGTACAGACCTAAACAGAGAACTCTCAACAGAGGAATCTAAAATGGCTGAAAGAGACTTAAGGAAAAGTTCAACATCCTTAGTCATCAGAGAAATGCAAATCAAAACAACTCTGAAATTCTACCTTACACCTGTAAGAATGGCCAAGATCAAAAACACTGATAACAACGTATGCTGGAGAGGTTGTGGGGGAAAGGGAACACTTCTGCATTGCTGGTGGGAATGCAAGCTGGTACAACCCCTTTGGATGTCAGTGTGGCGATTTCTTAGAAAGTTAGGAAACAACCTTCCTCAAGACCCAGTAATACCACTTTTGGGAATATACCCAAAGGATGCTCAACCGTGCCATAAGGACATGCACTCAACTATGTTCATAGCAGCTTTGTTTGTCATAGCCAGAACCTGGAAACAACATAAATGCCCCTCAGACGAAGAATGGATAAGGAAAATGTGGTATATTTACACAATGGAGTACTACACAGCAGAAAAAAATAACACCTTGAATTTTTTTCAGGCAAATGGATGGAGCTAGAAAATATCATTTTGAGTGAGGTAACCCAAACCCAGAAAGACAATTATCACATGTGCTCACTCATAAATGGGTTTTAAACATAAAGCAAAGAAAACCAGCCTACAAATCACAATCTCAGAGAACCTAGACAACAATGAAGACTCTAAGAGAGATATACATAGATCTAATCTACATGGGAAGTAGAAAAAGACAAGATCTCCTGAGGAAATTTGGAGCATGGGAACCTTGGAAGAGGGTTGAAGGGGAGGGGAGAAACAGGGAGGGGAGCAGAGAAAAATATAGAGCTCAATAAAAATCAATAAAATAAAAAAGGTAGAGTTAAATTTTAAAAATAAGCATGCTGCAAAATAAATACAAAAGTCCAATGCACATATAAGAGATTGCACTACTCCAGTAAGAACACACAAACACACACACACACACAAAACCCCAATCAGATGATTCTTTATTATCAAACTGGCAAAGTGAGCCTTAAAAAATATTTGTGCACGTGTGTGTATGTATGTGTGTATATACATGCATGTATGTGTGGCATATGAATATGTCCATGTTTGTATAGGTAGGTATACACTTCTGTGTTTGACTGCATACACCTGTTCATGCGAGTGAGCACACACACGTGTATGTTGTGTTCCTGTGTTTTTTTAAAGGCTGGAAGTCAGTTTCAGGGAATTTTCTTCCTTAGTTTTTTTGCCTTAGTTTTTGACACAAAGTCTATCACTGAACTAGAGGCTCACAGATTTGCATAGCCAACAGACCAGCAAGCCTCTGGGATCTTCTGGAATCCATTCCCCCACCTCTGGGATTATAGGTGTGTGACACAGTGCACAGCTTTTTCCATGACTGCTGGGTTCTGAGCTCAGGTTCTCATGCCCATGTGGCAACCACTGAATGGATTGAAACATTTTTGATAGTCTGCTTTTGTTCATAAAACGAAGCGATTTTTGTTACCAGTAACTTATCCCCAAAATATTAACCTAAAATATTGAAGATTTGGCATAAAAATTTTAGGATGGTTGCTCACAGCAACATTAAATATATTGACAACTGCTTGGAAGGAAGAATGCTCAGCATCAGCAACTGACTGAACAAAGGAAGGTAGGTGCTGGAATACAGACTACACTGTTATTAAAACCGGTGGGGGAGGGGCTGCTGAGGTGGCTCTATGGAAAAAGGACCTTACCACCCTGAGATCACCCCCCTGGGGACCACATGGTGAAAGGAAGGAATGAATGCCTTCAAGCTGACCTCTGACCTCCTGCGGTGAGCCCACAAGTATTACACAGTAAATCTACAGCTAACAGATGTATTGGACTATCCCTGGGAAGTGTGACCGTACTCTCCTCCTGGAGAACCTGTTTTTGCAGACCTATGGGGACAACTGTCCTTTGGAGAAGTCACTGTCAATTCTGTAGAATCTTGTGAAATCATGGCATTTCTCCCTTCTGTAGAATCCCAGCAGTATATAAACCTGACTTTTCCTGCAGGGCAAAGGGATACCTCCCCGCCACACTATGAAGCCATGGTGTAAAAAGGATTCAGTCAAGTCCTTTTTCTCACAGCCAAAATCTACATAAAATAGTCCCACACACTTTCTTTATTGACAGCAGTCACCGGTAAGAGAGGAGCCTCATACAGGAGGCAATATGTCTGCTCTAACCTCAGACTCTGGAAGGTGTAATCTACTGGTCTGCTCTAAACAGGATACACATATTCTGGATTAATCCTTCACCGTGGTTTCAACTAATATAAGATCATAGCCCAGGAAATTAACTGCTTATACAGGAAAAAAGGTTCCAGAGAGAAAAATCCTCACCTGGGTACCTTGCTGGAGTCAAAAGCAAGGTCCCCAAAAGAGATTCCTTTTAACTCAACCAGCTTGATACTAACACAAATCAAACCCACAGGTTAGCATATCTACCAAGGCTGTGCTTTGGGCCTTCACAGCCACACCCCCTCTGAGACATAAGGTGTCTCCTTGCCAGATCCACCAGTTTCTTGTGACTCTGTGAACATGCATGCTTGATATGATTGTTACCGCCTATGGGACTGTTAACTTGTCTGTATGCCTATATAAACTGAAAGCTTTGTGGAGATCCATTTTTACCCCTTATGCCTGATGCCTGAAGCTCTTATGCTTCTTCCTTTTCTCCCTTCTTTCATCTTCCCCCAAGGAATAAAGAAATGTGTGCCTAAGTCAGTTAGTTTGTTCTACCCCTCAGATCCCATTCCAAGCTAGTCTTTCACATGTCATAGAGATTCTGCGCCAAACCCTGATGGAATGTTGAGGCCGGTACTCAGTAGCTCCTGATAGCCTCCATATGTGTACTCTAGTACACACACACACACACACACACACACACACACACACACACTAAATACATACATAAACAAAGAAATAAGTAAATAAAAACAAATGAATAAATGTAATAAAAACTTAAGTATGATAGCAAAGTATTCTATGAAAAATAGCTACCGAAAGCTTGATATTTTTATACTGAATAAATTACAGTAGCCACATGTCAACGTGCCAGCCTTGCTCTCACAAGTTGGCCCTTTGTAACTCTGCCTCTGTGTCTGTGGACTTATAGGAAGCTTTAAGGTTCAGCTTGGTTTGTTTTTTGAGACAGGGTTCCATGTAGTCCAAGTGGGGTGTGGGCGGGTTGTATGCAAATATCAGGCCACTTCATATAAAGAATCTAATACCCACAGTTTGTGGTGTATGTGAGTGGAAGGAGGAACCAACCCACAGAGACAGGGAAGAGCTATGTTTGACATCACTCCTGACCCACAACTTTTTTTTCTTCTATACAGGGTTTCTCTACATAGCCGTGGCTGTCATGGAACTCCCTATATAGACAAAGCTGGCCTCGAACTCACAGAGATCCCCCTACTTCTGTCTCCCCAGTGCTGGAATTAAAGACTTGCCATTTTCTTCTTCCTCTTTCTCTCCTCCTCCTCCTCCTATTCTTTTCTAACCCACAGTTCTTAAAAAGGGGAGCTTTGTGGCTCTTTCTTTTCATAAAACCTTGACTTTGCTGAGTTGTTGAAAGGAATTGACTGACAAATAGCCCGGTGTTCTCTTTCGTGGAAAGAGACAGAGACCAGGGTCATGGAGTTTCTGACACACGCACTGAAAGACATTGTCAGATCAGGCCTGGAGTGGCCATTTTCATCCACTTGTGAGCACAGCACTAAGCGGAGGACTCTTGTCAGCACAAAGGACAGGGTCACAGCAAAGGAAGAGGTGGGGTGAGGCTTTCAGGAGTCTCCGCGTCTCTCTACAGTCAAACAAGTCTCCCTGACTCAGGCCGCCTCGCATCCCAGAGAGTAAATCTCCAGATATAATTCTGACTATTGAATGTACAGTGTGGACACCATAATTAAAAAGTATATCTATGGTATACTAGGATTCTGCTGAGAGTAGTTATTAAGTATTCTCAGAAGACACATACACACTCAAACATAATTGAAAAGGTGACTTCTGGTGATACATGGGTTGGTTAGTTCAATAGTGGTAATCATTTTGCCATATGTATGTGTATCAGATTATCATGTTCTATACCTCAGACAGACTGCTTTTATTTGTCAATTCCAGCTTAGTGTCCTGGTTATTTATGTGGTTGTTTTTGTCAGCTTGACACATGCTCGAGTTATCTAAGAGGGAACCACAATTGAGAAAATGCTTTCATAAATTGGCCTGGTGGCACACACACCTTTAATCCCAGCACGTGGGAGGCAGAGGTAGGTGGATCTTTATGAGTTTGAGTTCAACCTGGTCTACAGAGCTAGTTACAGGACAGCCAGGATCACACAGAGAAACCATGTCTTGAAAAACCAAGAAAGAATGAAAGGAAGCGAGGGTGGGAGGAAGGGAGGAGAGGAGGGAGGCAGGCCTGTGGGGAACTCTGATTGATGTGGCAGGGGCTAGCCCATTGTGGGTGGTCTTATCTCTGGACTGACGGTCCGGAATCAAATAAGAAAGCCGACTGAACAAGCCAGTAGGCAGCACTTCTCCATGGCCTCTACTTCAGTTCCTGCCCCAGGTTCCTGCCCTGACTTCCCTCAGTGATTGAGGATGACACGAGAGTTGTGGCCCGAACTACATACTTTCCTCCCCTTGTTGCTCTTGGTTATGGTGTTCTATCATAGCAATAGAAACCCAGGCTAAGACCTAATGGCGGGTGAGAACCGAGCGCTCCAAGTTGTCTCTAATGGCTCTTCAAATGCTTGTGGCACGTATATACACGCATAGACAAGCATATGTGTGTGTGTGGGGGGGTGAGA
This sequence comes from Microtus ochrogaster, assembly GCF_000317375.1. Taxonomy (NCBI): domain Eukaryota; kingdom Metazoa; phylum Chordata; class Mammalia; order Rodentia; family Cricetidae; genus Microtus; species Microtus ochrogaster. Next base: position 35,333,976 of record NC_022029.1, read on the forward strand.
GGTACAGTCGGAAAGAGAGGGAGAAAATCAGTAAACAAATGTAAAAATTAAAGAAATACAGTACATCAGGAAGACATCCAACATCAACCCCCAAATAGGCACTTGTACCACCCAACACACATACATATATACCATATGCATACAAAAAAACATCCCTAACACATACCTATTACCAATCTACAAAAGAGAATTAACCATAGCTTTTAATTATGCGCACTTCTGGTGACTTCGGTGCTCTGGTCAGGCTGGGGTTAAACCCTGCCATGATTTTAGCTTCAGCTCCTGGAGAAACGGTTTCTAAAATATATTATTAGTTCACTTTTTGGCTTCAGTAAGTATAAGGCATAATTTAATCATTCTTTGATGATTTGTGAGGCACTTCACACCCTTGCAGCGCCTCAGGTCATTATTTAGGACATTCATTTTCATTGTCCTGTCTCAAAGACGCAGGAGTTATAGCATAAGAAATATCACTGAATTCGTTCCGATCCAAACCGTAGGCTGAGCTCTGTTGAAGGGTTTTTATGTTTCTACTAAGTCTGCAGAATGAGTATCTTGTCTCGCCTCGATGGGAACTAAAGAATACCATTCTGATGAATTGAAGGGCCCAATTGTGCTCCGGATAGTTACTCGCGATACCGGACAATGATATCCTTGCCAGGGATGTCACGGCAGACCCCTGTGACTGGCTGCTCCCGCCTCCCATCCCCCTCCACCAGGCATGGAGAACCCCAAAAGACACGACCGTAGGAGTACTTCAGACTTTGATGACTTAAGAGCTATTTTTAGTCTCTTTTACAAATGGTCCCCCCACGCACACGCACTCACCCGCCTCCATCCTCCTCCACCCCCTACTCTGTCTGGACCAAGAACTAAGGCTGCTTCAAGGCCACTTCCCAAATAAATCAGCTCAAGGCTGCTGCCACGGGGCGGCCAGACTCTGTTTGGCTCCAGCTTGCGGTGGTTTTACAGAAGATTTCTGCTTCATGGAGTCGTTATTCTCAAGCTCTTCTGAGCCCCTGTGAACTATTAGAAATCACGCGAACCATGTCTAGTCTGTTCTCTCTGGTTCTCTTCTTTGTCCTACACCCTTTCCTTCTTTTCCTCTGTCTCAGACATCCTTATGAGGGAGACCGTGATGCCCTCAGAGCCCCAGTCCTCCCCCCCGTCTCTCTCAAACAGCTCCCTGTGTTTCCCATACCGGCCCCATTTATTTTTCAGTTAAATTCTGGGCCTGTCAGGCAGTGGTTCTCAACCTGTGGACCACAGCTAAATTTCACAAACCTCTATCTCCAAAAAATATTAACATTACAATTATAATAGAGGCAAAATTACATGTATGAAGTAGCAACAAAAGTAATTTTATGGTTGAGGGGGTCACCACAACCTGAGGACCTGTATTAAGGGCATGCAGCACTAGGAAGGTTAAGAATCACTGTCATAAGGGAACTTGGTCTTTGTACATATTTAAGGGTGACACAGGCAGTTACCAAAGGTAATTTAGATCTGAATTTCTGGTGCTTTAAGAATATTCGTGTTGGGTCAGAGAGCTGACTCAGCAGTTTAAGGCACATAATAATCTTGCTGAAGATCCAAGTTCTGTTCCCAACACTTAATGGGCAGCTTGCAACTGCCTATAACTCCAGTTCCAGAGCATCTGACCCCTGCCCTAGTTTCCAGGGCTACCCGGAGTCATCTGTGCATATACAGAGAGACACATATATACAGGTAGTTAGAAGCTAAATCTTAAAAAGTATTACAATTTCTTAAATCATCAGTTGTCTTTTAAGAACTCATCCTGAGCAATAATTAAGACTAGACACAAAGGATGATGGTAGTCGTTCATCACGGCACTAAAGAGATTGGCGAATACACAGAAGGAAAATACCCAGCCCAGCTTGACTGCACAGACTGAGGCGGTCACATACGGTGGAGGCCACACTATTACCTCGAGATTATATTGAGTCTGACCCACTTCCTCTTTGGCCACCAAGAAGGTTAAGATGTGAATGTTTGCCTGTATAACCCTGCAGTAGCACCAATCCCAACAAAAGATAAAAATAAGCCAAACTCATGAAACCTCAAACAACAATGGAGATCAGTGGTGTCCAGCAGGAAAACAACCAATGATATTGACAGCCTCAAATAGTATGGTTGAGACACGTCTTAAAATGTAGAAGCAAGGTCAAATAAATGTCAACAATATACTTTCTTTAACCTAATATACTAATATTATTGTCCCTGTTAACCAGCTTGCTTATCAGGGCCCCCCTCAGGACATGTGCCAGCCAGCAGCACCAGGAGAGAAAGGATCTCTGCCTATGGTAAACACCATTCTATCACTGAAATCCTGAGCACTTTGGGAATGGGAGGGTGTGAGGCCCAGATGCCGAGCAATGCTCCCTCAATCCCAGTTTTATTATACTTAGCTGAATGGCTGTGAAATTCATTGTGGTCTGTTTGCACAGCTCTTCTGTCAACACCAATTATAACTACTTCTTGCTTGTCTACGACTCACGTGTGCTGCCCCCCAAAGACCACGCCAGTGGAAGCACATCTTCATGTGAGGGGAGTGGATTTACTCATGTTTGCCTCTGTCCTTCCTTAAAGTCCTTATGAAACTCACGCTTTCCGATCATTTGGTCAGGGTGGAGACCACAACCCTTAGTTGTGATATCCGTCCTTTATCTTTGGGAGGCTGACACAGTAGTAGTCAGCCTTGTCTTAAGACACGTTTGGATCTGACTGGATAAGCCCGCGTCATTACTATCTCCACATCAAAGATATGACTGCATTGCTCAGCATCTACCCCCAAATGAACCACAGCCTAATGAAAATCAGAGGCAGCCCAGATGCTCCTCAGCCATGCAGATCCACAGAGGCAGCGAGGCAATCTGTTGGCCCCCTGAAGTTCTGTAAATGAAAAAAAAAAAAAAACGGGTCATCCAGGGAGAACATGGACTCGATCGGTGTTTAGTTCAACATCTTTAACCTTGTATGAACCGCTCGTGGACACCCTGGCTGAAGACCTGATTCACGAGCTCCAGGAGATGTCTACTGGTACATAAACATTAAACATTGTCCAAGAAATAGCGATTGTTCTTCTCATCTTTCTCCAGCCGAGTTGGGTCATTCTAACACTGACTGGCTTTTTAATGAGGTTCACACACTCCTCCTCCTGGCTGCCAATATGATAATGTATTATTTGGCTGGTGATTTTTTTTCCTCATTTGTTCTCAGCGCAGCAGCCAGAACTGCTACTCCCAACTTGGCAGAGGTTGAGAATGTCCATTCTTGCTGACTTTTGTGCCTTACGCTGCCAAAACTCCATGATATTTAAGGTTTCAACATTTGTAGCTGTTTTTCGTTTTCTCAGGAAGAGGGGGGGGCGGGTATCTGCAGCCAAAATTTAACATTTTCCAAGTCTACTCTGTGGGTTAAAAAGTGCCAAACACAAACAAAGCCAGGTGTGTCAGCAAACACTTGGAAAGTTGGGGCTGAATAATTGCACAGTGAGACCCTCTTTCAAAACCAAACAAAAATGCCAAAGTATCAAACAGTTCTCAAGGACTCTTTGTCAAGTAGGAAAAAGGGTGTCTATTCACAACCTAACTCTTTGAAAGGGCATTGTCGTTAGACAAGAGTAGGCGCTCTTGGGTTTGGAGTATATATCAGATTCCTTGGGTCTGGTTTGATCTGCTATGATTATTTCAGAAGAACACAGGAGACTCTGGGACACAGCAGACAAGAGGTCAGTGACGTGGACTCTGCCCCCAGTGAGTTGTGGCCTTGAACAGTCACTTTGCACCGAGTCACACTAGCTTGTCTGTTAAAACAGGAATCTCAGACAGGTGTTTTCCTCGGCACAAATCTTTAAGACCCCCCAAGTCCGTGGGATTTGTACACCCAGCAGGTCACAGATGAAATCAATGGCAAGTCTCATTCATGTAGGCAAAACTGTCTGAAGCAATTCTATTGTGATCAAAAACACTGAAAATCATGTGAAATGGTTACTGAATCCACGGTGGCATATTGTCACACTTCACCTTTACAAGCCATTTGTGCTGTTTGTTTCTATGGCACTCCACAGAAGCCCAAGGCACGTTGATACAGAAACGAGATTCTTATGTTGAAAGAATTGGGAACCCTGTGGTCTAATGATCTGTAAAATTCCTTACCAATACAATCCTGTGAATCAATGTTTGTATTTCAACCAGAAGCCCTCCCATGGTCCAGCTCAAAGACGTGGAAGGAAAACAATGGGCTGTGCTGCTGACCAGGAGAGATCATCAGCTCCCATTGTAGACAACGCCAGCCCCCTCTGGTCCTACTGCACTCTGACTGCAGAAGTCCCTGCAGAGGAAAAGAACATTCCAGATGGAAGCTATTACTGTCTCAGAAGGTTTCTTAAGTTACCTTTTGCCCTTCCTATGTCTTTCTCTCCCTCTAGGTTCCATTTAACTGTCAAATAACTTCTTACTGGATGTTTCTAAACTAATAATTTATAACAATTATAGTAGCCAACTAGAGAAAAGCATAGTTTTCTATCATTTGTAACCATGTGTTCCAGTCTCAAACAAGACACCTTTTTAAAACAGGGACATAAAAATATTATGTAAGTCTTGGGGGTCCTAATTTTTTGTCATTGTTGTTTTTCAAGACGGAGTTTCTCTGTGTAACCTTGGCTGCCCTGGAACTCGCTCTGTAGAAGAGGCTGGCTGGCCTTGAACTTCAAGAGATCTGACTGCCAGTCAAGATGGTGCCAAAAGCAAAGAAGGAAACTCCTGCCCCTTCCAAAGCCGAAGCTAAAGCGAAGGCCTTGAAAGCCAAGAAGGCAGTACTGAAAGGAGTCCACAGCCACAAAAAGAAGAAGATCCGCACATCGCCCACCTTTGGGCGGCCCAAGACCCTGCGGCTACAAAGGCAGCCTAAATACCCCCGGAAGAGCGCGCCCAGGAGGAACGAGCTTGACCACTATGCCATCATCAAATTCCCCCTGACCACCGAGTGAGCCATGAAGAAGACAGACGACAACACACTTGTGTTCATTGTGGACATCAAGGCCAACAAGCACCAGATCAAACAGGCTGTGAACTTGGCCAAAGTCAACACCCTCATAAGGCCTGATGGAGAGAAGAAGGCGTATGTTTGGTTGGCTCCTGATTATGATGCTCTGGATGTTGCCAACAAAATTGGAATCATCTAAAATGAGCCCAGCCAGCTAATTCTAAATATACACTTTTTCACCATAAAAACAGAGAGAAAGAGAGAGAGAGAGAGAGAGAGAGAGAGAGAGAGAGAGAGAGAGAGAGAGATCTGACTGCCTCTGTCTCCCTAGTGTTAAAATTAAAGGGTTGAGCCACCACTGTCTAGCTGGGGCCCTATTTTTTTATCTCAAAGTAAGGTTTATGATAATTCTGTGGTAAAAATTACTTCTTGAATAGGAGACTTATACTCATTTGTAAAAGAAACCATGTTCCACATAGTAAAAATAAAAACAGAGGAATGATGTTTTTTTTTTTTTTTAAATAAGGAGGCAGAGGGGGTGGAGAGATAGTTCAGTAGGTAGAGGTACTTGACATGGAAACCTGAAAATGTGAGTTCGATCCCCAGAGCCTCCATAAAGTGAAAGGAGAGAAATCACCTCCACAAAAGTCATCCTCTATCTTCCATACATGTAACATGGTAAACACACAGCCACACAGTGTAAACACACACACTCCCATGAGTAATGAGGACAATGATAAATACATTTTTAAAGAAATAAGGATCAGTTTCCTAATCCTGTGAGTTTCTTAAAGATAGACAATTTCATGTTGAATTTGTTTATGGTTATTGTTGTCAATCAATAGTTTCCAAATAGTGAGTTTCTTGAATTAAAAACTTTTCACATTGGAAGGGGAACTTGACCTCCCTTTGACCAATGATGACAATGAAAGTCAGAAACCACAGGCTGTGAGCCAGTGTGGAGAGTACGGAACAAATATTTATCTAAATCCTTTTCTGAGAATTTAGAAAAATTGGAACATGAGCCAACAGAACAACCAGAACCTGTCACTGTGAAATGACAGATAACTGGCTTTCTGTACCATGAGTGGAAACTCATGTCTTAGGAGCTGATGTATCATGATTACTTGTGAAGTTAGCAAATGACTGTGAGACCAAGAAGGGACCACCTATAAGGGGAATTACCAAGAGGGATGATCTTCTTAGTCTAAAGATGCCAAAAAGAGTAGCAGGCAGAACTCCTGAGGTACAGAAAGAGAGAGATGGTTGGATCTAGAGATGCAACTCAGTCAGCAGAGTGCTTGCCTAGCATGCAAAAATCTGAGGCCTGATTTCCAACACTAGTGAGGTGTAGTCAAGAGGATTGGAAGTTCAAGTTAATTTTTGATTACATAGTGAGCTTTGGGCTTGCCTCAAAGAGGAGGAGATGGGGGAGGTAGATTAATGTGGTCAAAACAATTACAGAATTATCAAAAACCTTACATACTGTTTCAAGATAAGAAAAAATATATATATGAATATATAGCACTCAACAAAATGGTGACAAAGAAAAACTTCAGCCTGAGTTATTTTTTTAAAAGAATATTAAACACACAAATTAGCATACTTTTTAGTGCCTTTTTTTTTTTGGTTTGTTTGTTTTTGTTTTTTGTTTTTCGAGACAGGGTTTCTCTGTATCTTTTGGTGCCTGTCCTGGAACTAGCTCTTGTAGACCAGGCTGGCCTTGAACTCACAGAGATCCGCCTGCCTCTGCCTCCCGAGTGCTGGGATTAAGGGCGTGTGCCACCACCACCACACAGCTATTAGTGCCCTTTATGTATCTAGTGATATTTTAGGCAATTTTCACTTTTCTCATCCCACACAGTTCTGCCAGGTATTTGTGTACAATGCAATCCTGATTTACAGATAAAGCCCCCAAAGGTTTGCCCAAGATGACCCAACCAGAGAGCAGCCTGGCCCACCTCTGTCTGGGAGGCCTGTGATAGGTGTCACATACTCTTCCTCCTAGAATTCGGACAGCAACAGGATGGAGTTACTGAAGAGACAAACTCTTCCACTGTGGAAAGTTTAGAGTCTGCTTTTACTAAATCCACGAGGAAATCCTGACTGAACCCAGAAGAAAGAGAAATGGTCCATTGCTTAAAGTATCTGCTAAGATTTGAATACAGCTTATTACCACCAATGCCAGTGTGGAGGCTTAATCCCCCAGTTGGTGGCCGAGAGAGGAAGGTGTTTGGACCTCTGAGTGGTAGCCCTCACGAATGGGATGGCAGCTTTCTTATGTGACTGTCAACACACTCTCAGAGGGTATAGGTCAGTCACCGTGCGTCTGTCCTTCCTAAGCAGGCTACTCCAAAGTCTCCCTCTTTTGCAGGCCTCCTCCTGTCCTTCTGTTTTTCTGCCACATTTTGCACAGTACAGGGCACTTGCCAGATGTGGTTGGCCATGTCATCTCAGTCTTCCTGTCTCCAGAATCGACCGACCCCTTTATAAATTATCCAAACTCAATCATTCACATTGATTACATTACAGCACATTGAATCATTACAGCAGCAAGAAGCAGCCTACGCCAGGGTCTTGGTGATTGTTCGTGGGGATTTTGTTGTTCTAGCTTTCATTTTGTGTTTTAAGCAGGAGAGAAGAAGAAGGCATTCCTAGCAGAGGTTGCCACCATTGCAATGCGCTGTTGATAAGACTTTTGCAAAATTCTGCAGCAGCAGCTGAGGAGAGCAGCCAGAGGCATGATAGATGAAGCCTGGCAGTCTGCCATAGAGAGGCAGGGAAGAGACGAAGCTTTTGGTAAACTTAAGGAAGTCGCAGAGGAGGGGGAGCAAGAGAAATTCACTGGGTTTTAAGCAGGATTGGCTCAGACAAAACAAATCATATACAGGCAAACCAGACCGCAACATAAAGTTGTGTTATAGTAGGAAGTGTCAGGTGTGTTAGGGGCTGCGAGAAACACAGGAAAATGAGTTTGGGTACTAAGTATCATTTGTATGCTATTTCATAAAATATTTAAAAATGCTGTCGGTCGAGGAAGTGTCTTATTTTTAAGCAGGATTCAATTAAAGAAACAAAATAAATAAATTTAAAAAAGAATGTCACTGAGTAATAGGGAAAATGCTAAATTGACAGTCCAGAGACTTAATATACTATTTTAAAGAAAATAATTTGACTTGGCTAATATCCAGTTTCCTTACTAGTTCAAACAACATAATAATAATATCAGACTTGGGGGGGGTTGTGAACATGAAGTGTCAACAGCTATGAAAACATCTTCAAAGTGTCCGGTACTAGTCTTCAGGACTCCTGTTCACTTCTTCCTATGTAGCCTGTCTTAGCTGGGGTTTTATTGCTGTGTACAGACAACATGACCAGGGCAACTCTTACAAAGGAAGACATTTTGCTGGGTCTGGTTTTTATAGTTCAGAGGTTTGGTCCATTATCATCACAGTAGGAAGCATGACGATATGCAGGCAGACATGGTGCTGGAGAGGTAGTTGGAGTTCTACATCCAGACTGACAGGCAACAGGCAGAGAGAGTTGTTTGGGCTTCTGAAACCAAGCCCACCCCAGAGACACAAGGCCTCCATCAAGGCCACACCTCCTCCAACAAGGCCATACCTCCTCCAACAAGGCCACACCTCCTCCAACAAGGCCACACCTCCTCCAACAAGGCCACCCCTCCTCCAACAAGGCCACACCTCCTCCAACAAGGCCACACCTCCTCCAACAAGGCCACACCCCCTCCAACAAGGCCACATCTCCCAAAGTGCCACTCTCTATGAGCCTATGGGGGACAATTTCATTCAACCACCACAGCGCTCTTCCAGATAGAAGTGGCAGGTAAAATGGGGAGGTTAGACTAGATTATCATTTCAAATAGCCACATCTTGGCTTCCAGAAATCAGTGCTTTCTCTTTGAAATGACATAAATGCGATCATACATAAGGAGTTGAAATGTACCAGAACCCAGAACCCCCACACCCAGAAAGTGGAGAGAAATCAAACTAAGAAGAAAAATAGAGCTACCATGAGATCCCATCCAAGCAGAACTGTCAGCCACAAGAAAACAAGGTGGAACGCCACAGCAATGGAATAAAAACGAAGAAAGAAATTCCACTCTGCAGGCCCAGCCCTCTCTGACTCCATTAAGTGGGGCATAGTCACATGTCTCTGCTTTCCTGGCAAGCTGCTTCCAGCTTTATAAAGCGCAAACGTCGTTCCTTCCCATCCCCATGAAGGCTTTCCCATGTTGCTCTCAGAGTCTCGTATTTATTTTACACTTATCTTCCACTTCTAGCTGGTTATTTTGCATGTCTACCCTTGCCCATAGATTGCTAGATCCTTGAAAGTCGGAACAGCATTTTATTCAACTGTGCAGTCTAGCAAACTCAGAGTCGGGCTCACCAAAGAAGCTCAACGCTGCTAGTTTGGTAACAGTTAAGTGATGTTGAAAGCACAGAGTCCTCAATGCTTTTGTCTAGCTGCCGTTTAGATCAACAGAAGCTGCCAGTGTCAAATGGCATCTGACTCCGGTTTTCTAAAATTTCTCTTAAAATATCTACAAATCTGGAGGAAATAAATTAAAAGGAAAATCTTAAAAACTTACTTTCATTAACCACCTGGCTAATGGAACCTTGCCGAAGAGCACTGCTGATGAAAGCCTTGCATTAGTCTCCTTGATCGGAAGCTCATTTGAAAAGAAGTACAAAGACCATCCCATCTCTCTAAACACTCTATGGAAGCCTGGAGGACTAATCCAGGATCCGTCGCAACCCTGACACTGGACAGCTGCCCTTCTTGTCTAACCACTGATTTCCAGGTTGCCAGAATGCTACTACTTGTCTTCTCCAATTCTAGAGTGTTTGTTGATTCATAAATTTTGAGTATAAAGAAACTGAAGCAAATGAAATGAAAACCATAATAAAACACATAAATTTAGAAGTTATGAATTATAAAATTATGCATCATGTATAAGCATTTAAGAAGCCCACAAACTTTCAAAGAACACACAAAGTATATATACCTAAGTGTATTCTTGAAGGAAGTTTTAATACAAATAAAAGAAAAACAAAGACAACTTTAAAAAATAATTGCATATGGGGCTGGAGCAATGACTCAGTGGTTAAAAGTACTTGCTGCTTTTGCAGAGAACCAAGAGTTTAATTCCAAGCACTCAAATGCAACAAGTCACAACTGCCTGAGATGCCAGTTCCTGGGGATACAACACCCCTCTTCTGGCATCCAAGGGAATCAGCACACATGCTCGCTCTCTCTCTCTCTCTTTCTCTCTATCTATCTATCTATCTATCTATCTATCTATCTATCTATCTATCTATCTATCTCTGTGTGTGTGTCTTTCTCACACACACACTCACACATACACAACACACACAAATAAATAAGTAATAAAGTAATTTAATTTTATATCAAATGAGAAAGTCAAGATTTTTCAGACTTTTCCTTGTCTTGTATTTTGGAGAAAACTTAAACAGGATGCATAGAATTTTAAGGAACAAATTTTGCTTTTGGTCATGGTGTTTATCCCCATAGAAAGCAAACTAGAACCCCCATTACACAATGGAGCAACAGGGTAACCCTATCAAAACACCATTTACAAAAGATGACTGCACAAGAAGAATTTGTGTTTTGACTGCCCCAGGCTTTTCCCTGTGGATAGTTACCCTTAAATTCATTATTCTCCAAGGCGATCCCTGAAATAAATACTAGAACGGAGTCCCTCCCCTTGGCATCCTTTTTATCTCCAGAATATTCCATGTTCCCCAGGGTTGGCATGTCTACGGTCAAGTCAGATTAGAATTCTTTTACAATCCTGGACATCTGGTGTGTGAGCATATTTCTAGAAGTAAACACCACAAATCTTGTCCTGTTTTTGACTATTCATTGAGTTCTTTTTGCCTGTTAACCCTTAGCAGCAGGTCTCAACTGAACAACTCCTTAACGGTTCTGGCTGAGGTGTTGAGGCAGACTCAGTTGAGCCTTGTGCCTGGATGAAATTGGTTGGCTCTTCACCTTCACCACCAGCAGGTTCATGGTAGGGTAGTTTGGGGGATAGGCCTAAATGATCAGGTCACGGTCATATCTGCCACCTCTCTCTTCCACCTCCCAGGCTCTGCCAAAACTAACCTCAGCCTAGGTAGGTTATCGGTTTCACAGTTTCATGTGGTGCCTGATTATCTGACCCACAACAGCCATAGATCACTCTCACATGTGAATGGGGAAAAGGTATCTCTTAATGAAGTCACATACGACTTCCTCTCTGCTTTCAGAGGGACCAATTTATACTGAAGCTTTTTCTTTCCTTGAAAGGCATGCAAGAGGCAGACAACATCCTGAAATTTTAATGACTCCTCTAAAGCTCTAATCTCAGCAGGCATCTGATCTAAGTGGAGAGAAACAAGGGGGTGACCATTAAAATCACATGTTTCAGAAATCAAGACAAGGATTGTCAACTCTTGTGCTCCTGGTAGGAAAGACTTCGTATACCCCGCTTACACCCAGGCAGCTCAAGATAGGAGTATCAGTCTTAAGCAATGGCATATTTCTGGTGCCAAATCTATATGGTTTCCCAGTTGTAAAAGACAGAAAACCAACTATCTAGATGCGAATTTTAATGAGTTTTGTGACCAGGGAAGTCAAGAGTTGGACTTTAGGCATAGTTGGATCAAGGATCGCAAATAATTAACTATTGTCCATTCTTTTCTCATTCTCTCTTCCTACGTCCAGCTGTGTTAGTTATTTTTCAGTTGATATGAAGAGACACCATGACCGAGGCAGCTTGGGTAAGTCCGTGACCCTCAGAGCAGGGATCACAGTGGCAGGCAGGCACTGGAGCAGCAGATGGGAGCTAATATCTGATCCACAAACACAAAACAGAAGATAGCCAATTGGAAATGGTGTGGGATTTTGAAACCTCAAAGCCGGCCCCAGTGACACATCTGCTCCAACAAGGCCTTAGATCCTAATCCTTCCCAAACATTTCCACCAACTGGAAATCAACTAAGGATCAAGCATTCAAATCTATGAGCCTGTGGATCCGTTCCCATTCAAACCACCGCACCAGTTATCTGACTATACTTTCAGTTTCTCTGCATCTCTTTTCTGTCCACTAGTAGCCCACCCAACACTACATCCCCATGGCTCACATTCCATTCATGGACTTGCATTAAAGGGCTTTGATGGCACTATTTGTATACCCACATTTTTGATAAGTCATTTCAGACAGATCATCGCAACTAACCGGTCCGGGTTTTCTCCCACTTGGAAGTGATAACCACAACAAAACAAAGATAAAAACATAGGGAACAATATAATACCTTTCTGCAATTTTAAGAATTTCTGTATTTTGAAACTTAATCTCAGGCTGAGGCTGCGACTCAGTTGATAGAATGCTTACCCAGCATGCTTGAGTTCCTCATTTCAGTCCCTAGTACCACAGAAACCAGGAGCAGTGGCTCATGGCGATAATCCTAGTACTAGGGTAGTGGATTGCAAGTTCAAGACAATTTAAGTTACACAGTAAGTTCCAGACTAGCTGGGGCAACATGACACCCTGTCTTAAGGAAGAAAATTAGTGAAAAGGTGAGCATTACCTGAATAACACCCACAATAGTCCCCTAGCCTCCATATTCATATGCACATACATGCAAATTCACACAGACTCATACACACACACAAAAATATGTCCATTCATAAACACACACACAAAGCAATGTACTTCTAAAACAAAGCCATATCATCCATTTGTGATTTTTGTAAATGTACATGTTTGTAGATATGTTTATACTTATGTCTGTATATGTGTACACACACATCCATGTAACGTTCCTCCTTCATTGTCTCTTATGACTGCCACGTTTTTGCTCCCCACCCTATCCCAGAGTACATATCCCTAATGGGATAGTAGTATGTGAGGTCTTTGGGAGGTGATTGGGTAAAGAATTCTTAGTGTCCTTATAAAAGGACCCCCAGAAGAATGCCTTGCCCCTCCTACTGAGTGGGGACAGAGAGATGGTACCATTTTTCAACCAGAGAGTAGGTTCAACCAGACAGAAAACTATTAGCACCTTGATCTTGTATTTCTCAGCCTTCTGAATTCAAACTTCTGTTACTTAAAAAACATCCAGTTTAGGGTGTCTTTATTATAGCAGCCTGAACATAGCCCATTCAGACGAAGACATAATCTCATTGACCATAACTCCTCTAACACAGCTGACAGAGACTGTGGGAGCAAATACCACATCTTTCTTCATCGGACTCACTTTTCACAATCAGCCATAACAGTTTTTTTTTTTTAATGTCACTTTTTGTCTCTATTGCACTTTCTACTCTTTCTCACCTGGAACACTTTTCTCCCCCTCATTGTCGAGGCTAGCAATTCTCATCCATTAAATACTGGCTGTGCCCCCATTCACAAATTCCATTCTTACAGAATTTGTTAAGCTTCTCTCTTATGCCAGGTCATTTAGAATTAACAATGAACAAGACAGACTAGATCCCAGTGGTGTAGGAGGTTCTTCTGTCTATGGGTTGCTTTCATTGGTTGAATAAAGAAACTGCCTTGGTCTTTTAATAGGGCAACACTTAGGTAGGCGGAGTAAACAGAACTGAATGCTGGGAAGAAGGACAGGGAGAGAGAGCCACCATGGAGATGCCAGGTCAGACATGCTGAATCTTTCCCAGTAAACCACGACATCTTGTTGACTAACAGATTATTAAAAATGGGTAGAATCAAGATGTGAGAGTTAGCCAATAAGAGGCTAGAACTAATGGGCCAGGCAGTGTTTAAATGAATACAATTTCTGTGTGATTACTTCGGTTGTAAGCGCACCAGGCCCTCTCTCCATCAACACCCCAGGACCCTCGAGGCCCTTTCAGTCATGAGATGGCACATTTGGACTGGCAATTTTCAGGGGGGAGGGGGTAACAAAGGGGTAGTTTGATAAGCCCTGGGCTAGAGAGAGGCCCCAAGGCTGGAACTGAAAGAGGGGCTGCTAATGGCGTCTGCAAAGAGGTCACCTGTTGGGGCATTTGACTTTGAATTGTGTTCAAAGCTATATTCCCTTAGGTCCCCCCACAGGGAGGAACCAGAGCAGCAGAGCCCCCAACCTCTGCCCACTCCATTCTTGTTGGTGTTTTATAGTAGCGAAGTCAGTCTGAGGCTGGAGGCAAGGGCTGCTGATGTCCTTCTGGATGATGGGCCAGGATAGTGAGCGGAGTAGAGAAGGGTGGGGCATGGGTCTGGGGATGAGGGTGGGAGGGAGGATTAGAAGGTACTTGGACCTAACTTTGTCTCATAAAACATGTGTTCTCATGGGCCAAGGCAAAACATCATGGCAGCTAATGGTCAGTGAGCCTTAACTATGGGTTAAACACGGTCTAGCACTTTACAGGTGATAGCCCTTGTTAAACAGGTGAGGACACCATGCAGGAAGAGGGATGAGAAACCTTGTGTGCATGCAGAGCTGAGCAGACGCACAGGTTCAGCGTCCAGCAAAGGCTTCTCCCTGGGAGGCTAGAAAACTTTTGAGACAAGACATTTTTCAACTATGATGTAGACTGGCAAAGAAGAAAACATTTAGGTCACCTAAGGGGACCAGGAGTGCTGAGGCTTCAGGAAGCAAGAATGAAGAAAGAGTACTCCATTTGCAGCACGATCTGGAGCAGTGGTCCTCAACCTTCCTAATGCTGCGACCCTTTAATACAGTTCCTCGTGGTGTGCCGACCCCAACCAGAAAATTATTTTCATTGCTACTTCATAACTGTAATATTGCTATGGTTATGAATCATAATGTAAATGTCTGTGTTTTCTGGTGGTCTTTGATAACCCCTGTGAAAGGGTTGTTGTTACAACTCACAGGTTGAAAATAGAAAGTCTTCCTAAGGAACTGGCTTATAAGCTGATGTTTGGTGAGGAGAGGGGGCTACTGTGCAAAAGAGCTGATGGGAAATGGACATAGAGATCCCACGCAATGGATCCAGAGATCCCAAGGCAGTGAATCCAGAGATCCCAAGGCAATGGATCTCAGTGTCTTAAGGCAAGTCTGGTGGGCCAAGGACGCACCTTCTGCAGCTAGAGACCAAAGCACAAGTCAGAAAGTGGTGTGAAATTTCTGGAAAGATGGGCAAGAGCCCTAGAATGAACACAACTGGAGAGAGGCTAGGATGAGATATGCATGTTCAAAAGATTGCTATGGAGGATGGGTAGAGGAAAAATTGGGATAGGGAAGCAGAGAGGAGAACCCAATTGAAAGACTACTTACAGTCCTGCGAGGAAGAGATGCTGATGACTCCGACCAGGCTGGCAGGAGAGGATGAGACAAGAGGAGAGTCTGGGTGCACACCTAAATAGTTTCATAGGGAAGAACTATGGGAATTCGTGAGGCAACAGATGAGAGAATATTGAAGCGAAGTTCCTGAAGGAAATTCTGATCAATGACAGACAGAGTTTCAGGAATACGGGATCAATGGGTTTCACACGTGTTTCTCCTGAGTTCACTAACATTTCCCAGGGGAAATGTCACAACAGGCAGACTAACAGGGAGGGGCTCAGTGGCAGCTTCAGAGCAAAGACAGAAGCCTGGCGCATACTTTAGAGTATCAATTTGTTTTTAAAATTCATTTAATGATTGTTGTTGCTGAATGTCTCTGTTGTTTAGGTTGAGAAACAAGACAAGAACATCCTATTTCACGCATGAAAAGCAATTGGAAGGATCTTGAGTAAGTAGGGAAGGGAGCGGGACTCTGAATGGGGGTCTAAGGAGACTAAGAAGACAGGAGGAAGCCCTCAGACAGAAGACATGGCATTTCCGCAAAGCAGAAAGGCCACTCTGTTAAGTGCTGCTAAGGGGATGAATAGTATCAGGACAAAGAAATGGCCATTCTGCATGATGACGTGTGGTTTCTTGGTTGCCATGTGAACAGGGGTTAAAGGCAGTTTGTTTCTAGGCTTGCTGGAGGAGCAGATCATGGGGAGGAAGAAGGTGGTAAGGGCAGTGAGGATGGGGGAGGATTTCCTGATGCAGTGGACAGACAGCAAAAACTACAGATTCGGGGACCCCAATCCTGGGCCTGGAGGGCTTTGAGCCAGCACAATCAAGGAGGCAAAAGTGGCATGCCTTGGGGGTCTTGGCTCCAGCTTCCAGTTCTGCATTTGTTATTTTAGGGGAAAGCAGCTCTCCCCTAGCACAAGAAGGAGACAGCAGCCTAACTCTTGTGGTTAACCACTTAAGCAATTGGCTTTGTTGGGTTTTGACAGAACTCTGCAGGAGACCAAGTCTTTTCCTGGAAAATCAGCTTGCAAGGGCTCAGTACTGGGAAAACCACCCCTATGTCATCAGTGCTCTGGATAGCAAAAGTCTTAGTGAAGTGTCAGAATTAACTGAAAGGACATTAAAGGTCAGAAATTACAAAGCAATAAAGATGGCTTCCCATGCAGTTCAGTGCAAAGCAAGGCAGAAAAAACGAAGCCTTAGCAAGAAGCAGGTAGAGTTAAGAATGGTGCTTTTGAGCTGAGCTATCCTAGGGCTGGGGGTATGGTTCAGTTGGTAGAGCACCTATCCAACACGCACAGAGTGTTGGGTTCAATCTCCAGCACCACATAAGTCAGGCATGGTGGTACACACTTATAATCTCAGCATTTGAAGGCGGAAACTGGACAATGAAAAGTTCAAAGTCATTCTCAGCTACATAGCAAGGTCCAGGCCAGGCCAACCTACATGAGAGAGACAGACAGACAGACTGGGAGCAGGGACAGAGGGACAGCAAGAGAATATTCTAGAGCATGCTGGTATACTGTTCAGAACAACATATTGGAAGGGATTATCAGACAGGTATGGTGGTACATGCTTTCAATCCCAGCTCTGGAGAGGCAGAGGCAGATGGATCTCTGCTAGTTCGAGGCCAGCCTGGTCTACAAAATGAATTAGAATTCCTAGAGGACAGCCAGAACAATATGTGCAAAGAGACTCTCTCTCAAAAACAAAACAAAACGAGGCAAAACAAAGTGGAATCATCAAGGAAATCAAGTCCCCTGTTTCCATACTGGGGTATGAAATCACGCCATAGCTTTGGAACAGAAGGAAGGGACAGATAGATCTATAGCTTTGTGCTACAACAATGAAAGTGTCCTGAATGATGCTACAGTTTCTCAGTGAAGGGGGTCCAGAGACCCTCCCACTAAGGGCTCTAAAGGGACCCTACACACTGTATAGGGTCTGTACACGCCAAAGCAAACCTGCCCTCCCTTTGTTCTTCTATAAATTATGTTGTTTAGTTTGCTGCTTTCTTTTCCATACCCCTTTCTAGACTAGAAGCTGTTTGAGATTAGGTGTTTACCTTGTATATGATTGCATATACATGTGTATGAATTGTGTATGTGTGCATATGTATATGTGTATACAGTGTTTTAGTGTACATGCATATGCATGTATATGTGTATGTTTATAGTACACATATGTATGTGTTTATGTATATACACATGTGTATATGTGTATATGTTTTAGTTCTTGTATATGTGTGTTTGTGTATAGGTGCATATGTATATGTGTGTACATACATATGTGTGTATATGTGTATGTGTGTATATATGTGTGTATGTGTAGGTGTGTATATGTGTGTATGTGTGCGTATGTATATGTGTATATATGAATGTGTGTATATGTGTATACGTGTATGTATATGTGTGTATATGTGTGCATGTGTAGGTGTGTCTATTGTGATGTTTATATATGTGTGTATGTGTGTGCGTGCATATGTGTCTATATGTATGTGTGTATACATATGCGGATGTGTAGGTACCTAGATGCACAGCATCCCGAGCAGCACAGATGCTCAGCCATTGTCTCATAAGTGACAGGTAAGGGAGCACAGAAGATTGGTTTTTTCTACTTTTTTTTTATATCATCTAAATGTCAACAGCAGGCATATGTTGCTGCAACAGTAGAAGGAACAAATGAGTTTCAAATCCAGAGATTTGTTCAGGTTTAAACTAAAAGGGAAAGTAAAGTATAAAGATATTAAATACGTTAGAACATGAGTGAGGATAAAAATGTATTTGGGATGCTATGGAGGGGATAAAAGTCAGAAAAAATAAACATGCAGAATAGAGAAAGAAAATAAATGTTGTGTGTTTTCATTAGAAAATAGTTAAAGTGTCTCTCTGATACTCCCCATTCCAGAGCCAGCTGGTTCCTCTCATGTAGTGCCAACCTCGCCTCTGAGACATGGTGGTGAAGGTCAGAGTGATCAAATTTGCCCGTGTTGTGTGCCTGGTTACCAGGGCTGCTTTCAACTCTGGCAAAGTGCATGTTGTTCCCATCAATGACCCCTCCACTGACCTCAACTATGTAGTTTACGTGTCCCATCAAGACCCATAGCACAGTCACGGCTGAGAATAGGAAACTTGTCATCAACATAAAAGTCATTTCCATCTTCCAGGAGTGAAGTCCCCCCAACATAAAATGAGGTGATGCTGGTGACAAATATGTTGTGGAACTTGCTGGTATCTTCACCACCATAGAGAATGTCAAGGCCCTCTCGGAAGGGTAGAGCCAAAAGGGCCTTCATCTCTCCCCTTCTGTTGGTGCTTTTAATGGCTATGGACCACCAGAAATGTGACATCTCACTCAATTTTGTCATCACTGCCTTCTGTACTACCAGCTGCTTAGCCCCCTGCCGCGGTCATCCATGACAATTTCATCATCATCAAGGGACTTAGGACCACAATCTATGCTACCACTGACACTCAGAAGGCTGGGAACAGCCTCTCTGGACAACAGTGGTGTGATGGCCACGAGGCTGCCCAGAATATCATCTCTGTGTCTATCTACCAGAGCTACCAAGGCCGCTGGCAAGATTACACCAAAGCTGAACAAGAAGCTCATTGGCATGGCCTTCTATGTTCCTATCCCTAATGTGCATCATGGAGAAAGCTACCATTAATGGCAATATCAAGAAAGTGGTGAAACAGGCACTTGTTGGGGAGGGGTATACTAAATGTCATCCTGGGCTACATTGAGGACCAGGTTGTATCCTGCAACTTTAAACAGTGGCACCCCCTCTTCTATCTTTGATACCAGGACTGGCATTTTTCTCAATGACCACTTTGTCAAGTTCATTTCCTGGTATAATGGCAGATTTGGCTATCACAGAGTGATGTGTCTCATGGACCACACGGCTTCCAAGGAGTAAAATTCCCTGGACCACTGTGATCACTCACCCCAGCAAGAACGGCAGGAAGAAGGAGACCGTCAGCTGCCGAGGAGTCCCAGTTCCAGGTCAGCCCCTAACACTGAGCATCTCCCTTCTCAGTTCCTGTCCCAGACCTCCAGAAGTACACAAGGGACTTAAGGAAACCATCAGTAAGGTTCACTGCACCACCATCGCTCCAAAACAGAAAGCTGGTGAGGTTAACTGTTATGTCTGGTGTTCAGTCTATTTTCCAACAGGGATGGGGTGAAATCCTTGTGTCACAAAGGAAGTTCCCTGAAGGCCTTAGGACCGCACTTATTGCCTATTGCAAAGTAGTTTAGTGGCTTGGAATAGTGATAAATATTTACTGTTTCTCACACAGCTTCCATGGGTCAAAAACGTAGGCACAGCTTAGCTGACCTGGGGGCTGTGGTCCAGGTGCCAGCCAGGGCTGCAGTATCTGCAGCTGTCGGGGCTGAGGGTCTGCTGTCTGTTTCCACGATGCTCAACTGCTACTGACTATTGGCCTCCAGCTCTCACATGTGGCCTCCCCACAGACTGTTTCAGTTCTTCCAGACATGGTAAGTGGCTTTCCTCAGGGAGGACCGAGCGAAACCAGACCTAGTCTCAGAAGTCACTCACCGTTCTTTCTGCAACAGCTCGATGACTGCATCAGCCCTACTTAAAGCGGGGAAGGGTGCACAAAGGCCCAATACCAAGAGCGGGGACTGTGTGGGGATCCGGGGAGCTTGCTGTCTCATGGCCACAAGCACACCTGAGGATAAAGCTTCGGTGCCATTAATTCAAGCGAAGGAAAGAGAAAGTGAATGAGGCAAGAAAAAGAGAGGATGACTTCAGGGGCTAGAGACGTAGGGGCGTGGGTTTAATTCTCAGTTTGTGTATTGATAAGGAATAAGATAGCAGTAATGAAGAACACTACCGAATTATAGCTGCGAAAATTAAAACATTGGTTAGAAATGCAAGCTTTGTTTAAGAGAGAGAGAATGAATGAACGAGAATGCATATGTGCGCGTGGATGCGTGCGTGCGTGCGTGCGTGTGTGTGTGTGTGTGTGTGTGTGTATGCATGGGTGCGTGTGTGTGTGCACGTGAATGGGTGCGTGCGTGTGTGTGTGTGTATGCATGGGTGCGTGTGTGTGTGCATGGGTGTGTGTGTGTATATGTATGCGTGTATGTGTATGCATGTGTGTGTGTGCGCATGGGTGCATGTGTGTGTGCGCGTGGATGCGTGCG
>NC_022029.1:35354549-35368344 GCF_000317375.1 Microtus ochrogaster
GTGTGTGTGCACGTGAATGCGTGCGTGCGTGTGTGTGTGTGTGTATGCATGGGTGCGTGTGTGCGTGCATGGGTGTGTGTGTGTATATGTATGCGTGTATGTGTATGCATGTGTGTGTGTGTGCATGGGTGCGTGTGTGTGTGTGTGCAAGAGCACGCGCACACACAGGAGGCCAGAGACCAGCACAGGTGTCATTCCTAGGGCACCATCGATCCTTTTCCCTTCACCATAGATCCTTTTTCTTTTCTCATTGACCAGGAGCTGCATAGATTAGACTGGCAAGAAATCAAACCCAAGAGATCCACCTACCTCCACCTCCCCAGCCCTGGGGTGACAGCATGTGCCACCCTGCCTGGCTTCATTTAAAAAAAAAATGTGTTCTGAGGTTCGAACTCAGGTCCTCATGCTTGCAAGACAGGCACAAGCACTTTACCAACGGAAGTATCCCCAACTTCAGTATTTGTAAGATATAATGGAAAAAGTACACTGGTTATCTCAAAAGAGAAACTCTGCAAAACTACACACAAAGAAATAATTGAACAGACTTTGTCTCCATTTCCAAAGGCTAGTATTATCAATGAAGACTTATCAAATACTTCAGAAGTCTGTAAAATATTGAATGGGTTATTTGACAAGTTATTAACTAAAATCAGCAGAGTTCTGGGGCCCACGTAGTCAAACAGTGCATCACACCTCCCCAGCCCCAGTTGCTCAGCTCATAACCCGAATTCAAATGTTTCTCTTGATTCCTCTTGGATTATAGCCTGGAGTCTGTCATGGCTGCCATGGCCAAAATGCCAGGGCAAGATTTCTGAAAGATAGGGAGAAGGCATGAAGGCAAAAGGAAGAGCGAAGTCAAGAAAAGCAAGAGAAGCGGTGGTTATAAATCTCTACACACAGGGAGGCGTGGGTACCCTCGGGACATAACCAGCAAGGAGGAAGCAGCACATTTCCAACTCCTCGGTTATCAGATTTTCTCCCTTCCTTAGAAAGGTGGCTCTCGGGCTGGGTTACTTGATTACCAGGTGTCCAGTGCTTCATTTCCTAGGACACAGGACTTTCGGTACTGCAATTTGGATGGACCTGGGCATCTGAGAAACTGAGTTAGCCAGCTCTGTTTGAAGACCAGGTTATCTCTAGACTCCTACTTCCTTCCTCCAGGTATTGATGGTCAAGTATTCCGGCTGAAACGGGTAGATCAAGCCGGTAAGATTAGAGAGCAGAAAACTTTTTTTGAGAAAAAAAGAAAAAAACTGCACCACATTTAAATCCTAAATAAGCCAGAGCAAGAAGCTGTGGAAAATCCTAAATTAAAACTAATATTTGAGGATGATGGGAAATAATGAACCAAATCAATAAATGGGCAGAAAGGACAGGCAAATTGTGTGATATTTTTCAAAGAATCAAATATATAATAGCTGTAGTGGTCCTGGGGATCAGAACTGCAGAGTAGCTGAAATACAGTTGTCAACCGATATGGGGAGAAAATGACCAGAGAACTGGACTGACAGGAAAAAAAAAACCATATTATAGAGAAAGAGAAAGGAGGGGTGATACTAACATATCCTGTAAAACAGTTAATAATTGCATTTGAGCATTCAGGCTATGTAAATGTCCTTTGCAAATGAGAGTATAGATTTGCTTGCAAATGGTAACATGGTGAGCATGCTAAACAAACATGACATAGTACTTTTAAAAAAAATAATTAGAGCATCATGTTGTCAGCAACATCCACAGACATCTCAAGTTTCTAGGAAACTATGGTCTATTAAGAAATGTGCAGTGCCTAGTGGGTTCCCATGGGTGGGAGTGAGCAATAAAAGTAAAATAGACATTTCTCCCCACACTCCTCTGTGAATTAAAAGGGATTGATGGTGCTGGAGAGTTGGCTCACAGGAGTTCACACTGCTCATACAGAGGACCAGAGTTCAGGTCCTAGCATCTTTGTCAGATGGCTCCTGACCACCTGTAATTCCAGCTCTAGGAACTCATATGCCCTCTTCTGGCCTCCGTGGGCAACTGCACTCACACTCACATACACCCCAGACACAGACGCATAAACACATTTAAAAATAAAAAGCAACTTTTTAAAAACCAGAGATTGGCTTGATGGTTCCAAGTGAGTGTCAGGGTAATTTTTTTTTTTGTAGGGTAGAAGCCTCAGACTTCTGACTTTCACGAAGATTCTCTAGTGGAACCAGAGCCTACTTAAACACATCCTTAGCCAAAATAAATGGTCCTCCAGTTCTGGAGCTTGAAACCGTGTCACATCTGCGCTGCCACGACCCACTCCACTCTAGTCCTACCCTCTGTGTAAAGAGTCTGAGAAGGGAAAAGGCTCCAGGAGAAACTAAGTTGGTGTGTGCTTAGATCTAGTGTGCACGACCCTGGGAAATCTGAAATGCATTGAGACCGGCTAATCATCCTCCACAGCTAACCAAGTGATCACTGATTAAAAATAGCATTGAACGTGTATTGGGCATCTATTTCGGGCCTCGTTTTATTTGGAATGCAAATCCTGTTGGAAGCCAGAGCAGCATAAGCAGCAGCTGGAAATCGACTCAGAACATTCCAGCCAATTCACGTCGAGCCCAGTTGGCAGAAATAATGCCATTCTGCCGTCTCAGCGAAGGAGAGATGGTTAATTATGCCCCACTGCCCAGCGGTTTCTATTATGAACACATCTGGACTGAAAGGCTCATTGGAAATCGCCAATCTCTCAGCTTCCCAGAGCCTAAATCAAGTTGAGGAGGTGATTTGTGAGGGAACGAGCAGAGGGAGTTTGAGCAAACAGCTTCGCCCATGGGGGCCCAGAAGGCCCTGATGAAAGTCTGCTGGAGTTTCAAAGGGCCTTGCTCAACCCCAGTGCTCGGGCTTCTGTCAGTGCTGTCTTCCAGCTCCTAACACACAGTGTCTGGACAGGTTGTGCTGTAAATAATAAATAAAACACACACATTCATGCCTGCACCTCAGGGCAAGTCAGTTTAGTTTGCCCGGTGCCCTCCACTACCGCAGGCTGTGATGTTTTCATCTTTCCTAAAAGAAAGTAAGGCTGGGACCTTGTCTGGCTTTGAACAAAAAGCCTTTCAAGAAATGTCTATGTCCTGTATCAAGACATGCAGCTGTCTGTCCTCCAGATGAATGATGCGGCCTCTTGGCTTGGCAGTGGGAAGCGCTCCATGAGGATGTCTCTGTTGGAGGTGCCATCATTGAGAGGAAAATTAAAACAGACCATC
Source organism: Microtus ochrogaster (assembly GCF_000317375.1). Classification (NCBI taxonomy): domain Eukaryota; kingdom Metazoa; phylum Chordata; class Mammalia; order Rodentia; family Cricetidae; genus Microtus; species Microtus ochrogaster. The sequence continues at coordinate 35,357,786 of NC_022029.1, forward strand.
ACTCAAACCCGAGGGTGGCCGTGGAAATCCTCCAGGGTTTCAATTTTAGGAGCTGGATCACTTTCTTCTTTCCACTGGTATTTTCTACTGGACATATTGAGGAAGTTCTGTTTGACAATGTAAAAATATATAATGATCAAACCAGAATAGTTGTCGGCCTTCCCGCGCCTTATTTAGGTACCAGTCCTTTGTGTCGGGCAGCTTCAAACTCTTGCAGCTCTTAAAACGGCAACAACCAAACATTATTGTGAATGGCAATCACTCCGCTGTGTTTGGGAGCCTATCATTAACTCTCTCTTTTCTAGCGGGCACTACTCAGCTCTTTCCTTCTGTGGAATCAACTCTCAGATCTCACGAAGTGAGAATGCGTATTATTTTCCATACCTGGCTTGTTTCACTGAACCCCAAACAGGTCAAGTCTCCCATCTCCCTTGCTCCTACATGTTCCTGAAAGACAAATGGAGTTCTGCCAGTATGGAAGAAGCTCAGATCCAGTAGGACCCTAAAGCTGAGGACCTGGACCAGGCTCAGTTGATATATTCCTTGTCCCCACCCCGGGGGTGTCAGAAGCCCTGAGAAACCATTCCCTCATTCTCCATCCTCCCTCAAACTGCCTGATAACTAATATCCATGTCTAGTACCTTCCTTTATCTCAAAGCCTACAAGATTTCATCCTTAATGAACTTCAAATTATCTCATGAACATTCACAACTCTAGCCACAGGGGCTGAAGTCAGTGCTGTAGCACAAGGACCAACACACAGGTGCCCTCAATATGTCATGGAGACTGATCGCACGCTTTTCACATCTTTATAGCATCGGGACACCAAGGAAGAGACTCAAGAGTTACCTGGCCTGGACACAGACACCATTCAGAAGCAAGAACCCTCTGCTCTGGGATCCCAGCCTCAGAAACAGCCTTTCTCTGAGCTGCATAAAGTCCCAGAATAGCAAATACGAGCTTCTGGAAGCATCTCTTGCAGTAGGTTCCCATGAAAGCAAGGTGAGTATGAAACTTCCCACCAGTTAGAGGATAACAGGCTAAGGCCAGACTTGGGGGTTGAGATTCTAGGACTGTTCAATACCAAGCACAAAGACAGAATCCTAAAGGAAGAACCTGGTGGTATGCAAAAAGGGTGTCCTTTGGATGCAGAGATTTGCATTCAAACCCCAGGTGGGCTGCAAGAGCTGTCCCAATGTAAAGCTTTCTGCTTTCTGAGCCTTGACTATCCCATGAATTACACTGGACAATGTAGTAATAGGAGCGGTGGGGCTGCATCCCGCCACCCGGCTAGCTTTACCCGAAATAATTACACGGAAACTGTATTCTTTTAAACACTGCTTGGCCCATTTCTATCTAGCCTCTTCTAGGCTAATTCTCGCACTGGACTAGCCCATTTCTTATAATCTGTTGTAGCCCACGAGGTGGCTTACCAGGGAGCTTCTAGCCTACGTCCATCCTGGGTCGAAGCTTCATCGCGTGTGCCTCAGAGAGCAGAGCTATCCCCGCGTCCGCCCAGGAGCCGGGAGCATGGCATCTCTGCTCCAGACAGCAGAGCTGTCAAGTCTGAGCTCACTTCCTCTTCCTCCCAGAATTCTGTTCTGTTTACTCCACCCACATATGTTCTAAGCTATGAGCCCAAGCAGTTTGTTTATTACTTAACCAATGAAATCAACAGATTGATATATGACACTCCCACATCAGGACAAGATATGGAGAGGAAAGCAAAAGTGTGTTCAGTGTAACTGTGAGTTATCTGGCTCCCTCCATGGAAGATTCCTTGGTTCTCTTGCCCAGTTACAGATTAGAATCGGGGGCATTTATTTATGCCTTCTCAACAGAGCTAACTTCCCTTTCCTGGAGACTGGGATGTAATCATCTAGGATGAGACTCAGTCATCCTAATCTAAATATTTTGTTGCTTTATTTTTAATCTGACCCAGATTAATAGCTACTGCCCAAATACATCAAGATAAGTATCATCCTTGGACTTGAATTTTATATTACAGTTTAGGCAAATATCTTACTTCTCTGGGTCTTGATTTATTACTAAAAAGAGGAACAATATTCTGGTTTAATAGGTTGTTCAGAATATTTGCTAAGATATGTTTGCAAGGCTCCTAAAATAATAGCTGACGGCTAGTAACTGCACAACAAATATTCACTTCCTGCACTCCGCTCATTTCTTTTCTTATCATTAGTCAAACACACATGTGCTAAAATATTGACAATATAAATAAGGATGATAGATAAAAGGCACCATGTCTGTCATCTTTTAAATTAAAGTATTACGAACTACCACCTCCAAAACTGTTTCACCTTATTCTCAGCTATAACGTAGGCTTAAATCCTAGAATAGAGGTGGAAATTTTGTTATATAGGTACCCAATTCCTCTTTCCCATGCTCAGGGCAGACATCACTAATCAATTACAACACTCTTTCCTATTGAACTCATATGATGACTCAAAAGTTCTTTACTCCACAGACTCCACTAATAATCATCCATGGCATACATTTAAAAAAATTACCCATCCTTATCATAGATCAAGGGCAACCTCAAGGCTGCAAATGAGGCTAAATTCAGAGCAGATGGAGAGTGATTAACCAAAGATGAAAGCAGACCCAGAGGGGGCCACAGTTCTGTGAAATCTGATCTGTCCTCAGAGAAGAATTTGTGCTTTCTAATGAGTGGAAGGAGAGCTAAGGGTGAGTAAATGCTACCACCCATGGTTTCCAGAAAGGACATTATTTCTCTGACTTCAGAAACATGGTGCTGACTGCCCGGGCTTTATGCACCAAAGGTGATGGGCAGGATCTAATGAGCAAGCCCCACGAAGCTCAAGCCAGCCGGTGACTGGAAACTGACATCAGTGCCTGTGTGTTTGTCACAGCTGAGACCTCATGAACGCCAAAGATGCCTGGGGTCCTCACTTACTGTGTTGGCGGCATCAAATACTTCTACTGGTAGAGGCGTCTGCTCTAACTCCTTATTATTGATTACACCCTTGAAGGGCCACAAGCATGCTCACTCTTTACAGTGTAGCGCCTCTGCTGGCCAAGCCCTGGTAAGGCGGAGACGCTAACTTCAGGAGTGGGATATCCTGTCGGGAGCCCTTCGGTGAAAAGATTTTTTATCTGGATCCTGAAAACTGTAACATCATACTCATCTTTCTTTCTTTCTTTTTTTTCAACATTTTTCTTAGTAATGCCTATTTAAAAATACAGCGAGATCAACATTTGGTCTCTGTGAAGAACTCTTTCCTGGCAAGGTTCCTTCCCAGCGGCCTTCACCACACCCGTGACCATGCTGTGTGTCTCCTCTTCAGCAAACACTGCAGGTTTCTGAGCCAGTCCTTCGCCCTCAGTCTTCCCCTTTATCAATCAAATTCATTTTCAATCCACTGTTTAGAGAGAGCACTTTTTTTTTTCTGTTCTATGAAGAGAACTTTTTTGTTCACAATTGGATCATAATGCAGAAAAGTCAGCTTTTCTCGGAGTCAGCTTCTCTCGTGTTGAAAGAGAAACCTGCCCCAGCCGTGGCTCACCAGTCTCACCAGAATAGTTTTTGACTTGCCCTTGGCAAAAGAGATGGCAGAGAGCAGCATGGGGGTGGGTCCTGGTACTCTATGTCAGCTTTAGTTCTTTTTCTTTCTTTGTTTGTTTTTTATTTGGTTGGTTGGATTTGGTTTTGGTTTTGGTTTGTTTGCTTATTGGTTGGTTGGTTTTTTGCAACAGGGTTTCTCTGTAGCTTTAGAGCCTGGATTTGGATTTTAAAGACAGGTTTTTCTCTGTGTAGCCCTGGCTGTCCCAGAATTCACTCTGTAGACCAGGTTGGCCTCAAACTCACAGAGATCCATCTGCCTCTGCCTCCATTGTGCTGGGATTAAGGGCATGTGCCACCACTGTCTGGTTTATCCTTATCTTTTAAAGACCTAGCAAATGGATTTTTGTTGTTTGGGCTTTTGGGTTTTGTTTTGTGGTTTGTTTTTTTTTTTTTTTTTTTTGTTTTTTTTTTTTTTTTTTTTTGGTTGGTTATGGTTCTGTGTAGACATTCAAAACTGGGAGCTAGGAAATAGATGGACTGCAGATTAGTTTGGAGGGCTAACTTTGTTCGGATTTTAGTTTTTCTTCTAAAACCTGCCACATTATCCCTTCACTCCCCTTCCCAAACATGAGAAGGCAGGACGACAATAGAAATCTCAAGCTGGTGAGGGTCTGGGGACCAGGCCACCAAGGCACCTCAGAGACCAGGAGTGCTGGGCCAAAAGCAGGTGAAACAACAGGAAACTGATGAGATGAGAAGTGGTAGGAGGGACAAAGAGAGGGTGTGGCTGAGATGGAGAAAATAAGTAAATATACGGGAAAAAAAAAGGGAACCAAAATCCTCATTCTCAGAGGAGGCGTTTACAAACACTGGAGGAAAATCTAAGAAAAGAAAAAGAAAGAACCACTGAGGAATTGAATTGGAATTGAGGTATTAGGCATGGACTCCTATATTTATTATATGTATGTGTATGTACATATTGTAGATTACTAGTTATAGGTGTGTGTGCATGCATCTGTATGCATATATAAATGAGATAAAACTATTTGGGCCTAATAACAGTATAATGAGAATCCAGATTTTGATTTGCAGATGCTATGCTTTATTAAAAGGAAGCAGAAACCCTGGGGGCAAATGATTTACTCTGGAGCTGAAACAGGAAATGTACAACTTGAACCCAGGAATATCTTATGACTGAAAGGAAGAAAGTACTCATGGGTGCAGCAAAAGGCGTCAAAAATAATGGTAGTGATGGGTCACAACCTTTGACTAAAGTCAGACTCCATATGTCTATTTACATTAATACAAATAAGTGAATGAGAAAAAAGCTCTCATTTATGGCTCAATGCCAACTAATAGAAACAGAAGACACAGTGGGAATAGACACGCCTCATTTAGCAGACAGCATAAAGAATGCTTCAGTTAGGGTTCCTGGTGCTGTAAAGAGACACCATGGTTATGGCAACTCTTATAAAGGAAAACATTAAATTGGGACTGGCTTACGGTTCAGAGGTTCAGCCCGTTATCATTATGGTGGGACACAGCAGTGTGCAGGTAGACATGGTACTGGTGAAGCAGCTGAGAATTCTAGATCTTGCAGGTAACAGGAAGTCGACTGAAAGTCATACTGAGAAAAGCTTGAGCAAAAGAGACCCTAAAGTCTACCACCAGAGTGACACACTTCCTGCATCAAGGCCACACCCACTTTAACAAAGCCACACCTCCTAATAGTGCCGCTTCCTTTGGGAGCCATTTTCTTTCAAACCACCACAGTGGATGAATCTGAGAGTGGAGGCTGAAGCAAATACTTGGAAATTTGACACAGGGGATTTCTCTCAGACTATTCCCCCACAAAACACAGATCAACTGCAGCAGAGAATGTGGCATTTTAGGCAGAGAATTCCCAAAAGCATTAGCCTGAGCCTCCAGATGTGAGACTCTATGGAGAGAGCATGTTTGTAGACTTACAACCAAGAATGCAAAGTCTTGGTCTGATCATAAAAAAAATAAGCTGGGGCAGTGGTGGTGCACACCTTTTATTCCAGCCCTTGGGAGGTAGAGGCAGGCAGATCTCTGAGTTCCAGGCCAGTCTGGTCTACAGAGCAAGTTCCAGGACAGCCAGGACTACACAGAGAAATCCTGCCTCAAAAAAGATAAAAGGAAGAAAGAAAAGAAAAGGAAAATAAACCTGGATCAGAGGTCACTGTGCAAAATATGCAACTGTCAAGCACAAGCCAAACAGGGATGGATAGAGTCGCTATGGCCAAGGGATGAAATTTGAGGAAACACAACAATCAAAGCACTGTATGGTCTTGGACTGAGGCCTGACACCGAGGAGAAAGGAATTTGGATGACTCTTGGTGAGAAACCAATTCAGCCAGTGAACTGAACAGGGCTGCCCACACCACATCAGGATATCAGGTTTGAAGAGCCACATGTTGGTGCTGGAGGAAAGAGCACTCTTCTGAGGAAAGCAGCAAGAATGTGGTAAGGGGAGATGCCGTCATGTTTCCCATTCCCACCCAAACAGATCAGAAAAAAAAACTCCATTTGCAGCCATAAATAGAGAGACAATGGGCAGGCAGCAGAAGACACACAAAATATCAGTGATTGATGAATCTGGTGGAGAGATGAGGAAGTGCTTACATTCCAGAAGTTTCTAAATAATTTCAAGATGAATTAAAGGAGATCTATTATATAAAATATATATTCATCTATGCATATATTCTGACACACATCCAGGGAGATGCAAATTAAAACTATAGGAGATTCTCTAACATATCCACAAACACAGCTAAAGTTAGCACCCAATGTTCCAAGGGATTTGGAAGGAGAGAGCCTGTTCATGGGAATGTAAAATGACCTGGCCATGTTGGGGAGAGAGCTGACAGTGTTATAAAGTTAACATGACCCTATGACTCAGGAATTCCACTCCAATGTTATTTTCCCAAGAAAATTTAAATTGTATATTCACAAAATAGAAGTGTTATCAGAGACACTTTACCAACGGAAGCCAAAGATCAGAAATAGGCCTTCCATCAAAAATAAACTAAACGAGAGTTACACAATGCAACGCCACCAGATAAGAGCAAAGAATTTATAAACAGTAGCAAAGAGGGAATTGCAAGAACACGCTGCATGAAGAAAGCGCTAAATAGTAGACCCTATGACTCATTCCACAGATGTGACATTCACCGATGGGTAGCAACGGTTGGGTTAGGTAGTAGGGACAACAAAATAGTGGTTGCCTGGCTGGGAGTGATGTGGACATGAGACAAGAGGGGCCTCCCAGGCACAGTAACAGTCACACAGGTACAGGCACTAATCAAAGCTTATCGAATCTCATGCTGAAGATTTGCATATTTCTATGTGAGCAAAAGAAAAATTACCACAAAAAAGAGGGAAAAAATGAGAAACATTGGACAATAGGCTATTTATGTGCATATTGACCTATTCAGAGGGGACTGTGCTGTGTCAGCAATTTGTCCTGAAATGCATTTTACCTTGAGGCGGATCAATGGGCGGCTGGAGAAATTTTAAGCATAGAATACAGATGGCAGCTGTTGAGAGTTCTGTGTAATTTTTTTGGTAATCTTTCTGTATACTTGATAATCCCCATAATAAAGTGTTGGGAAATGTATGTGTATATTAAAATCGAAATCTCTTGCTGCCGACCTGCAGTTTGGAGCCACTGAGATAAAAACAGCAAACAGTACCTGATGAACCGAGAAACGTGGAAAGAATTGTTCCAGGGCATTTTCCCCAATGGGTGTCCCAGGAGACATGTGACAACGAAGATTTATGGGTCAGCTCTGCACATCATCTTCAGTGTGAGAGATCACTCAGAATGACGACTCTCCTTGCCGGTTGATGGATAGTACACTCGGAGACACCGATCGACCCCAGCGTTTTTCTCTGTCTTCTTCTGAACTGTTAGCAGTTGACCAAGTTGTGTGACAAGAGCTTTTCTGGACGTCGCGTCTCTTCGGATCTAGAGCCACTGTAGTCTAACAGAAGTGCACCTTGGAATAAAATTCTCTGCTCCTCAGCTAATACGTTGCATGGCAGTGCTTACCATATCACATGTAGTATAATGCTACTTGATTTAAGCTTATCATATCCTTGGATATTTCCCCACGTCGATATATAAGTTATACTATCTATAAGAGGGAAATGTTAGTGTAAAGGCTGAATTATGCAACCCTTATAAATAATGCAGGACAATGCCTATAGCATATAGTAATTACTTAACTTAGATTAGCTATTGTTATTCCTTTGGGAAAATGTTTCATAATCTGTATAATCAATTCCTAGACGTGTAGGCTGCTTCAGTTTCCCTACTATAAATAATAAGAAAATGAAGCCACCTTACATATACTCTTGATTCATGTAATGTTCCTAGGACAAATTCACTGGAGTGAGACTGGGAAGTTGGCATGGTGGGTAAAAAGCTTACCACACAGATGTGAAGACTTGCATCTGGATCCTGAGGATCCATGTAAAGCAAACCATGGTAGCACATACCTGTAATCCCAAATACTACAGCAAGAGACAGGAGAGCTCCAGGAAGCTCATGGGTAGCTAGTCGGCTATATGCAGCAGTGAATACGAGACCCTGCTTCAAACAAGGTAGAAGAGGACTAAAGGCCAAGGTTATCCTCCTAGGTGCATCACAGCAAGAGAACACTTGAACTGAACATGCCACACACACAGACACCCCACTACCACACACACACACACACACACACATCATACACACACATATCATATACACAAAAAAGAAAAAGGAATGGAAGGAAGGGAGGGAGAGAGAGAAGAAGGGAAGGAGAGAGAGAAAAAGTCGGTCCCAGGAGTGGGGCCACTGGACCACAGAGAATGTATCTTGTGCCAATTGTCTACCTAGCATCTCCCAGCCCAAGCCCACTCCCCTATACCTTGTTCTGTGTCCCTGGACCTGCATTTCCCAGACTGGCAAGTCAATTGACTTCTTTTCTCTCTGTTTATGGGATGATATTACCAAATCGAGCTCCCAAATGGCAAAATAATTTTGCACTCCCACCAACAGTAACATGAGGATTCTTTCCCTAACTGTGTTAAGAAAAGATAAAAACATAGCTAACAAGACCCATTAAGACACTGTGAGAAAGGATCCAAATTCCTAAGGCCTGGACCCATCACCAATGGTTTGAATGAAGCATGCCAAGTAAGAATCGTTGTTTCATATCTTTTATTTTCAAAACTGTACACCCTAGATTGACAATGTTAGCATTACCTGGGGGTTTGTTTAAAAAAAATAATACAAAATTTCAAAGCCAAGCATGTTGGTGCATGTCCAGTAATCCTATCACATGCGAAATGGAGGCAGAAGGATCCAGATTCCAAGGTCAGTCCCTGGTCCATGAGATCACATCTCAAAACAACCCCAGTTGCACCCAAAGCCACAGTTCAGAGGGTACATTGCCACAGCATCTTCAGAAGATACATTGTAAGAGCATCCTCAAAGGATTCGGACCCACACTCAAGTCTGAGAAATGCGGCTCTGCATCAGATGATACAAAGAGGAGCACAGAGCCAGCAGTCCCTTTGACCAAAAGGGGGAAAAGATACTGAATCCCAAGCCACAATGAACACAATTGAAAGTTTATTTACAATGAGGTAATAAAATATGCATTTGTGTGGGTGGGTGTCTATCTCTGTGTATGTGTCTGCTGTTGGTGTGTCTGCTGCTGTCTGTCTCTCTTTCTCTGTGTGTGTGTGTGGTGTGTGTGTGTTGCTGGTGTTTATCACTGTCTTTAGCTCTGTGTGTGTGTGTGTTGCTGGTGTTTGTCGCTGTCTCTAGCTCTGTGTGTGTGTATTTGTGTGTGTTGTGCATGTTACTGGGGATAAAACCCAGGTGTCATGTTTGTTATAGAAGCACTCTTACACTAAGTTATACCCCCGACCTTTGTCCTTGTGTCTCTAGCTGCAAAATTTCTTCATTTCTGCTGTGATAAAAAAGAGGTTTTGGGGTTTTTTTTTTAACATTTTGATATTTCTACTAGTCATTTTCCTTTTAGATTAGGTTCTCAGTTTCCAGTAATAAATATTTTTCTTGCATTTGAATTTCAGTATGATCAATATTGTTCTGAAATCTAAGCATATCCAAGAACAAGTCAAATACATTTTAAATTTGTGACCATAATATATTGAGCTGCATAATGATACATTTAAATTATTCTTATGCTATAACTTTTCCTTACTGATGAATATAGGCATTCTGTAACCAGAACTATTTCTTCTGCAGGACTTTCTAATGAATTGTGTCAATACTGCATGCTATTTCATCTGAAACGGCCAGAATTCATCAAGACAAGATGAATCAGGTATATTGAGATTTAGTTGGAAATGCATAAAACCAGCAAAATTGCAGCAAGATTTAGTGTTCATGCAGCTATTAAAGGTGTCTTAATCTTTGCAAACACAGGAACTCTGGTCGATTCTGTGTTGAGCAATTACCATCAAAACTGTGAAAGTGTGTGCATAATTGTGCATGCTAGATCATGAGCATATTCCTAGTAGAACATTGCCATATTGTTTGAACATCATTGTGAGCTGAATTATCCATTTATAATTTTATATATCTCATGATTGGAAGTTTCTCGGAGACTAGCTAACATTTCAAATTTTGTTTCTCTTTCACTCTCTGTAGGTTTCTAGTGCCAAGCATTGTAAGATAAGTTCACATTACAACACCAAGTGTCTTCATGCCATAATACTAGGTAAATCAGCACAGGGCTGGAGGGGCAATATACATTCCAGGAAGACACAGCCATACTAGAACGGCTAGCAATAGTGTCATTCTACATGAAGTGGCATGAGCTACATAAAGATATCACAAGACACCCCAAATCATGATATCTCCAACTCAGCATCATTAGGTACAGATCCCCAAAATGCTGAAGTCTTTTCTGGGCCACTCTATCCCTAGGGGATTGTGATGATGAAGAAGGGGAGGAGTAAGAAACGAGTTTTTTTT
>NC_022029.1:35369664-35381599 GCF_000317375.1 Microtus ochrogaster
AAAAAAAACAGAGCTGAGACTAGGTTCTCAAATACCTTTTCCAGAACGCTTCTAACCCTGTGCCTTCCCCAAGAGCCTATGACTTTGAGACCTAAATTTATGTCCAATAAATATCAAAGAAAATAGAATGTGGGAAGTGTCACTCTAGATTTTATTTAGGCAAAGTATCAAATAATACCATTCATCCTGGGGATCAGTTTGATGCCCTCATGAAGTACTTGCTGGTTTCATGTGTTGACTTTTATACAACCGAGACAAAAACCACATTTTTCAATTGTAATGTATGTGTAGATGACATGTTGTTTGGTACCAGAATAGTCATTCTCTACCCTAAAGAAGAAAGGATTAGCGGATGCTAATGCCAGTGCTCATGTTAGCCTACTACCAGGGTGGCATGCTGTGCCTCTATTCTGATTTGTGCCTTGAGATACAGATTTCATATCACTCACAAATTACAGTATCTATTCAGTTTTTATAGGCGGCAGTATGTTCCACCCTAATATTTCAATTTAATCATTTCTGTCCTGAAGATTTATTTTGTCTGACAACCCGCACATACCATGTAAACAAAACAACTTAGCCATTAGACATCTGGGCCAGAGTGTGTTGGTCCTCCTTTGTAATACAGTCACTCATTGAATGCCAGGAAGCATATACAGAAAGAACAGGCAGGAGGCACCAAAGAGATGTTTCCAAGGCTGAACTGGTCAAATCTTTCCTGCAGAGAAAGTGGAAGAGGGAGAAACTCTCCCCTCTCCCTCCCATGAGCAGCTCTGCTCGGCCATGGTTGGGGGGAGTCTCCCCTGAGAGATGAAAGAGAAAAGAACCAATGGTTTCCATTTTTAGGCAATAAAGGTCAAAGAAGCTGAAGGCCTTGACTTAGACACTGTTGTCCCTGCCGGTCAAATGTGACCATGGAATCTCACTAATTCTGAAGGCTCATAGCCATTAGTTTCTTCCTGTCATGTGTCAGGATGAGGGAAAGGCAGACATATCCTCCCCTGTCCCTTCAAACACCTGCCTTCACTGAACAAGAGGTCAGAGATAGCTAAGTAGAAGATGGCAAATGTCAAATAAAATGGGTCTTATCCAGAAAAACTTAGATTTTAGATAGACAGCCAACACTCTTGCTGCACAGGTACATCCCCAACATTGCACGGGATACTCTTAGAATAATGAAGCTCTTGGTCCCAAACTAAATAAAACTGGACGCTTTGTACTTTCTGACAACCCTCATTCCATGAGGCATGAACTCACATCTGACTGAGGAACTCAGAATTCTAGACATGGAGAAAAACTCTAAAATCATTCAGTCCGTCAAATTAGATTAATCTATGAGAAGAGTGAGGAGATCCAAAGAATTGCAAGAACGGGCCCAAAGTCACGCTGCTGGTTAACAGAAGACAGTGGAATAAAATACATCTCCAGGGTCCTCTTGCAGTGTTTTTCCCCTCCCCAACCCCCCACACTGTCACCTTAAAGTCCTTTTTGTCCCTTGGCTCACTAGCTCCCAAATTACTCAAAATTCCCCCAAAGGCAAAAGAATTATTTTTTAATATCTTTTTCCAATGCTTTATGGGCCCTGGCAATGCCATCGATGTAGAGAGAGTAACTGGCCATGTGGCTAAATTACCTGGACACCAGCCACCAATCTCTGCTCACACCTTCTGTGCTCTGGGCCTGAGAGCCCGGTGTGGCTTTTTGTTGTTTGTTTGGGTTGTTGCTGTTGTTGCAGCTCCTGGGAGGCTGGCATCAGCCTTTAGCCAGCTGTAAAAATTATCGTCACCCCCAAAGGCTATAAAAAGTGATTTCCTGACTGGCACAGCTTTGGGGAAGGATCCTGAGGTAATGGGTTCAAGAAAAGCACACCTGAGGCCTGGGGCTGTGCAGAATGTCACCTCACTCCATAGCCAGCCTTTGGCCGCAGTTGCGTGCAAAAAACTAGATAGACTTTGAAGATTCCCTTTCTCTCGCCTTTCGCCTGCCTCCCTCTTGTGGACAAGCAGGCAAGCAGTTTCGACAGTGGGCGTGAGGAGGGGATTAGACCTCCATAGCCCACGGACTGATACCAGATGTCTTCAGCATGTAGAGTGTCTATTGAGTCAGTTCTTGACAAGCCTGTGAACCGGCATCTTCAGGGCCTCCTACCTCATCTCACACCTCCTCACACAGTTTTGTTCCCCAGGACCTCTCCCCACCTCCCCCAAACTCTATCTCCACATTCCCTATTTCCTTCTGTTATAACCCAATCAAGATGTCAGGTTCTAGGAGTCCCAGGTCCTTGGTAATGCCTTGCTCTTCTGAGGAACGGGTTGCGCTATTTCACTTAAAAGAGACTGTGCCTTCTGAAGCAGGATGCTGGATGCCGGCTACTGAGGGTGGCATGTATTTAGTGCTTAGTATTTCCTCTTCTACACACTTGCTGCAGGGTTCCTCTCTTGCCTCTGCAGCTCCAAGCAGCCAGTGAAGGAGATACTGTGATTTCTGTCCATTTCACCAACGAGGAAGGGAGGTCTGAGATCCTTACGTAACTCCGATAAGCTCCAGTGGAAGCAGTGGGACTGGGATTCAGACTCAGGAAGAAGCCCTGACCAGAAGGACTTTCTACACTGATAAAATGTTCTGCTTGTCCAATATGGCAGCTATCAGCTACAAGAGGCTGCTGAGCATCTGAAATATGACTACTGCAAACAAGGAACCAAAATTTTACTTTTTTCTACTTTTAATTTAAAGCCACAGATGACAAGAAGCTACTCTGCTAAACAGAACTATCTAGAATACAACCCCTGTATTAGTCTAGTTCTGTTTTCTCAGCCTTCCTAATGCTGTACCCCTTTCACGAAGTTCCCCATGTTGTGCTGACCCCCAGCCACTTCATAATGGTAATTTTGCTGCTGTTATGAATCATAATGTACATATCTGATATGCCGGATCACTGATATGTTGTCCCCAAAGGGATCGTGACCCACAGGTTGAGAACCACTGTTCTAGTTTGCTGTGCTCATATCCACCAAGCTGCACATATGCACTCTGTGTAACCTCTGACTATGTCAACCATATGTTTAGTTCCATCATCTGCTTGGGCCTCACTGCACATGAATGTAAGGTAGATCCTGACTGGAGAGTTGCTAGCTGACATACACATATTGTTTGGTTCCATAAGACAAGGGAGAGTGAACTGGTACTATAGACGACCTGGGCTCTTTGCTCTGTAAGTGACAAACCACGTTGTTTCATGCAGTCTCCTTTTCCTGCCCCGTTCAAGGACAAGTCCATTACTCCATGATCTCAAACCCCGCTTCCAACTCTACAGATGTCCCATAGAACTCCTTCCACCCTCCAAGGGGCACACGGAGAAGCAAGAGCTACAGGTGAGCAGTCTGGCACCACGGTGATTACCTGGAGGAATAGTCAGACGCATGCCTGATTGTACACATCCAACTCCCCATAATATATAGGGTTCTTTTTTTAGCGCCCTAATCAGGAATTCATTTGCATAATTAACATCTTTAGGAATAATTGCAAACGACACATCTGTTCCCATCGCCCCCTCCTTGGCAAACTGTGTGTTATAAACAGTTTCTTTGGCTTTGTAAACACCTGGTGCCTGCCCTTTGCTTGTTGCTGTTACTACTTGCCATCTTAGGGGAGTCGAGACCCTGACTGACCTGTCCCTCTACAGTCTCTTCCTCTTGGGGTTTGTCTTAGTTGCTTTTCTATTGCTGTGAAGAGACACCATGACCTAGACAATTTATATTTTAAAAAAAAAAGTATTCAGGTGGGGATTTGATTTCAGTTTTAGGGGGTGAGTCTGTGACTATCATGGCAAGGAGCATGGCAGTAGGCGGATCAGCATGGTACCAAAGCAGCAGCTGAGAACTTACACCTTATCTTTAAGTTGGAGACAGAGAGAAAAACTGGATCTGGAGGGAGCTTTTGACACCACAAAGTTCATCCCCAGTGACACACTTCCTCCAATAAAGCCACACCTCCTGGCTTTCCCCAAAACAATTCCACAAACTATGAACCAAGCTTTCAAACATAGTTTATAGGCCCGTTCTCATTCAAACGACCACAGGGAAGCCCAGAAGAAAGCAGGACCTGCTAGCAAATGTCTGACTAACCACAGAGCATGGTTTGTTGGTTTTTTGTTTTTGTTTTTTTTTTGGTTTTTCGAGACAGGGTTTCTCTGTGGCTTTGGAGCCTGTTCTGGAACTAGCTCTGTAGACCAGGCTGGTCTAGAACTCACAGAGATCCGCCTGCCTCTGCCTGCCGAGTGCTGGGATTAAAGGCGTGCGCCACCATCGCCCGGCACAGAGCATGGTTATTAACATCAGCCCCCAGAACAAGGTTTCAGAGAACACATGAAACTTTACAAACATATGGGTGAATAAAGAAAACAGATCTAGTCCCACGTTCCATCAGTCTCAACAGATGTCCATACCCCACCCCAGTGTCTCAGAATCACGTGCCATGTGGTTTTGTTCATATGAAAGTCTAGGATTGAGTATCCACGGAAAGAAAGACCTCCTTAAGGGTAGGGCTATGGGAAATGGAAAGTTAAGGAGCAAT
Source organism: Microtus ochrogaster (assembly GCF_000317375.1). Classification (NCBI taxonomy): domain Eukaryota; kingdom Metazoa; phylum Chordata; class Mammalia; order Rodentia; family Cricetidae; genus Microtus; species Microtus ochrogaster. Next base: position 35,374,237 of record NC_022029.1, read on the forward strand.
AGCTAAAGGATGGAATACCTTCTTAAAATGATACAGACATTCTAAAACTGACTGATGGTCAGTCACTACACACATCTGTGACTATACTAAAGATCACTGAACTGCATATTTTTTATAGTAGATGAGATATATTCCAATCAGACTGTTTCAAAAGAATAGTCAAGAACTACCTAGAAAAAAGAATCTATGAACAGTAGATACTTACAGAAAACAAGGCTGGGTTCTCTCTGTTATCAGAAAGTCTTGAAAGATAGCAGACGTAGCTCTGGTCTGGCTGTAAGTCTACTTTACAGCATCCTTGACAGCATCAGGCGGGCTCTCTAGACATACTTTTTCAAACTGTAATGAACACAGGAGTTCTATGGTCATCTTTTAAAAATTCAATGGCTCAAGATTCTCCTCATGGCTGTAAGTTAACCGCTTTTCTTTACAGTGACCAAAATTCCCAAGAAAACAGCTAAAAGGGAGAAAAAGGCATGGTCACCTGACAAGACCTGTGGCTAGGCAAAATAATTGTGATGGTGGGGAATGGTGAAGGAAGATGGCTTACTTTATGGTGGCCAAAAAGCAGACAACGCAAGAAGGGTCCTGGGAAAAGATAAACTTCGCACCTCACCCCAGTGATGTTTCCTGAAACTAGACCCTACCTTCTAACAGTTGGGTCCATCACTAGACTACACTGGTGAACTTAGTGCCCTTGTGATCCACTCTCCAGTCTGCATCTGGGGACCAAGTCTTCAACACATGAGCTTTTTTATGATGGAATGGAAGGGCATATTTCATATCTAAAACACCCATGGCTAACACAGCTCTAACCAAAGCTGTGTTAGCATCCTTTTGTTCCCCCTGGACTCACACACCATCTACTTCCCTGAGTTGTGTAATTTCCTGAGCTAAGTAACCGTAGGCACATTTTATTCCTAACTAGGACTTCCGTTATAGTAAACTTACCCACATCCTGCTCTATGCACCAAAAGCTAAAGGGCTAAGTTAAGCTAAAAAGCTAAACGTTTCCCTTACCATTCTCCCTTAAAGCAGCTTCAAATTAGCTCATTTGTGTCAGGACCTTTTGTTTGCCCTGGTCAGCTTAGCTCTTTAGAAATGGTGCTTCCCGCCAAGGGCACACCTACTTCAGATACCGCAAACAGAAGAGTTACTTCGTGCATCCGGGTCCTAAATGTGAAACAGCCTTGCCCATCCCACCTCAGTTTTGTTTCTTTGCAGCAGATGTGGAAGCAACACTGATGTTCATTTTGAACCATGGGGATTTTCTCTAGAGAGAGAAGGCTGTGAGTAATTACCATGAAACAGGCCACCTCTAGAAAGAAAAGACACCCCTCCGCTGGCTTAGCCAGACAGAACAACTGTGAGAGATGCCTAGCATGGACTGGGTAGCCATGATGATTTACAATTCCCATCAAAAAGCATCGATGTTAGCCTTACCACTTATGATCAAACACAGTAGGACTATGGGAGATCCAGAGCCAATGCTTTACAGTGGCTTCCAGCACCTTCCCTCTTCAAATGTGCTGAGGCCACTATGACAGGAAACCAATCCAGCCCACCATTAGGAAAACCGCCATGGAGGCATCCATACATCAGTAGTACTAACTGCCGGGCCCATGAAGGAAGCCATCTTGGATTGTCTAGTTCAATACAGTCACATAGTAATCCATGTAAAAACAGCAAAGGAGCCCCTCAGTCAACCCACATGACCTTGGCAAATGACAAATGACTATGGCTTTTAACAACTACATTTGAGACATTGATATACAATAGTAGAAAAAATAGGAGGGTAAAAACACATAACATAAGGTCTCTTTAACATGACTCTTCTCTTTCAGAAATCTGAGGGGTATTAGTCAAGCTCTCCATGAAGCCTTTTCTTCCACAAATGCTTTTTCTTCCACAAATGCATGGCAATGCCACCATACACACAGGTTTTGCTGCCGTTCTGCCATATGAGGAAGGCAGTAAATGCCCCCACTTCAGGAACTCTTTAAATTTTTACTGACTCTATTCCACAGGGTACATTGTCTAAACAGCAGCAGAGATTTTAGATATTTTATTTATACTGTTGTGAGGTCCCATTCTCTTCCTGCTATGAGTGCTATGATTGGGGGTTCAAGGCTGAAAGAGTGCTAATACAGGGTACCCAGAAGGTAAGAAAGGAAATGAGGGCGATAGCCGTGAAGGGGGAGCAAGATTCCCCACCTTGACCCTCACCATGGCAAAGGTCTGGCTCGGGAGGAGAGGGACATGTGGCTCTCTGTGGTGGTTAATCTACATTTTTAATTTTACTGGGTTTAGAGTCACAGTGGAAAGACACCTTTGAGTGTGTCTATGAGTGTATTTCTAGGAAGGTTTAACTTGAGAAGGAAGGTCCAGCCTGTATGTAGATGGCAAAATCCCATGGTCTGGGGTCCCCAAGTGGATGAAAACAGAAAGAGAGTTGAGCACCAGCCTTCCTCCCTCTCTGCTTCCCGACAACAGACGCAATGAGCCAGCTACTTCTACAGCCCTGCCTTTCCCTCCAGGATATCTCCAAATACCAGCCAGGCTCAACACAGACTCAACTTCCTTACATTGCATTTGTCACAACAAGGAAAAAAATAACTAATAGGAGATTGTTTCACCTATAATTATTGTTATTGTTTGAGTTAGGTTTGGTTGGGTGTTAGGACACTGGAGATAGAAAACAACACCTTACAAATATTAGGCACTGAGCTATATCCCCATTTAAAAAAAATGTCTAGTTTTGAGAGGAGAGAAATGAGATCAAAAGCTAGTTTTGAGAGGAGAGAAATGAGATCAAAAGCTGAAGGAGAGTGACTAAGCCCAGTCTAGATGCTTTCGAGGTTAGGAAGGAGACCTTGCTGATGGGGTTTCTTCCCTTCCTTACTCTGTCACACACTGCCATGCATACAGAGAACCACTCCCTTCCTCAGATGGGAGGAACATTAATGACGCCTCATTCTCAGTGAAGACCCAGTCATCCTGTAAGGTCCTCTGGCAAGCCAAGCACTGTATGAGCACCCCGCCAGAACAAAGGCCACCATCTTAGTAGTGATTGTGGGTGGAGGAAAAGATGCAAAAATTCTCTTCCCCCGTCTCTGCAAAGAATCGGTTCCAAGACAACTCCCAGAACTTGGGTGTCAAAAGAACCTCAAGTGCTCAAGTCTCCTCTGTAAAATGGCGTAGTAGGGACTGAAAAGATAGTTCAGCAATTGCTTCAAGTGCTGGTTGCTCTTGGAGAGGGTCAGGGTTCAGTTCCCAGCACCCACACAATAGCTCACAACATTCTGTGTCTCCATTCCAGAGGATCTCAACCCTCTTCTACCCCTGTAGGTGCCAGTCATACAAGTGGTGCTCATACATACATGCTGGCAAAACACACATACACATAAAATAAAAGTAAATAAGTCTTTAAAGGGAATGTGATCCATTTACACAACAGATACCACTCAGCAGTAAAAAACAACGACATCTTGAAATTTGCATGCAAATGGATGGAACTAGAGAAAAAACATCCTGAGTGAGGTGGCCCAGACCCAGAAAGACAAACATGGCAGGTACTCACTCATAAGTGGATATTAGAAATAAAGCAAAAGATAAACAGTCTATAGTCCATGATCCCAGAGAAGCTAGGTAACAAGGAGAACCCTAAGAGAAACATACATGGATCCCCCTGGGAAGGGGAAATAGACAAGATCTTCTGAGAAAATTGGGAGCATGGGGGTGGGGGGAGAAGGGAGGACAGAAGGGGGTAGGAGGGGAGAAGGGGACAGGGAAGGAGAACTTGAGGGAATGGGATGGTAGAGATGGGGGAAGGAACAGAGAGGGAGAGCAAGGAAAGAAATGTCTTGATTGAGGGAGCCATTGTGGGGCTAGCAAGAAACGTGGCACTAGGGAAATTCCCAGGAATCCACAAGAATGACACCACTCAGACTCTAAGCAATAGTAAAGAGGGTCCCTGAACTGGTCTTCCTCTGTAATCAGCTCTTAATCAGACCTTAATTGACATCATATAACCTTCATCTAACAACTGATGGAAGCAGATGCAGAGATCCACAGCTAAGCACTGGGCTGAGCTCCCAAAGTCCAGTAGAAGAGAGGGAGGAACGATAATATGAGCAAAGGGGTCGAGACCATAATGGGGATGCCCACTGAAACAGCTTACCGGAGCTAACGGGGACTCATTGACTCCAGACTGACAGCAGGGGAACCAGCATAAGGCCAGACTCTGAATGTGGGTGACAGTTGTATGGCTGGGGCAGTCTGTAGGGCCACTGGCAGTGGGACCAAGATTTATTCCTGCTGCTTGAACTGGCTTTTTGGAACCCATTCTCTTTGGAGGGATACCTTGCTCAGCCTAGATATAGTGGGAAGGGCCTTGGTCCTGCCCCAAAGTGATGTGCTAGACTTGTTGACTCCCCATGAGAAGCCTTCCCCTCTCTTAGGATGGGAAGTAGTATGAGGGGAAGGTGGACGGAGCAGGAGGAGAACAGGGATTGGTATGTAAAATGAGAAAAGTTTTTTTAAAAAAAAATAATGCATAATTAAAAATAAATCCTTCCTTGTATCCCAAAAGTTCCACTTCTAGGTATACACTCTGTAGAAAAAGATTCTCACGTGGGTCTCAGCAAAGATGTGCATTCCATCATGTTCTGTAGTGAGGAAAACATGTTTAGCAAACAGTAAAGCTAGATAAATTGGGCTTTATTTGTACACTGTGACACAATGGAGAAGCTAAAATGAATGAACTAGATCTGTTAGTATCAAGATGGATCAACGGCAAAAAAAAAAAAGTTTGGTTTAAAATTCTTTTTAAGCACAGGAGTTGACTGTGTAGCTCATTCATAGAGCGCTTGTGTAATAGTGGAAGTCCTGAGTTCTAGTCCCAGAACCTCATGCATCCTTAACTACTTAATGAGTTTGAAAGTAAAAGGATAGAAGCTTTGAAGTGTGAAGGCAGAACAGCGGCTCTCGGCCTGTGGGTTGCGACCTCTTCAAGACCAGCAGAAATATCAGATGTGTACATTAAGATTCCTGACACTAGCAAAGTTGCAGTTATGAAGTAGCAAAGAAAATAATGTTGTGGTTGGGGTCAGCACAGCATAAGGAACTGTATTCCGGGATGCAGCATTGGGAAGGTTGAGAAGCACTGATGAAGAACATAGCACATTTTTTTTTTTTTGGTTTTTCGAGACAGGGTTTCTCGAGAGAACATAGCACATTTTATGATGCTGATACACACTGATGTAGCACACGGGTTAATAAGAAAGTCTAGCACCCCCCAAAACAGCGCATGTTCTTCCAGAATAGTAAAAGTAATTCTAATAACAAGAAACGTGTACTATAATGTTATGTTACTAACTCCCTCCAAAAGGGAAGAAAAAAGAAGAAAGTGGGGGGATAGAATGTTAGACTTCTACTAATTACAGATAAAAGAAAAAAAAAGGAAAAGAATGTTAGACTTCATAACTATACTACCACATGGCAAAGGAAAGAGGAGAAAATAAAGACAGAAAATGTTAATCTCTAAAAACAGTAATTCTTAGCAAATCACACAGTTGGTACACGGGTGTTGACTGAATTATTGGTTTGTTTTCTTTCAGTTTTCTTGTATGTTTAAATTATGCTAAGCTTTTAAAACTGAAAATGACAGGCATGACTGAGAGCGTAGCTCATGGTAGTGTGCTTCTCTGGCGTGCAGGAGGCCCTTGGTTTCATTCTCAGCACCACTAAAAGGAAGGAAGGCAGGAGGAGAGGGAGGGGAAGAAGGCAGAGAGGTGTGGGGAATAGAAGAAAGGGATGAGAAGGGAAGGGAAGAAAGGGGGAAGGCAGGAGGGAAGGAGGGAAGGAGGGAAGGAGGGAAGGAGGAAGGAGGGAAGGAAAACGATGGCTTACCCACCTGTAAGGGACTTCACTCCCTCTGATAAGATGCCTCGCTTCACTGGGACCATCTTGGACTTATTAATGACTCACAGATAACTAAGCTCATCCTAGAAATCAATGCTAATAGATGCCTCTCCTCATTCCCATACAAACTCGTCTTCCGCATCACATGCAAGCATTGTCTTTGGTCTCTGCCAGATGACATTAGCCCCAGGAGAAGGCATACGAGGGAAGTGGGGAATGTAAAACCAAAGCCTGGTAAGATGTGAAGAAACACTCTCGTTACAGCCCACTCTGGAGCACTCTGTGTTTCTGTCACCTCAGGCATTCGGATTCGCTCTGAGCTTCTCCTCCAGACACAAGTCATTTAGCCAGCCGACAAGAGGAACAATTACCGCCGGCTTTAAAGATGGGTGGATTTCTCTGGCGTCTATTTGCCGGCAGTTCTGGCTCTCTGACAAATCAAGTCAGACCAGTTTGTACCCTAAAGGATAAATGGGAAGATGTGATTGTTTTCTGGTTCAACAGAGAAGCACTTCGTTTCAAAGGACTGTTGCCCATCTCTTCTGAGAGTCGCTGAGAAGCCTCAGGTCTGTGGAGCGCGAACCGTGGGCTCCCAAGAGGATGGATGACTGCCATGGCTTCTCCCCTGTGTTTGGGGGACAGAGATGGGAAACTGAGAAAACAGAAAGCTGTCACTGACAGGACCACCACACAGCTCATGTTAAGAAATGTTTCCTTTGCCTCCTCAGAAGCAGTGAGTCTTAAAACACCTGCTAGAGGTTCCAGAGAAAAGAATCCCAATTCTACTGGAAGCAAGTTCTAGAAAAGCTCGTCTATTTGATGGGCTAAACAGGAGGGTCACTGCAGCCCAGAAGTTCAAAAACAGCCAAGAGCAACAAAGTGAGAAGGAAAGAAAAAAAAAAAAACCCAGAAGGAAGTTGTGGGGGAGGGCAGAGCAGCCAGGGAGATGACCTTCCTTTGGTAAGATGGCATGGGAACAAGTGCCTGTGACCTCAGCATTGTGGAGACAAGACAGGACAATCCTACAGATCACTGCCCAGCTAACCTAGCCAAGAGAATGTGCTTCAGGCTCACTGAGAGACTTGCCTCGGAATAAGTCCCAGAAGTCGTTGAAGAAGAGGGAGCAGCAAGATTGTAGGAGCTAAAAGAAGTGTTATGATGCCTGCAGGGAAGCTCTTTACTGTACATGGCAAGGTCATTGTGCACAGGAACTCACAATGGCTGGGATAGCAGGCACAATACCTGAACCAGGTCTAGCCAGCCAAAAATCCCAGCATCCACAGGAGAGGTACTCACGAAGTCCCACCCCAGATGCTATTAACAACTGCTGAGGAGGAAGAGTAAGTTTTCTTCAGGGATGTGGTCCCTAAAAGGCTGCTCAGGCTCCAATAAATGATCCTACACTCAGGCACATACAGACAGCACTAAGTGAACTTAATGG
>NC_022029.1:35381699-35405035 GCF_000317375.1 Microtus ochrogaster
AGAGAGAGAGACAGAGAGAGAGACAGAGAGAGAGAATGAAATTGGGAGGGAGAAGTTTTGGAGGATAGGAGAAAAATTTGGAAGGGAGAGGAGGTTTGATCCAAACACATCGAATGCACGCATGTGAATTAATGCAGTTAAATGGGTAGAACTAAAAAAAAAAAATTCACGCTGAGTGGGGTAACCCAGACCCAGAAAGACAAATATGATATGTATTTGTTTATATGTGGATAGCTGTTAAATCAGTGATAACCATGCTACAATCCATAGAACCACAGAGGTTAGGCATAGAGTAAGGTATTAGCATGGAGAAATAGATCTCCCTAGGAAAGGGTAATAGAATAGACAGTTATGGACAGTTGGGTGGGTGGATGGATAGATGGACAGACAGACGAACAGATCAATGGGAATGCCAGAACAAGAGAAACAGTGGGGAAGGTGAGGGAAAAGGGGGATGAGGGTGGGAATATAGGGAGAGACATCTAAAATTAAGGGCCATTTGAGTGGTAATATGGAAAACTAATATGGTAGAAATATATATATGTAGCAGATGTAAATTAAATTGCCAAATAATAAGGGAGACCGAGCCCCAACCGTACATCTCTTGTCTTCAAATGAAACTTATAAGACTGGGAATGGGTTATATCTAATTAAGTTGTTAGCTAAAGGAAGTCTGATGGGAACCTCCCAAATAACCCCAGGTTGTTGCCAAGACTACAGGTTGCCTTCCACAAACTGACAATACTCAAGACCCCATTGCTGAAGACAACACCTGCACAACTCACTGAACAAAGAGAAGTCAAGCTGGTGCCTACACAGAGCCTTCTCCTCATGTGCAGTCTTTGGTTCAGGAAGGTACTCTGTGCACTATTGATGGAGAAACAGAAGCACCAGCCCAGCTACAAATGTTTTGATTTACGGAGTGTCCTGCCTGCAAGATACGCTAGTGCAAAGGTGGCACAAAGCTTATGGGGTAACCAACCAATATCTGACTTGGGTTACGGCCCCTCCACAAGATGGAACTCATTCCTGGCACTGCTTGGGTAACCAGGAAGCTGAGACTAATTAGCCCAGGAACTTAGGGCAAAACCAAACACTGCTGTTCTACTAAAAAGAAAAAGACGCAATAAAATGATTCCTGATGAATTCTGCTATGCTCACAGATCAATGTGATGCTCACCCATCATCAGAGAAGCTTCCTCCTGCAGCAGATGGGAGCAAATACAGAGACCCACAACCAGACAATATGTAGGGAGTGAGAGACCTTGAAACACTCAGCCCTAAACAGGATGTCTTCATCAAATCCCTCTCCTCACGGTTCAGGGAACCCTGCAGAAGAGGAGGCAGAAAGAGCATAAGACGCAGGTAGAACGGAGGTCAGCGAGGGAAAAAGGCCTTTGTGGTCTCCTGGGAATGGGGTGAAAAGGAAGGAAAGGCCCGGCAGGTGGCCTACTATAGGGTTGGGGACAAGACTGGGGAATTGGGATTGGAGGACAAAAAGGACAGTGAAGATTGCCTACCTGCCGTGGTCGTTTGATCTCCAGGTACAGAGTACCTCTGGGTATTGGCAGCTGAGATAAAGGGATGGGATGGGGGAGGAAGGCTGGGTACTGTCAGAATTTTCAGAGTCCCCAGAGAATAGAGGTAGAGAGGAAAGACAGCCCCTAGAGGCTTTGGTTTCTAATTAATTGCTTGGATATTTTTAAATCCTAATTTTTAGCAGCTCTTTGTCAGTTATCTGAACATCAGATTGACATGTTTTAGTGAGCTTCTTGCGAGGCATAGGGAAAGTGTTCCTGGGTCATTTCCATTTACCTTGACAATGGTGCCATTTGTGCCCCTCCTTCTACTCTGAAATCACATTTACCTCTGCTCCTCTCTATCACACTCGACGTTCATTCAGAAACACAACACTGTACGTTATCATTGGATCTTAAGTGTCTCCCAAAGGCTCATGTCGTAAAGGCTTGGTCCCTAAGAGCACTGTTGGGAGATGGCCAGACTTCAGAAGATGGAGTCTGCCTAGAGAAAATGGGCCATCGGAGATCTACCTTGAAGAGTCTGTTCTCTTTCTCCGCTTGCCTCCTCTGCCTGCAGTCTTCTTCCACTGCACACCAGTCATATCGTTCTATCGGCCACGGACCCAAAGCAATCAACAGGGTCAGGCAACCATGGACTGAACCCTCGGAAGCTACGAGACAAAACAAGCGTTTCCTCTTTTAAAAAGTTGCGTGATCTCAGATATTTTTGTCACAGGGACAGAAACCTGACCAGCGTGGTGTAGAAATGGATGAGAAGTCGGAGAGAGAGAGTTTGAGTTCTCTCCGCGGGGTCAGCCAGCTGTGAGTGTGAGCCATCTACTTCTTTCTGAATTTTGAATTCTTCCTGTACAAAGTGACAATCATTTTTCAAGCTCTGCTTATTTTGCCAGTCTATGAAAAGCTAGAAAATGAATGTGAAGTTATGTTAACCTGTTAAGCAGCAGAAAGAATTGCACATGCTGCTGTTGACTGGTTATGTTTTTTTCTGACGTCTGTAATTTTTGAATGAACACAGAAGAGTCTAGAGCGACCACACTAATGTGGAATACTGCTTTCACCGTACTGCTATTAACAGGACTCACACTGGGAAAAGCACCATTGGCGACAATTACAAACATTACTGGCAATGGTGGACTCATGAACTGAAGTTGGAAAGTTTCTGACGCATACTGTAATTTTGATCTGCAAATTGTTCGTCGCTGTCACACAGCATAAGCCTAACAAATCCAAAACCATTCTGAAACTGAAAGCTGACCAAGATCAAAATCCACGGTCTCTGCAGCCTCACCTCCCATGGTTTCAGTTACCCGAATTCAACAGCAGAAATAAAATCTGTCTGTATGTGGTGGTTTATAGTGAAGATCCAGAATCACCTAGACATGGAGCCTCACTCATGACTGCAGGATTTTCTTCATCTAGTTAACTGAGGATGGAGAAGCCACCCTGCGTGGGGGCAGCACTGGCTCATGGGTGGGGTCTTCTGTGGACTACAAAGGAGAAGCAGGAATGACCAGCCTCGCCATCTTCCTCTGCTCCCTTACCACAGGCACAGTGTGACCAGCTGCGCCAGCTCCCGAGGCCATGACTTTGCTGCCACAGTGAACTGTACCCTTGAACTGTGAGCTGAAATGAAACCCTCCTCTCCTAAGTGCCTTTTGTGAGTGCAGTTTACCATAGCAGTCGAGCGAATAACTAAAGACTGTACCATGAAGTCTCTTGACATTCTCTTGTCACGCAACTTTTATTGTAGAATATTAATGTAATTGTTCCAGTTTATGTTACTCTCTTACCGTGCCTGTTTTAAAATTATATCTTATCATAGGAATGTGTGTGCGAGAGAAAACATCATATACACAGGTCTGGCACTCTCCATAGCTTCTGGAATTCACTGAAGGGCTACAGAAGATTCCTTTGTTGGTTTGTTAACAATATTTATATTTGGTACTTGTTTTTTCTTAAATTAAAGAAATACTATGAAACCAGCAATAAATTTGCATTTGTTTCTTTTTATTTAGAAAATATAACTATGAAAATTATTTTAAAATTTGGTATTTTCTGGCTTTATGTTAAAAGCCTCAAACTAAAGCCTCGTCTATTAAAACTGTGTTGCAATTAAGCACATAATCCTCCTGCCTCAACCTCTGCAAAGCTGGGATGCCAGACCTATTCCTCCACAACCAACCAGAGGTGGTTTCTGCCTCGAAGCGTTTTTCTGTTTGTTCAGTAGAGGCTGATAGCTACCGTCACTGTTATCCACTGTGTAGCCCTAGCAGATATGATGCTCACACGGTAAACTGTAAATAGTTCATTTGCAACAAGCATCTCCTGCTGTGAGAGCCCTAGGAACACCCCGTTTCACATCCTTGAGCAATTTGGAGATGATTAATCACCACTCCTGCTTAGAGGATGCAAATATAAGCAACTTGGGAAAAATGCACTTATCGATATTAATGGGATTTATTTTTGGATTTTTAAACAGTACGCAATCTTCCTAGCTACGGTAAGACCAGAACTCTGAGGCCCTTTTGTCCCAGGGAAGCTAATGTGCCTGAATCTTACTTGTCCTCAGCCTAGTTCTCCAACACTCTATCTGTTCAAACCTTTCTCAGACCACCTATTCTGACTCCTCCTACTCCGTCCCAACTCAAATGACTCCTCACTTCCCCTAAGCTGCCGCAGCCATTCACACACAAATCTATACATATGGTTTAGGCCCTTCGGATTTTATGTTTCCTGAGGACCATGACCCCATCATTCATATTTCTGTCTCTCTGTGTGCCCATGTAAGTCCACAAGGCACCCATATGGTGCGTAGCGCACAGTACGTGTATTATACATATTAACTGATATAACAGCCATCATGCATTCATCCAGTAACAATCTATTAATTACTTCCTGTGGGACAAGCATGTGCCAGACCCTGAAACTAGAAAGTCTTAACGAGGGTAAATAAGACACAGCCTAGGGAAGGAAACAGCCATGTTGCTACAACTACAGCATGCTGTGATGAATGCGCCCTGATTAAAAATATGCAAAACAGCCAGGAAACATGGGGAGAAAGAAGCTGACTGTAGCCAGAGCAGTTGAGAAAACCACTCAACAGAGAGAGAGAGACGGAACCAGCGAGTGAAATAGTCTAAATGCCAGGGTCACTGAGTTTCACCTTGAGCTGGCAGGCAGGAGGCCTGTCTCAAGTGTCGCCACAGGAGAAAGTCCGTTGGTGCTGAGTTTTGGGATGCCTGAGCTGGTGGCTCCGTCAGTCCTAACCGCAGGCCCTCGTTCGGGTCTGCTGTTCCCGTTCGGGACTCTGGAGAATTTCGAGTAACTGATGGTGAGTTCCCAAGAACTGCTCGTTCTTTTCAGCGCAGCAGACGAAGGCAATCACGTTCTCTGAATACAAATTTGCTTTTGCAGACTTTCACATAGGCGCCCACAGTAAAACAAATGCTGTTAATTAGTTTGGGCTTAAGGACTAACAGCATTTAATTTCTCCTCCCTGCCAGCACACACGCGGACCATGAAATAGGGCCATTTTCACAAGGAGTCAGAAGGAAAATTTGAGAGGAATTTTGTGCACAGCTGATGGAGAGACCACAGCCTTTGGGGTTTATGAGGTGAGGCCTCAGGTGTTTCAGGCTGTTTGGATGGAACTCACTAAAGAGCCCAGGGTAGCCTTGAACTCCTGATCGTCTTCCCTTAGCCTCCCCTGTGCAGAGACTATAGGAATACACCACCATTCCTGGCTGCATCATGGTTTTGTATTTGAAATCATCCTTTCTAAAAAAAAGAAATGTACCCAGCAGAAATTCTTTCAGCATCTTAGTCCATGTGGCACTTCTGTAGTATAATGACAGAGACTAGGCAAATTACAACGCAGAACTATGCAGTCACATATACTGGAGGGTGGAAGCCCCAAGTCAAGATATCACAAGTACAGCTGTCCAGCTGGGCTGTTCCATACTTTCAAGATGGTGCCCCGCTATAATAACCTCCCAAAAGGAAGAATGCTATGTTCTCATGGAGCAAGAGGAAAGGACCTTTGCCAGCTGCCTCCTGCATACCCTGTCACCTTCATTTCCTAAAGGTGATTTGGTGGCACTGGGAACCAAGTTTGAACGGGAATTTTGGAGGAAACATCATCATTCAAGTCATTGTGGGTGCTTTCTTAAGGCAGCCCTCAGTAAGTGCTCGCTGGATAAATGGGTGAATGTCTCCAGGGGGCTCTGCAGAGACCGCTGGTTTATGCGTGAGAAGATGACACGCAAGAAGGAAGAGAGGGTCTGTCCCTGTCATAGCCGTGCCAGTATGGCATGCGGACCCTTTCTCAAAATAAATCCATAGTGAGAAAAGGACAAACAAAAAGTAAAGATGGACCAAGATGGACTTTAGTTCTTAAAAGAAAAGTTTAGCCCACAAAACATAGCCACGAGAACCAATGAGATGCTCAGAGGGCTCTTGCTGCTTAGCATAATGGCCTAAATTCAATCCCCAGACCCACATGGTAGAAGAAGGAAGGAGGAGAGAACCCCACAAGTTATTCTCTGACCTCCACACACAAGCTGTGACATGGACACACACACGTGCACACGCACACATACAAAATGAACGAACAAATGTAACTTAATATAAAAGAGACAAACAGCAATCTCCCTGAAGTTCAGGAACAGGAATGAAGACAGAACTCAGCACTGATGTTAGGAGAAGCAGATGCCTTGCTGTGAGACAGGGACCAGCAGAGTATTTTCAAGATACAAGGCAAGAGTACACCAAAGGAAGACCCTAAAAAGAAAGGTGTTAAGCCCAGAGATAGAACAGTATATGATACAGAAATAGGAGAGACAAAAGAAAAAATGCAGCTAGCTAATGGTTTTCAGGATAATCAAAGAGTTTTTGTATTGCCAGCCCACAAGCCTAAGACAGTCTGGAAGGGCAAAGCGATATTGCAGGGCCCAAGAACTTGCCATGCATAAGGAGCAATCACCGTCTCTCAAATACTGGTTCCCACCCCACCCCAGCTCCCAATCTACTGCTTCATTAACCTGGCAAAATAAGCACCTTCTATATATAAATCATATATAAGCAATACGCAGGACTCTGAGGGTAGAGAAGCCATCATTTCCCTTTTTAATGACAATAGTTTACTGAATTAAATTTGATGACGAGAGACAGTAACTGCCCACTTTTAATTCCTTTTTGGAAGGTTTTCACTTCGACCAGAATCTTTTTCAGGTCACCTTGAACAAATCACAGCTCTTCTCTGGACCAGAGACTCCCTCCTCTTCTTTCTTCCCTGTGACAACATAGAGGAGGAATTCTGCCCCCGTGCACCGCAGGACTGAGGCTCGGAGCAGTTTGAGACTGTCTGTAGCACTCGTCACCCGTGACAGACCCACAGCAAGAGAAGCAGACAGGTGCCTCAGCTCCCAGAAGTTGGCTTCAGACCCATGCAAGCCGCTTGCCAAAACCAACCAGACCAGCCCTCTGGGAACCAGACACATAGGAAGGCTGGGAGAGGTTCCTACTCCCCTGGTCCTCGTCCAATAGTGTTACAACCGCTCCTGTTGCCTGTGCATGCACGAGTTATTCTTGCAGCTGGGCCAAGACCACTGAACTTGAAAGAATGAGCCCCACGTGCTCCATGATAAAGTCTGGCAGCAAGCCTGGGAACTCCCTCAACAGGCCGCGGGCATGGATGGTCCTGCATGGAACTGGTTTGCGAGGACTACGCTTGTTCACTGCCATCCTCATCTGGAGATGCTTTTTCTCATCTGCCACTGGTGCCTCTCCTGCTGCTCGTCAAAGTGCGTTTATCAGGGCCACGTGCAAACTCACAGAAGATGGAATCTGCTTGAGAGAATCCATCTTTCTTTAGGTCGCCTACCACGATATGAGTCCTTCGTTTTCACCTTATGGTCAGAGAGGGATAGAGAAAGACAGTTGAAGCTCTCTTCTGGAGGGAGCACACAGGGGTGTGTGTGTGTGTGTGTGTGTGTGTGTGTGTGTGTGTGTGTGTTGCGTTTAAGAGAAGAGTCTTACTGATACCAGGATTCATTATAGTCTGGTGGGAGGAGGTGTCTGGGGCCAGGGGCATAGTCAGAAGCATAGAGCCCAAAAGGTCCATCCTCACATGGAATCAGGAGCAGTTCTCACGGGCCAGAGTAGACAAGGGCCAGGAGCCCCACATGCCAGGTCCATCCAGAGCAGGACAAAAGGAAGCCAAGGGTTCTTTTCCTGGGTTGTCCTTTACCTGCAAAAGATACTGGGGATTAATGAGAGCTAGCCAAATGAGCAAATGAATATTTTTGATGAAGCCAAAAATAAAATCCCCCCCCCTTTTTTTTTTCTTTAAATGGGTCTGAGTGTTTTGCCTGCATGTATGTCTGTATACCATGTGTGCCCGGTGGCTGCAGAAGTCAGAGAGGGTGTCAGATCTCCTGGAAGTGACGTTTCAGCCTCTTTTGAAAAGTATTAAAAAGATAAAAATTAAACCTGGCTATACTATTTGGAGACGTGATGTTTGCGAGGTAACTAAGTGAGGCCAGAAGGATGGAGCCCTAATCCAAGCAAGACTGTGGCTTTGTAAAAAAGAGAAAAACAGACTTAAGCTCAGTGTTGTACCTCCCAAGTAATCTCCTATACCTCCCAGGACACAAAGAAGTGCCTACAGGGTGATTGACAGCTGCTCAGTCATGAACTTCTGAGCCCTCACAACTGCCAAATAAACCTTTGTTCTTTATAAATTGCTCAGCCTGTGGTAATGTGTTAGAGCAATAGAAAATGAAAGAAGTAATGGGGATATTTTTTTTTCTCTTTGTGCTCAGTCACTTTTCTGACTTAACCGTGTGCGGGTAAGCATATGGACAGTGCTAAAGATAGCCCACACCAATGATTTCTACCGCTACCTTCAAATATTGCCGTTCACAGTTGCTAAGGGCTGGGACCACTGTCTACAGATTGCTGAGGGGGTGGCCAACTGTTTGCGTTTTGTTTACCGTTGCTTTGGGTGAGTCAGAGAGTCATGCATTATTCATAAGCTTCAGGCCTGAAGTAAATTCCCTCATATAATCTGCACATAGGACATTCCCGTCCCGAACTGAAGCAAACAGCAGCGCACGATGACACCCAGGGACTACCTTATGGTTTCAACTGTGGGCTAATGCTCAGGGAACTAGAAACAGAAATGCAGGCATTAAGTCGGAGTCCCGCCAAGGTGTCTTATAAATTGATATCAGCCATTGCTGTGTATAAAAGAAAGTCACATAATGCTATGATTAAGTTTAAGTGTCAACTTGCTTGGGCCCCAAGGTACCCAAGACATTTGGTTAAGCAGCATTCTGAGTCTAGAAGTTGAGAGTGTTTACTGATGAGCATTTCAACTGGTAGACTGAGTTACGTGCTCTGCCTAGTGTGGATAGGTCCCATCCACATCACTGAAGGAAATAAAACAATAATAATAGGCTAGCCTTGAACTCCTGATTCTTTTGCCTCAGCTTCCCAAGTTCTAGGATCACCAACCTGCTCAGTAAAATTTCTTCCTTTTTGCTTGCATCATCTTCGAGCTGAGCACTGCTATTGGTTTTCTCTCGGACTCAGATATGACTGTATACCATTGGCTAAGTCTCCTACTTGCCAATGGCAGAGCTTTGGAGATCTCCATAATTTGCATAATCCAGTTTTCTTATAGTAGGTCAATATATTGATAGATGATTGATAGATAGATAGATATAGATGATAGATAGATAGATAGATAGATAGATAGATAGATAGATAGATAGATAGATAGATAGATAGATAGATAGATTAAAAATATTAGATTGACAAACAGGTACAGAGACACAGTTATGAATCCTGTCATATTTCAGTCGATGACAGACTTATTTGACAGTCACTTCACAAGATTACATGGAGTGGAAAATTGCTTTCACCTAACTGAGTTCATAGCCATGGTAACATGATGGCACAACATACTACTCAAAAAGATAACAGACAGCTATGTTCCTGAGTTGCGTTTTCTACGCTACTGTTTTCATTGTTATGTTTGGATATACTCCCATGTATAGAAACAGTCTTTAGGGCTAGGAGTATACCTCAGTGGTAGAGCTCTTGCCTAATATGCATTGGGCATGACCATCAGCACCACAAAATACATACTTGCACACACACACGCAGTTTAACAATAAACCCTATTAATGCTAGCAGTAGCTTCTATAGCTCACATTTCTTGCATCTTTGAGTGTGTGTGTGCACGAGTGCATGCGTGCATGCGTGCGTGAGACAAGAGAGGGAGAGAGAGTGATATATTTGGGTGCAGATGCATATGCATGAGTATGACACCCAGAGATCAATATTTGGCATCTTCCTCAATAGCTTTCCATCTTGCTTCTTTTGAGACAGCGTTTCTCACTGAACCTGGAGCTCATGAATTCAGCTAGCCCAGCTGGCAAGTGGACTGTCTCTCCACCCACGAGCATTGAAGCTACAGACACACGACACTATGCCTGTCTTTTACATGGATGTTGGGAATCTGACTCAAGTCCTCATGCTTGCACAGAAGACGTTTTGTTGACTGAACCATCTTCCCAGTCTCTTAATGCATTTTTTAATTACATGAAGAGAACACATCAGTTGATTGGTCTATGCTGTCTAGGTTTGTGTAAGTAGATTATGATTTGCACAATGACAAAATTGCTTCTTAATTTCCTCTGACTATACCTTGTCACCAAGTAGTGTGTTACCATGGATATTTATGGAGAAAGACGTGGTTAAACACCTATTGATTATCTTTCCCTGAATATACATTCATTATAAGTCATTATAAAATTATGTTTTGAAGCCTATCACCCAACCTAAGGAACAGTTTCATATTGTTCTTTCTTCTATCCTCTTTCCCAGAACATCTTTTTAATATTCTGATGATTTCCCATTCTGTTGATCTTGTCTTTTGAACAGTTTTTTAAAGGACACTTAGACCAGGGTATAGCTCGGTGGTAATGTGCCTGTCTAGCACATGTGAGACCCTGAATTTGATTCCCAATACTGTAAGAGAAAAAGACAAAAAGAAAAGCTGTCTTTCCCAGCCCTTCTATACTCTGATGCCCACAAGTGATTGAGATTCTACCAAGAAAATACATCCACAGTGAGCTGATTCCAAACTGAGATCAATGGGGGAGCGACAAGACTGGAGTAGTATGTATTTCTAGCCGGAACTAGAACCGCTGCTTGTGTTGGATTCCCTATACTAACAGATGCTGTAGCTCTGACCATTTGTGAGCGTGGAAGTACACAGAATACCTTTTGGCTTCCCTAGAGTCTGCCAATACAGCCTTAGCAACGACTCTTCAAATTCCCTGCCCCTTAATAAATTCTTTTCTCCTTAAAGTAACCAGAAGAAATTCATTGACCGCAACTAAGAAACCCTGGCCAATAAAAGAAACTAGAGCAGAAGTAATTGCAAACAAACAAACTTCAAAGACATGCTCTCCTTATATTGGCTGGATGACCTAGTTGTTTGAAGTGACTGCTTGGGTATCATTAAGTGTGGGGCAATTGTAATTCATGGTATATAAAGTGGTAAAGCAGCTGCTTGCCTGATTAACTGTGATCGCTTTGAATAAAACATCTGCCAAAGTAGAGATTTGGCTTCCATTTTGATTGCTACACTAAAGCATGGTGTGGACTGAGGAGCGTACAACCTATGGAGTGGGATGGCTGACTCCATTAGTGTCGGTGACTTCTTCAAAACATGAAGACAGGTGGAGAGGGACCCAAGAGGAGCTGGAAGAGGGGAATGGGTATGATTAAATCAAAACAACACTGAGATTCCATTTTACACCTGTCAGAAAGGCCAAGATCAAAATCACGGATGACAGCTTATGCTGGAAAGGATGTTGGGTAAAGGGAACACTCCTGCAATGCTGGTGGGAGTGCAAAATGGTACAGCCCCTTGGGAAATAAGCATGGCAATTTCTCAGAAAATTAGAAAACAATCTACCTCAAGACCCAGAAATACCACTTTGGGGTGCATGCCCAAGGACATGTACTCAACTATATTCATAGTAGCATTATTTGTAATAGCTAGAAACTGGAAACAACCTAGATGCCCGTCAACTGAAGAATGGATAAAGAAAATGTGGTACATTTACACAATGGAGTACTACTCAGCAGTAAAAAAAAAGAATAATGACATCTTGAAATTTGCAGGCAAATGGATTAATCTAGAAAAAAACGATATTGAGTGAGTAACATAGACCCAGAAAGACAAATATAATATGTACTCATTCATAAGTGGCTTTTAGACATAAAGCAAAAAAAACCAGCCTACAGTCCACAACCCCAGAGAACCTAGACAACAAAGAACCCTAAGAGAGACATACATGGATCTAAATAGGAAGGAGAAAAATACAAGATCTCCTGAGTAAATTGGGAGCATGGGGTTCACAGGAGAGGGTAGAAGGGGAGAGGGGAGGAAAGGAGGGGAATGGAGAAAAATCTATGGCTCAATAAAAACAATTTTAAAAAAGAAGAAAAAAAGAATCATGAAAAGAAGCTAGTGTGTGAACTTCTCATAAAATTAACAAGAACATTATTCTTAAAAATAAAATTAAAAGATCAAAGAAAGCTGAACAGATGGCTCAACAGTGAAAAAGAACATATACAACTTTTGCAGAAACCTGAGTTCAATTCCTACCATTCACAATGGACAGCTCAGGACTACCTATAACCCCAGCTCCGAGGGCGACTAGCACTTCTGGCTTCTTTGGGAGCTCAGACACACATGCAGAAACACACACACACATACACAAAATTAAAAATAAAAACAGATCCTGAAAAATATTTAAAAAGGAGAGGAAAACAAAATAAAAAAATAAAATCTCTAAAACTGAAGAGAACATAAATAAAAAAATAAAATCTCTAAAACTGAAGAGAACATAAAAATGGATTGAAGTGGAGTGAGGGGAGTCCAGTCTATACGGGCTTGCCATGCAAACATGAGAGCCTGAGTTCAGATCCACATCACTCTCATAAACAGCTAGATCTTACACATGTCTATTATCCCAAGGCTGGGGAAACAGACAGGAAGGTTCACGGGGCTTGCTGGTCAGCCAGTCTAGCCAAATCAGTAAACCCAGGTTAAGTGAGAAAGCTTATCTCAAAAGAGTAAGGTGAGAGCAATTGAAGAAAACACCTGATCGTGACCTCTGACCTCACCACCCACCCACAATAAGGGTTTAAAGCATTAAATTCTCATATGAAACAGTTATTAGAAAAACAGGGTGCTTCTGGGTCTCCACTGAAGTTTATTTTTGTTTTGTGTTGTTATGGCCTTAAAAATCAAACCCGGGATTTTGTGCCTCTAACAATGCACTCAACCATGGGACACATTTTCCAGCCCAAAATTTGTAATCTTTTAGAGTCACAGAACTGCAGAAACCAAAACTAAATGCAGAATAAAATCAGGTCAGTTACTCAGTTTCTATACAGGATTGGATTTATGTCCTCACAGATCTCTTATATGAAAGCTAGGGCATAACTTAGGAAAGGAAAAGCCACCAGAATCAGAATAAGAGCATTTGGGAGGACCCGGAGGACTTGATGCCCCCATCACTGAATTTCATATACCAAAAAAAGACCTTCTAATGACCTCCCATGAAGCACTTGCTTCATATAAGAGTTCCAGCTCTCCTTGGGCCTCTCTCCTGTGACTTTCTCTCCATCCAAACACAACCATTTCCAAATTCCAGAATCAGGATGCCCAGAGGAGCCAATTTAAAAAAAGCAAACTTGGAAAGGAAAAAAAAAATCACCCCACAAAAGAATTGCAAGGTTTTCTAGTTAGCATTGGCAATGAGATTAGAGAATATATTGAGTGTTCTACCAGGGAAGAAAAGCGCAAGCCAAATTGTTAACCTGGGTGTACTAACCTGGAATTCAGGATTCAATGGACTTAGCTTGCACCAATTGTTGAGTCGGTTGGTTGGGCAGAGTCTGGATTCACTGTGACTTATTGCCAAGGAAATGAAAACACAAAAACTCCAGAGACTTAGAGAAATCAGAATAAATTTCTACATCTCACATACAACTAACATAATCTCAGAAGACATTCTGTTTCTAAGACTTTGAGAGAAACATTGACAAAGGATGGGTATCCTTGAAGAATGCTTTGTTGAATGTGTTTGGTGCCCTGAGAAAGAGGCAGGAGGCACTGCTACTGAAATCTGTGCCCTGATTCTGGTAGATTTTGTGAACGCCCAGAGGGGCAGCCACCAAGTTGATCTGGCAGAAATAGTGGATGCGGTGTCACAGTAGCAGAGTGATCTAACTCGCAGGATCTTCTGGTGCAGGCTCTTTAGCAATGGTGTTCCTAGAACTGAACCAGATGGACGGCCTACAATGGCCGGCCCTCTCTAGATCTTTGACCTACCTAATTAAGGAAATAAACCCACATATTTGCAGTCAATTAATTTTCAACAAAGATGCCAAGAACACACAACAGGGAAATGTAATCCTTTTGTAAACAGAAAAACTGGACACCCACATGCAGAGGAATGGAATGAGACCAAACTCAAAATTGATTTTTAAAGATAAATGTAAGACTCAAAACTATAAGACTGGCTGGGCATGGCGGTACACACCTTTGATCCCAGCACTTGGGAGGCAGAGGCAGATGTATCTCTGTGAATCTGAGGCCAGCTTGGTTTATATAGTGAGTTCTGCACAGCTAGGGAGACAATCCACCAAGTAAAGAGACAGTCTACAGAAAAGTAGAGCATATCTGTAAACCATGGGCCTGACAAGGAGTTAATATTCAGGATGCAGAAGGAACTTTGTCATAAAACCACAAACCAATGTAAACAGGAACAGAGAACCTGAATAGGCACTTCTCAAAACATTCAGAGGACCAACAAACACATCTCTGAAAAGACATAACACCACATTAATCATTAAGGAAATAAAAATCGAACCCCCAAGGAGGTATCACTGCACAACTGTTAGGATGGCTATTGTCAAAAAGTCAAAAGAAAACCATAAGAGCCAGAATACTAGGAAACAGTCTGTCCTAGAAACCAGACCAGAACAATGGCAATATCAAAGAACATGTTAATGCAGAAGAAGAAAATTTCCCAGGGGCCCCACCCCTAGACAAAGAGTTACAGGCAACTTTACTGATTGCCAGGAAAAGGAAAATTAGCTTCTCCCAGGGATAAGTCCCCTTATTGGCTCCCCAATAAAGAGTTGTCAACCTTAAAACCATATACATACAAACAACAAAAGTGGGCTGAGCAGGTCCTGTGTGTGTGTGTGTTTGTGCTTGCATACATATTCATACATATACATGTACATAACAATAATAGTCAAAGAAAAGAGGCTATCCATTTGAGAGTGGGAGACATGGAAGGGTCTCTAGGGTATCTGTGAGGGACAGGAGAGGAGAAAAGGGAGGGGAGAAAAGGATGTAACTCAATTTCATTTTAAAAATACACTTTACAAAAGTCAAAAGATAAGTGCCATCAAGAACACAGAGGGACAGGGATTCTTGCATGCAATGGGCGAGAATGGAACTGTGTGCAGCCATCATGGAAAATAGCAGGGAGGCTGCTCTATAAATTCAAAGTAGAGTTATCATACGACCCAGCAATTCTTCCTCCAGGCAGACACCCAAAAAGGGAATGAAGTCATCAAGTGACCTGCACTTTCATGGTCATTACAGCGTTACTCATGATTGTCGTCATATGGAATCCACCTAAGTGTTCATCAGTGGCTGAAGAGATAAAGAAATGTGGTATGCATACACAATGGCGTGCCAGAAAGCCTAGAAAAGGAAACCCCATTATCCTCAACAACACAGAGGAATCTGGAACACGCTATATTGTGGGAAATCAACCAGACACCTGGGTGTAGTTTCAGTTTTGAATGAGCTCCCAAGAACCCACATGCTAAAGGCTTAGCCCACAGCGCTACCAGAGAGTGTTTAAAAGGTAGGACTTTCATGGACGGTTGTGGGTAACTGGGAGAGTAACTTGGAAGGAGATTGTGGGACCCGGTTGCTTCTATTCTCCCTCCTTGGGTGAACGGGCTTCACATGTTCCCACCGTGATTGGCTGAGCTACCACAGAAACAACCAAGCATAGACCTTGAATCAAAATAAACCTTTCTTCTTTTACAGTTCGTTTATCTCAGATACGCATTGCTAGGGAGACAACTCAGTCAGTAAAGTGCTTGTCACCAAGCATGGATCATCTGAGTTAGGTCCTTAACACCCACTGTAAAAGCTGGACGTGGGCCGTGCACCTGTGATCCCAGGCTGGGGGATGGGACAGGAGGATCCTCAGAGCTCACTGACCAGCCAGTCTAGTCACATCAATGAGCTTCCAGATCAGCGAAACCTTTTGTCTCAAAACTAGGTGGAAAACAGCTGAGCAAGATACCTGACATCGGCCGCTAACCTCCACACGCATGCGCACTAGCAAACACTTGCGCACACACTAATCTGAGCACAAACATGCACCATCCCCACACAAAGAAAGCTGACTACTACCTAGAAAACACATAGTATGTACATGCTTTTTTTCTTTATCCTACCAAGCCTGGAATGCCAGAAGCAATTCACTTTTTCTTTCTGTTCTGCCTCTGAGCTATGGCAAACTGTCTATACTTCTTTCTATATGAAGAAAAAAATGAACTTCTCTCTGGCCTAAGAATTCTTCAGGTTCCCTTTCCTAATAACCAAAAAAAAAAAATCCTATCAGAATATGGAGCATGTCAAAATCCATAACTGTCCGAGGATGCTGTAAGGGGAGTTTGTGGATGCCGAGAGCTTTCTTAGCAAACAGATGTCCAAGAATAAGAATTTAAATTCAGATCATTGTTTTCCTCGGGGCTTATTAAAAAGATGACCTTCATTAAAATAATCTACATGCAGTCAATTTAGTAGACCTCTAACATTCAGAATTGTCTGTGCTAAAAATAAATAAATAAATCTAATAACGTGAGGGTCAGGCTGAATGACCTGTTACTTCGTGAAACTAACAAGTCAATTCTAATTAAATCCCTGAGTGGAGTGGATCTCTGAGGCTCAACTGCCCTCCACCAACAATCCATCCTTGCTGAACAATAGGTTTCCTGCTTGCTATTGTTTTTAACGTAGACATAACTACAGACCTGTGTTCTTTCCCTTGGTGCTGGAACCACTATAGAATTTGTTAGTTTGACTGAAGGCTTAAGCTTACCAGACATTGGTTGTGAAAGAATAATAATGCCTTCACTATAAATCCCATCAATAGTGAAGTTATGGAGATGAATGAAGCCATGCTGGGCCAACTTCCTAGCTTATGTAAATCTGACTCAGAGTCATACAGGATTAGAACCATAGACACTTTCTCAGAGTCCCAGGAGAAAGTCGCTCCATCAATGTACACTTGGCACAACTTTGAAGCACAAAAGCATCCATCTTGCCAACCCACTGACTTACTATAGCACATTGTGATATTTTCTATTGCATTACATCCAGATCCACAGAAGAGGAGCGTGACAAGTTGAGCAAACACTGCAATAGGTACAACTTCCTTTGCTGGGGAATATTAAAGCTTTTTTCCTTTAGCCAGTTCCCTGAGGACCACAGAAGATCACAGGCATGCAATGAAGACAGTCAGTACAGTTTCCCTAATGTTCAGTCCACAGAAGAATGACTACATCCAAGGGCAGCAACGATAAGAAAAAGAGCATAGGAGATGCAGACAGGCATTGTCATTGGAAGCAGAGACGTGGAGTAATGAATCTAATTAGATTTATATAAATCTACAGTTTATGAGTAAGAGGGAAGATTAATATTCATCTTGGGGCCAATAACAAGTGTGGATTTTATGGATGAGGAAGTAGTTATAAATTAGCACTTCCTAACTGCTGGTTTTCAGAGTTTCAAAATACCACCTCCATCAAGAACTCTTGTTAAATATGTCAGCCACATGCTTAAGGCTGAAAGAATCACTGAGCCCCAAGAGGGGGTTCGGGGAAAACTGTGCCAACAAAGGAATGAGGGAAGAGAGTCTGCTGGGGCATAAGGGTGAATTGATCGCTTTGAGCATTGGTAGGCAAGTGGGGCCTAGGTTGCCTGGACTAAGTTCCTGAGAAGTCAGATGTAATACATATCTCAACATCTCCCCCATGAAACAGGAACTCAAGTCTAATGAAAAGTTCACATGGGAGTATAACAAAGAGTCCTCGAAGAATTCAAAATAGAAAAGACAAATATACAAGCTAATCCTTTGTCCCCTTTTAAATTTTTATTTACTTATTTATTTCTTATGTGCATGCACATACACATGTGTGCATGGATGTAGACGCCAGAAGTCCACTGTCTTCCTTAACGCTTTCTATCTCTCTCTCTCTCTCTCTCTCTCTCTCTCTCTCTCTCTCGCTCTCGCTCTCGCTCTCGCTCTCGCTCTCTCCTGAGATAGAATCTCTTGCTGGACCTTGAATTCACTGATTGGCTAGACCATCTGACCAGCAATCCCCCAGAATCCACATATCCCTGCTTGCCAACATTGGGATTGCGGGCCAGTGTCTACCACAGCCTCCACAGCTTTGGGGCTGACCTGACTAGGATGATGGAGGAATTAAGAAATGGCAGACACGTGTACAGAAAAGCCAGGGTTGTGGGCAGGCTGTATGCTCTGATGGAGAGGCACAAGTCGGCTGGAAACTCAGATAAGTCACTAAGGAGGCTGGTTTAGTACATAGAGCTAGAGAAGGTAAGCTAGCCAATCTTGATAGGTCTCTGTAGGGGAGCAGTCTCTGAGGAGGAGGAAGCTGTGATTGGTACTTCTGCACACACTGTCAACATCTGTACTGCGCCAAAAGAGCCCCATGGGTTTGGGGCCCTGGTATCCTTGACATGGTAGTGTTCATATAATGAATATTCATTTATTTATGAGTACACTCTCTCCGTGTGGGGGTGTCACCACACCTGCCTTTTTTACCTAGGTGCTGGGGTTCCAAACTGAGACCCTCATGTTTGCACACTAGGTACTTTTCCCAGGGAGCCATCTTCCCAGGTCCACTTCCCAGGTTGAGCTCTTAATATACCAAGGTTCTCAGCTTCTGCCCTTCCACCATACAGAAAATGTCATTTTCTCCAGCGACTGGCTTCCTGTTGGCCATTTGGGGAGAGTTTAGCTTTCCTACACAGTTGCAAGACTTTGGATTCGGTCCTGGAGAATGAAAGAATAAGACACAGGGGGAAACCTGAAATGAAAGATGAGGTGATAGACCAGGAAAAGAATGGTGGGGGAAGATGGAGGCAGGAGGGATATGAGAGTCTCTGGGAACCATGAAACAGACTAAGGAGAAGAATTCTGGAAGAGTTACAGGACTAGCTAGTCTCCGTTTCTTTTTATGTTGAGCATCTCTGAAGATCAGGTTTTCTTCTCATTGCTTTGGGCTACTCTGTTGCTTTTTTATTCTGTCTACTTGGATAAGTTAGACCAGATGGGACCTCAGGCCTGAATCACTTCCGTCTTTGGGGTCTGAGCTCATAGAGCAGCCATCACCCAAGCTGCTAAAGAACAACAGAGCACAAGCGGGCTCCCATCCTCGTGACTGTGCATATAAAATTGGAAAGGCGAACCTTAAGACAGCCCCACAGTTGGTGCTACAGAATATCTCAGGAGGCACCTTGTCATGCAAAGAGCTGGTCTGGGCAGTAGAGAAAGTGACTTCTCAGACACACCAGTTAAAGTAGCAGCCATCAAAAATGAACAATGAAAACCAGGGCTGAAGTGATATCTCCATAAGTAAAGTCCTAGCCATACAAGCATGAGGACCTGAGTTCAATTCAAAGAAGCCAAGAGAAATAGGGAGTGTGGTAGCATGTACTTGTAGTCCTCGTACTGGGAGTTGGGGGTAGAGACAGGCAGTTGCTCTAGACATCAATAAGTGTCAGGCCAAGTGAGACACCCAGTCTCATAAAAATGTAGAAAAGAACCGGAGGAAAGACACCAAGCTTGACCTTTGGCCTCCACAGGCACACACACACACACACACACACACACACACATGCAGACACACATGCAGACACACATACATGCAATACATACATACATACATACAGAAATGTCTTAGGGTTTTATTGCTGTGAAGAGACACCATGACCACACAACTCTTATAAAGAAAACATTTAATTGAGGGAGGGATCTTACAGTTTCAGAGGCTCAGTCCATTATCATCATGGTGAAAAGCATGGCAGCATGCAGGCAGACGTGGTCCTGGAAGAATAGCTGAGAGTCCTAATCTTGCAGGCAACAGGAAGTTGACTGAGACACTGGGCCATATCCTGAGCATAGGAAACCTCAGATCCCGCCCCCACAGTGACATACTTCTCCAACAAAGCCATACTTCCTGATAGTGCCACTTCCTATGAGATTATGGGAGTCAATTGCCTTCAAACTATCACAGCAAACAAAATAATAATAAAAACCAGAAAGTACCAATTATTAATGAAGCCTTGGAAAAGCTGGAATCCTCATGGGGAATAAAATGATGACTTTCCAAAAGACTAAACATAGCATTACCGGACAATCTCTCTGCTCCACTTCAGGCTCTCAAAGAGATTATCTTTTAAGTTTTAAGAAAAAGAAGAAAATTGTGACACAGCCTAAAGCAAGGATGAACTTTGAGAACATTATTCTAATTTATCCAGTCACTACAAAGCAAATACTATATAATTCCACTTACATAAGGTATGTAAAGTAGTCACAGGCATGGAAAGGAGAGTGGGGTTTCAGGGCCTGGGGAGCGGAGGCAGGTAAGGCTTTGTGGCTTGGTGCACATAGAGCTGCAGTTTTAAAATACGAAAAGAATATTCTAGATTGGTTGCACAATATTATGAGCATACTTAATACTCTAAAACTAAACACTTAAAAATGGCTAAGATGATACGTTGTGACACGTGTATTTTACCACAATTTAAATTATGTTTAAAATGCAGATTAAGATAATTATGTCTGCTCTGGGGCTAGAAATTCTCCGTGTCTAATCATTTGTGTTTTATCTGCACGAATCATAGGGGGAGGGTGTCATTCGGATTTCAGAGTCCCAGCTGCAGTAGGGTTCATTCAATGCCAACCTGTGGGAACTGTGGGAACCAGGTCCAGGCAGACATCGGCATTTGGGGTGTGTGGTTGTTGTGCTGCGTTGGTTTGTTTTGTTGTAGCTAGCAGAGTGATCGCAAAGCACAGGAAGTTTGAGAATCACTGCTGTCCACGGCGCCAGCTTTCATGGGTCAATCCTATCTTACCCAGTTTAGCAAGGAACTCACTTGGTGGCTCAAAATAGGGCTCTTGATCTAGGCTGCGCTTGGGATCACCTGCGGTTTGGTGCCATCATTTCCCATCCCTGCAAAGGTTCTTATTGATCTGGAGGCTCAGACAAGGATACGTTTTGAGGATCCTCAAGTGGTGCTAATTGAAAACCACTAGCAGAGATGTTTAGATGTTAGCTGGACCTTCTCCCCAGTCTACCTGTTCTCGCTTTGGCTGCGGTCCACCCACACAGACTGCCCCTTCCCTGTCTTCTACCTGTCCCTCATCCCACACTCGGTGGCTCTGATTATATAAGTGCTGGAGGTGGCTGATTAAGGGAGCACTGTGCCATCTAATCAAGGGTAGCCAGCAGGTATTAAACGCCGCCAGAAATCTCAGATTGTATCCTTTTGTGCCAATTTGCTTCATGCACAGAAAATTCTGATCTTTGGCCTGAGCTACACAGTGTTCTTTAGCCTCACATGGCATTAGTTGCAAAAGAAGCCTAGGAGAAGGTGGCTGGGTCATACACAGTAGCTTATCCTGTGTAGAGTAGTTGGACAGCAGATTTACAGAGTATATATCCAATGTTATATTACCTATATATTTGTTTACTAACTATATACATTTGTTGCAGACCTACGAGGTACTGGGCATAGATTAAGATGTGTGAATAAAATCAGCGAGTCAGTCTAGAGGCTCAAAGGTTAAAAACATCTGCTCCTCTTCCAGAGGACTCGGGTTCAATTCTCAGCATCTACATGGCAGCTCACAACCATCTGTAAGTCTTCCAGGGGATCTGACACCCTCTTCTGGCCTCCTTGGGCACTGTACATATGTGGTATATAGACATACACATAAAATAAAAAAAAAATATGTATTTTTTTAGTCGGCAAGTAATTCCCTAGCTGTAGAAGTCATCCTTTGCCAGAATATTGTCAAAATCCAATGATTTCCTATAAAAGTATGCTAAGATAATAAGTTTTTTGTCATATAAGGTTTTTTTATCTTATTGTATTTTACCTTACTTTTTTGATATTGCAAAATGAACTCAGGACCTCATGCATGCTAGGCAATTTCTGTATCACTGAGCCACACCTTAGCTCTATGGTACATACTTTTAACCACACTCGAAATTGTTTAAAAGAAAATAAAAGCCTTAGCCAGGTGTATTAGCACACACCTCTAACCCCAGCACTGGGGATGCTGAAGCAGAATAATTCTGGATTCAAGGTCAGCCTGGGCTGTTTTACAAGTCACTACCCCACCCTCATCAATCAATCAATTAAATAAAAATAGATTTGTACCTCACATGTAAAATAAAGAATTCATTTGCATTATTATCTGGGTAACCTTTGTGTTATTCAAAGAAACAGTCTGAAGCATGTTTTCAAAATTCTCTTGATGACATTGAGACAATTCCAGGAGCCACTGGAAGTTATCACTCAAAGACAGTTTCTTAAACTATCTGCAACATTAGACTAGGAAGTTTCTTCACCCTCTGGGGCACCGGGTCAGGTGGGCCTGAGGAGAAAAGACACATCCCAAACGCCGACTGCTTCTTGTTCTAGCTTGTTTATGTAATCTGCTTTGCAGACCGGAATTAGCATAGCAACCCCAGTAATACAGGCAAACATGGGTTGAACAGTAGTGCTGTTCAGGGCTTGGTTTTGTTTCTCAGAACGTTGCTTCAGGAGAATATGGTAAAAGTCTGTCACTTCCTTGCTGGGGATCGAAGGGAGAACCACTGCCCTTTCCTTCTTCAAACAATGAGCAATGAGCGTTAATAGGCTGCTTGAAGAGTCATGCCTGAGCGCTGCTGGCCCAAGAACATTTAAAACAATTCTGCTGTCACCAGATTTATTTTTTCCCCAGTTCCATTTGACCTTTCAGAGCAAAACTGAATAACAGAAGTGGTAGAGCCAATTACATTTAGAGCATGCTATTTGTAAGGCACGTAAGCTGTGCCCTTCCTAGCAATACGTGCTTACACACACCTACACATAAGTACAAATTTTCTGAGCGTTAATTTTCTACTGATTGCATGCTGGCCTCTCTTATCTGTTACAATTCACCCTAAATCTGTGGCAGGCAGAGGGCTCCCGTGTTCACTGGCTGACTTCGGACTTCTTGGAGCTCCTTGGTTATGAATTATTACCCTCCTTTAATATTTCTCCTTGATAAGGACTGATGATGGGTAAGAAACTGGTTCTCTAGCCAGTTTAGAGCCCAGAGGGGTATGCGTCACAGTCTGGATCATCTTGGAAGGAATTCCTGTGGAGTGGTAGGCTCCATGCATGCAGGGAATTCCTGTGGAGTGGGTAGGCTCCATGCATGAGTGGAAGGGATTTCTGTGGAGTGGGTGGGCTCCATGCATGAGTGGAAGGGATTCCTGTGGAGTGGGGGGGCTCCATGCATGAGTGGAAGGGATTCCTGTGGAGTCGGGGGGCTCCATGCATGAGTGGAAGGGATTCCTTTGGAGTGGGTGGGCTCCATGCAT